>NW_028262336.1:24595833-24905092 GCF_047370975.1 Nipponia nippon
ATGTAGGAGCAAGGAAGAATTTTGGGGTTTTTTTTGTTGTTTCTGTTTGTTTGTTTGTTTTTAATAAAGATATATCCATACTATTTTATTAGAAGTTGAAGATTAGTTGAGAACTAATCTCAAATTTGAAAATAAAATAGAAGATTAGTTGAGAACTAATCTCAAATTTGAAAATGAAATAGGTTTGTATACAAATATACAGTTTTATAGCATGCTAATTCCTGATATGTACTCTTGCTATAGACATTATATTTCAACATCATTGAGCATTTGATGCTAGAACTTTGTTAAAAAACCCCAACTTCACATCAGTTCATACAGTTTCACATTAGATCCATACTAGAACTTTGATAAAAATGAAACTTTGTATTACATGATATAGGTGACAGCAGATTCTTTATTAGGAATGAAAATTAACTTTTTAATGATATATAAAACTAAGGTCGATTTCACACTTAGTTTGTGAATAAACTTTGAACTGATACATGGGTCACCTCAGTTGCCTGTGTGTGGACCTATAAGGATCATTCCTCATTGCCTGCTTGAGCTGAAGCCCATATGGGTTCCTTTAATGTATTAGCTTGACCTTTAATCATATAATTTCCCAAGCATTTTTGCATAATTGTCCCATCTGGGTTTATAAATTGGATGATTGGTGTTTTTCCATGTTACCAACCATCTGATAACTAACTGACCAATTCACAGCTGAACTTCTAATAGTGCAGCCTCTCAAGCTAAGAGCTCACAATTTCTTTTCTTTTTTTTGTTTTACTAACATTGATGATGCTTTGCTTTTGAAATATGAGACGTATTAAGATGTGAAAGTGGATGAAACTGCGAGCTGTACAACCTGTTTATTCCCATTTCTTCCTTCAGCATTGCTGTTTTTGTAGATAATACACTTTTTGTTTTCTGGATGCTCAATGATTTACTGCTCTCTTTTTATCTTTTTTGTGACTGAGAAGTCACAAATTCAATGCATTTGGAGTAAGTAAGTGCTATTTGTGGACATTTCTTAAAAAGTCAGCTATCTCTGTATTTCAGGTTAAGCTGTGACAGGACCCCAAGTTGAATCTGCCTGCCAAATGTGGATCAATGGGCATTTTTTCCTTAAAGACCATTCCCTCCAAAATTTTGCATCTAGAAATATATCTTTATTTGAGCAGAAATTAAAGGAATGGACTTACTAAAATAAAGTAAGTTATTAAGATGAATAGAAATAAAAGAATGTAAACAAATCTTCACCGCACACTGTTTCTTTTCCCTCAGCCTTCCACTGTTAGGAACGCAATGATTTTCTGGGTTGAAGAAACTTTCAAAGATCGTGCCAGTCTTTCTGTTTTTGTGCCTAAAGCCTAGTTGTGTGTCTGCTCCCTGCTGCTCTCAAAGTTTCATCTCTTTGAAGACATCTGACTTGCAGGGGAGATGTCAGAAGAACCCTCAAGCAAGTTCAATTGCATCTAGGGAATCAGTTCTGTGTCTGAATGTTGCAGCTTACACAAAGGGCCACAGCTAGAACACGGAAAACAGGAAGCACTTTTACCCAAGCAGTATATCTTCTTAGAAAATTGTTAAGTTACCATTTTTTTTACATGAAAATTAAAGCTCAAAGACTTTGGCAAGCCTTTTTTTAAAGAACATATGCCTACTTTGGGGTGCTGCAGAAATGTCTGCCAGACTGGGCTCTTCAGGAATCCTGGATGCCACGACACCACATTTCTCAACACAGGTACATACTGGCTCAGATTGGATCAATTTTAGATATTCTAAGATGCTGAACAAGTCATTTTAGGAACCTTCCAGCTCAACATGAACTCTTCAGGCAAACTTCAGGAGGTATCTTGGTATAACACAAACCCTGAACTCTATCGTGTTTCCAAAATTTAGACCTGAATGAAAAGGAAATGTCAGGAAATCCTTGGATTTGAGTAATTTGCACACTCAAAAGGATATAAATGAGAACAAAAATGTAATTTCAATGGTTAGTTTTATTTATATCTCAGCTTTGGATATCTGCTTCTACAAGTATTTTCTTTTAGAATAATTAGTATTTTTTTAATATCTTATGTCTTGGTAGCTTAAGAGAATGTGCACGTACAGATTTGTGCTAAAATACTTAAATCCTTTTGCTGACCATGCAACTTTCCATGGAACCCTTAAATTTTAGGAAAGATGCTTAATTGTTGATTTTGTTAAAGTATTACAGATTGCATTTAGCCCTATTTAACACAATTGCAGTATATAACCAGTTAGGGTCAGGTTTATTATGCTGTTTTGATAAAATCATATGATGCACTAAAGATTGCTTTACAGAATTATATTTCTTTATAGTTTACTGAGACATGATTATTCAGGACATTTTAAATAGAATATTTGTAAAAAAAAGTCTGCTTTTTGACCACATATGTTAACTATGTCAGAGGAGCAGGTGATCATGGTTGTGATAGCACCACTCTAAACTGAGAGGAAAGGATGCATGGATTTCAAAATGCATCGGAGCATGCATAATATGCATGTTGATTAATTTTTTATAAGGAATATTTTTGTTGTTGTTCAAAAAAACTAAATATGATTATTAAAGGTATTCAGCTGTTCTTTATCACAGGCTACCTACAGGGATTAACTGCCACGTTGAGCCAGCAGCTCTGGGGATGTGGTAGTGTTATGTTGAGTAGGAAGGGAGTCTCTAAATTCATCATTTCAAAATCACATGTTCCAGGATTGACAGAGAATACTGTGCTTGCTTTTTCTCTTTCTTTATGCTCTATATCCATCTTCTTTGAAATTGGAATGTATAAGGCTATAGACCCATACAGATTGTAAAGTATACATAGTTCATCCTTCTACACAGATACCAAAGACAGATTTTGAGACTAACACTAAATGACTCAAGGGATAGTGGTAAGCATACAAAAAAGAGAAACTGCTTTTGCCAATAAAGGTCAGTAGGAGGGTTATTTTAACTTGAGCGGCCACAGGAAAACACTTAAAGATGTTAAAAGGAATCAGATATCGCCCTCAAACAGCTTACATTTATATGGGAGAAACCTAAGGACCGATATTGCAGAAAGAGAGAGTCCTGGGAAGTGAAGCAGGTTGGATCAGGGTGAGATTTGCAAAAGAAATGGAATAAACATTAGCTCTTTTTGCTAGTGAGTGGATAAAATCATGAGTAAAGCTTAGGACTATGCCCTGAGAACACCAGTCACATTCTTTAAAAATTTTTGAATTCAAATAAGTTAGCAACTATCTGGCATAGAAGATTTTCCCAACAGCGAATGGGCCTTGATATGACCACTTGCTTTCATTTTTTAGCTATAGACTATACAGACTGACAACATAGTGACATACTGTCAAACTGTGGGGTCACTTCATAAAGGCTGATCTGACTATATTTTCATGGTCTTTTTTGTCATAGCTTTAGCTATTCTTGCTTAATCAGAAGTTTGCAAATTCAGGGGAAAGGACAGCAGGATGATATAGTGCACAAAACCTTAACTATTGTGAGTAATTTTGAACATAGTTTTGATTTTGGAAAACATAGTACATAAGCTAATAGATCGTCCCTTAGAATTTGAAAATCTCACTAGTTAGATGGAATTCCTCTGAATAGGAAAGCTACCACAGGGTTGAGAAGAAAAGATGATGATACAGTCACTTTTTTGGTCAGAGGAAAAATGTTTCTCATCCTTCCCACCATGACTACTATGCATTTTATTCATTGACTAGCTATGAACTAAAAGAAAAGTGTGACCTCTGCTTTGTTATTTAAAGAAAGAAAAGATCCTATACAGAAGAATTTTCTTTAGAGTTGTGCATTAGTTTATTGTTAATTTGGGATCAATCTGGCTTTTCCTGAATGCTGCAAATGGAATCTAGCCATCTAGAATAAGCTGCCATTTTCCATTTCAGGAAGCAGAAGCATAGAAGGTTTCTGTCAGCACCATTTTGTTCAAGTTTCTTTTTGGATTTGAAGTGATCTGTCTTGTGAAAGTGTAGTAAATTGGACCCCCTTCAACCATTCGATTGTCTCTGCTTTGCATCTTTTTCTGAAAGAATAGAATAGCCACTAGGCAAGTTTTTAGAGAACTTGTAAGAGTAGGCTCTGAGATATCTGACAGAAAGCAGGTTCTCACAGAAGCAGCCAGTGTTTTTTGAAGGATACACTGAAGTGTCAACACTGAACACTGAAGTATCAACACTGGAAGATTTTTTTATTTTTATGGCAATTTTGGAATTAGACTGAAAATCTTTCTTTACTTTTTTATCTCCTCAAAGGGTACATTAAAAAAAAAATAAATTAAAGCCCTGTTAGGTAAATCTATGGTCCTGATTTCTGAGCAGTTGGGGAGGATCATTCCCACACATGGGGAGGATCATTCCAGTCCTGCTTTTATTATTAAGTTTTATAATATATCTATTTCAGAATCAGTGCATGGAACAAAAAGATTATCTGCCTGCTTTAGGTGTAGGCTAGTTCTCTCCTTGTTAAGACTAAAGCAAGGATTGTGTTTTTAAATGGCTAACACAAGAACTTCTACAATACTTGGTTTCTCAAGAATTGTAACCAAGCTATACAAGCAATTCTGCTGTGTTCTGCTCAGTGCATAAGTTCCTAGTTATTAGAAGTTCATTTTCTCAGACATATTGCAAATATCCTTGTCTAGCATACTCTACTTGAAAGATGAACTATATAATTATTTACTGTCCATCTGCCCATGAACTTTTTCTCCTATTGCCTCCTGGCTAATTTAATCTATCTTTTGGCATATTTTTGATTCCTACTGCTAAATGAGAAGACAACTATCATGTCCATTGTCAGGTCAGTGTTCTGTCCCTTCTCTTTAACCATGTATAGAAACTGTAGTTTGGCAGTTTTTTCAAAAGAACTGATTTTTTTTCCCCACTTTTTCATTATACCTGCTACCTGCTGGAGTTTTTTCTATTAATTTTATAGAACATGGCAGTTTAGTTTTTTTAATTAAGATCAATGTTTAATAGTACAAGCCAATTATGCTCTGAAAAAAATGGATGAATTTCCCATAACTACCTCCATGACCAGAGAAAAATAATCCCATGATTTGGAATCATTCCAGATCTATGGTAAAGAAAGAATCAATTATGTAAGGAGACTTCTCCTTTGCATGTTGAGAACTGGTATTTGAATTCCAGCATAACAGCTCTGATAATCTGTTTTTCTTTAATTTATTTAATAATAAATTTTAATTTATTTGATAAAGTAAATTTAATTTCTTTTTCTTCTAATTGTATTTTACACCTCTTTGGCTCTTGCACCCAAAATCTGCAGAGAAAGACTCAGAGCTGTTCCTGTCATTGTTTAGAAATAGGACAGCCTGGGGTTTAGGAAAAATCTGTTCATCTGTCATACTGTCCTGTTTAAGGCTTTAATGGATTGTGTAACAGTATATCTTAATGAATAAAATTAAGGCTGGTCAGTGGTTGATAAGCTTCATTGTAAAGTCTTTTTTTCTTGGGAGTTTAACGTAAGTCAAATTTTATTTTGATGCATTTTGTTTTTCGTTTATGCACAACAATTTTATTTAGCCCAATGCTATACTTTGAGGACATACCCGTTTTAGGAATGTTTACCATAGAGTACATGAAAGTAATACATGTGGTTCTACCATATCTTTTAATTGGGCAATAGTTTGGTTGTACTGTGTGTATTTATCCATTCCCCACCTTTCTTTCAAGTCAAGGCACCAGAACACTGAGCTGTATGCATCTCTTACCAAAACACTGCCCTTTCTGAACTGTAATTGGTAGTGTCATATTAGCAATGGATTTAGCCTGCTATGGTTTCCATCTAGTCATGCAATGTGGACCTTTTTTGCTGATTATTCAAAAAGTGATATACCATGCAGCTCTCAAATTACAGTGCTACAACTGATATAATATAACTTATTAACTGGCTTATTATCTAGTTTAACACATTTAAGAAAGGAAACAAATAGAACTATTGGATCTTTTAACACTTTAACGTCCTTCGCTGAAATACTTTTACTGCACAAGGTGGCTGTGTCACAGGTCTGAACAGATCCCATTCAATACCAATAGTATAATGATGTTCATAGTGTGGATAACTGTACCAGGACCCTGAGCACATCCCATCTCCTGGAGGTTTGGCCACCTGGGATCAGGCCAACACAGAGATAGCACAACTGGTGGTCTTGAAAGAAAGAGCTAGAAAAAACCTGAGCAAAAGAAGCCCTTCCTTACCCTGTTAGGTCCCATTAGGCTGATGCTCTTGCCCTCAGTCCGTATCACTCCCCTTCCCTTGCTGAGGAGCCTACTCTTGCTGTTTCTGGCAAACTCTGGGGCTTATCTAAATAGCAGTACCATGTTAGATGCAAATGCTACCTTGGACAGGAGACAGCAAACCAAGAAGGTGGCTGTTGCTTCTGCATGTCAGGAGAAGGGACGGAAGTCTGTGAAACTTGACAGACGAGTATCTCAGCATCTTCTGCCATTCAGCTGTGGCCCAAGCTGGCCTGACAGATTTTGGTGTGGTGCAGCTGTGGATTATACAATGCAAAATTTATATTCATGATTTAGATGCAGCTGATGTGTGGAAAATACATCACTGAGTAAAAGTCATGATTTGCCACTGAAATATTGTCTCATTGGTGTCATCCTCCAGTGTGCAGTCAGATGGAATGTGGCCTAAGTACATTGGGACAGATGTTATCTCCTTCCTCATATTCTCTATCAAGTAGTACAGGATGGGCTGCAAAGGCACTTTTGCTTATTTAAAACTGTCAATGGCCTTTATTCTAACCATCTTATTGTCACTTCTCTAAGCCTACTGCTTCACTCCTACCTCCTCTTGAGAGATGTTGCTGTTGCTGCCTTATGTCTTAGATATGAAAACATGGCCAGAACATTTCCAATCTACCTACGTGGACTGTGGTCTGTGTGAAATATAATGGATTTCTCTGTTATTTGAAAAGAAATTCTTTTTTCATGGATATATAGTTAATATTTACTTTTGGTTGTCTGTTTAGTATGCTAAAAAAAGGCATTTAAAGCAGTACCAGCAAATAATCTGTGACTAGAACAAAGACTTTTCTTAAAATTACTGGATTAGACGTTGTTGTTTTAAGAACAGTGTTATCCTTAATAATCTCCTGTATCCTTTAAATAAAAAAATGTGGCATAGAGCTAACAGGCTGGTGACGGATAAAATTATTCCTAAAAATTCAGAGTGCTTTATGAACTCTTCCCTGGAATGTACTGAGACCTTAAAAAAGATATGTTTTTTATTGGGAGTTCAGGATTACTAAGTCTTCAAGATAGGTGAGTAATTACAGAAAATTTATGACAGACAACATATTGCTGTGGAGACATTTGCATTACTTTTCCGTTAAAATTAACAACGCGTGTACAGTAACTTCGATTGCTCTGTTAGTAAGACAGTTTCAAAATACAAACGTGTTTTTAGTCGTTCAATCATTTTTATGGGTGAGCTTTAACGCCTGGTGCTGTATAACCACGTGGTGGCACTGTTGATTAAATTTGGATTCTGACAACGTTGTCGTATCAGAGTCTATATTAAAGCTTCTGCACTCCTGTTATCTCTGTGTGAATCTGCCTGCTACGGTTTATTTGGGGATAATGAGGGGGCCTGAATGCAGAGGCAGATGTTGACAGTAACTTCAGAAACAGGTTCAGAGACAGAGAAACTCACAATAAAGTAAATGTACTCTAAACTGCTTTAGCAGTCCAGAATACAGCTCTCTGAAGTGTACACAGTATGATGTTGTCATTGATGATTTTGTCTTTTTTCCCCTTAGAACTCATTCTAATAGAAAGTAATATTGCGTCTCTTCAAAATACATTAGTTTTGAATGGACATCAACAAAATAACACCTTTGCAGAGAAGTATGTTCATCGTCTAACGTGAAAAGAACATATTGTAGCTCAGCAGGAGAAATACTTTTGGTACTCTATCCATTTAGGACTCAGATATTTTTTCTATTGCTATTTCACCATTTAAATTACTGCTTAGATTTGCCATGTACCTGGTTTATGTTTAAAGCTAGCTATTTCAGGAAGACTACAAAGAAACCTGAAGCACCCACAAGACATTCACAACTTGCTGAATAATGATTAAATACTTGAGCCTCTGAGTTCACATGTGCTTTAGGAGAGATGAGTAATAGCATTGCAGCCATCTGGCTGATGGTGGAAGCTTCAAGAGTCTCTATGGGTTTGCACGACTTGTGTCTATTCTTCATAGTAATAAAAGGTAATATCAGAATCAGTTTGCATAGTCTGTCTCTTTTCAGTGTATTGGTTTGATGTATATTTGCAAGATAGAACATGGAAAAATTCTCATAAAACAGTCAAAGGAGGCAAAGCTACAAATTTATGTGTAAACACAGCATGGTGTGAAATTACCAATGGACTGCTATGCTTGCAGCCAGAAATCTTTGTCTTGCATCAGTTAAAACTAAAATCCTCATGTCCATTTGTCTTCTGCCAGATCAAATGCCTCTGTATGAGACATTTGGTATATTGCTTCAGACAAAGATTTTTCTTTTTTTTCTTAATTTTAAAATCATGGTAACATATTTTCAATGCAGTTATATTAAACCAATAATATTTCTATGAATTTTACTTGCTGTATTGTTGTTTTCTGTATTTATATTTACATATATCAGACTTCAGATTTTCCATAAAATGGCACATTCAAAGCATTAGCTATGCTTATGTTAGAGAGTTCTGACAGTACAATTAATAACAGATGAAGTTACAACTTGACATGGTAAATAAGTTTATATGAGATACTGTGCACATACAAAACCACAATTACTGACCCTTTAAATTTTATATTCACTGTTAGTAGCAGAGCTAAACTCTTGTAAACTCTTGTTTGTGTACTTTGGCCCTCATCCTGATACCAAATCAGTGTGGCTCCATTTGTCTCTCTGGTATTTTTTCAGATTTATGTTAACATAACATGAGCTGACTTAACCTATTTATCATTGTAGAACAATGGGCAGCTAATTTATTAGCAGTTCAATACACAATACCAAACACAAACTAATTTCTAGGAACTGGAAAGTCCTTGCATTCTTTTACATGTCATTTTATTCCCTTAAAGAAGGCTAACTTATTTTCCTGTTAATAGGTTTACTACTGTGAGAGGATTTAAAATCTTTTAGTGGAATACAGTCACATACAGGTAAACAATGCAAACACATATCACATGCAGAACGAACTTTGATATATGCTAGTTGAAAGGTGGTATATGAACCAATTTATGCCTCAAACCAATTTATAGCCTAAAACCAATGCAGCCCAGTAAACGTGGTTTTGCCGCTGCTGGGGGCAGGCGTCAGGCTGTGGCAGGTCCCAGGGGGTGGCTGGGCTGCCCTTGGCCTGAGCAGGGCTGAGATGGGTTTACCAGGCACCGGATGGTCAAGTGCCCATTGCCCAGCCTGTCTGAGCTCCAGCTCTGTGAGTGCTGCCAGGGAAGAGGCTGACAGCCCCAGGCAGCCCCTGCTGGACAAATGGCCCTGGGTGATACGGGGAGGCTGCAGGGCAGCTTTCACCCCCTCCCTGGGAGAAGGTTGAAGGGAGCAGGTGGGGATGGGAAAACGTGTAAAAAGAAATCCAAGGGGACCCCCAGGACTGAGGAGGAAAGGAGCCCACCACCACCATCAGCTCCTCCTGGTGAAGACCTTAGGGTGCTGGTAGCTTGTTGTCTCCACCCTCTCCTGCCCCCATTTTTCTTGAGGAGGATTTCAGAGTTGACTATAAGATCCAGAGGGACGCTGAAAGAGTGACCCTAATATTAGGGGTAGGTACTAGGACAGGAGTTGTTTTTTTGTATAACAATTTAAGTTGCATTATTAATTAGGCTTTTCTGTATTCGGATAATTTGGATGGTTAAAGTAGTAACACATTAATTGTGTTAGCAATATATTCTTGATTCTATATACATAATCTGTCACCTTTTGGCTGTAACAGAACTTTGGTATAACAAGTTGTACCAAAATTAGAAATTTACTGCAATTATAAAGATTCATTAATTTTTCCTCTCATGAGCGAGTGCTGCAAACCTTTGATATTCAGTCATCTCCCTGAGACTATAGTACCTCCCTGGTGAAGTTTCAAGATCAACTATTTTCACAGGCCAAACTGAAGAACTGACTTGCCCATACAGTTATACTCCAAAGAGGTCCTTCAAAGTAACACCACAAATTTGCAAGTTCTTTTTTTCAACAATTTTTCATTCAGTTAGGATTTCAATAGAAGTGTACAGGTGCTACCTAATGACCAGATCCTGTAAAACACATAGCATGGTCATGCGAGTCAAGATGCAGGTCTCTCCCATGAATAGCAAGTACGCTATGTATCTGTGTACCCACTTGTGATTTCTTTCAGACCTCATGCAAAAAAATAATTTCCTTCATGGTGGCATATCTGCAACAGGAAGGAACTGGAGTGAGCCTCCTTCTTAGCCCTCTAGACTGTTGAGCAACGTATCTTCACTGGTGATATTTGAATATGGATTGCTTGGGAGAAGGCAATTTCAGATAGAGGGTTTCTCATTGGTGCACACATAAAGCACACGTGTACACGTTGCTGGCCACACAGATCACCACAGACAGAAAACACAGCACTCGGCGCAAGCACAAACTGCACCAGTGGCTTCATCTTGTTTCTCTCTCTGTCTGATAAGGATGAAGTTCTGTTAGTGGGAAATATATCCGTATGTACAGCAAGGATCCTCCTGTAGCTGGACTTAGACATGTGGTCCATCCAGCAGCTGACCCCTGGATCCTTGCTCTCCCCAGTAGGTGCCACCAGAATATACAAGTCCCCAGGGTCTGCAGCCCTACTGCAGCTGCTGGTGCAGACACCGTTTACACACCAACACACAGAGACACAGACACTGTGGATTCCTCCAGTAACTCAGCTTAGACACTCAGTCTACCCAGTGACTGGCCCTTGACTTCTCTTGGTTTCAGCTGCCTCCAGCACAGAGAGGCACACACATCAAATGGGTCTCCCAGTCAACCCCCATATTCCATAGTCTCTCTGGCAGATAGCCTAGATCTTCTGGTGCCTCCAGTAGCTCATTCCTTCAGCCATCTCCCAGAGACCCACACATAGCTGGCTCCTAAGCCACATCACTTTTTCCCCAGCTAGCCTAGCTTGATACTGGCTGGTAAACACACAGACATGAATACCTTCACTCATACCAGTTGCCGGCACCACACACGTATGGGACCCTATGACTTATGGGATCATATGGACCACAGTTCAACTCCAGTTACTGACACCCAGACTGCTGTGCACACACATGCACACAGAATAGAAAGCCCCTCACTCAGGGAAATAATTAGAAATGGAGTTTAATGTCAGGGCAGAACAGACTGCACTGATCAGGCACAGGACATACATAGCCAGAAGAGTGAATTAACCAACAACCTGTATACTCACATCAAGTTCCTTTTATCACCTAATCCATCTCTTTTCCCATACTTGTTCCTCCCTGAGTTGTCTTGATCTCTCCCTTTCCTTGCCTTTGGTTTCTTCACTAAACACAGAATCATAGAGTGGTTTGGGTTGGAAGGGACGTCTAAAGGAGGTCCTATCTATTCCAACCATCCTGTTGTGGATGCTTTCCAGCACAACTGAAACAAAAGGGCTTATTGTAAGTGACCATTGTTACCCAATCTTATTCAGAATCGCATTGTTTTCTGCAGTGTAAGGTAAGGTTGATTCTCTAGGATATTCCCAAGCAAAAGAAGAAAAGGAAGCGAAGAACCTACTTTAAACATTGATGAGGCTGTTGTGAATTTCTGTCCCCAGGTATGAATTTCTGTTTCCAAATATATACTACTTATACTTACGTAAACTAGGATAACCAAACAGAATTTGTCAGGCTCAGAGAGCTTTATTATTTTGTTTGGTTTTTTTTTTAAGGCTTGCAAAGTCAATTTCAAAACTGCAAATTAATTTCTCATTTAATTAGATATGCAATTAAACAGCAGTACTATTACTTTGATTCGTTCATTTTTGAATTGTCAATATTCCATGAAAACACAACCCTTAAAGGAGCAAAACCGACTTGTAGTTAACAACACGTAGCATCTGCAAAGCAATATAGCAAACGGGGGTAAAAGACAGAGGCTGGAGATGAGACCAGCTGTTCTGTGATTTGCATTGTTAGATAAACTGCACAGTGAAATGAGAGAGTGGTCTTTTTAAATGACCATGATAAAACTCAGCACCCATGTGTCTGTGATCATTGCTGAGAAGTAAAAAATGAACAGACTAAATGAAGTTCTGAGAGCAGCAATAGAAGGCTAGAGAGGCATGGTTTATGGAGAAAAATAAAAAAATAAAATGTGACTGTTTAACTTGGAATGAGGTGGCAAGAAAGAGAAAATTTACATTCTGTCAGCTAGTCATTTAGTTGTGAACTTAATGGAGAATTTCTGTAAGTATATATATATAAGTAAGAACATTTGAAGACAATAATAGATGTAAGAGAAAAATATCACTCATGACAGACCACAGCCCTTTAAAATTATGATCATAACTCCTGTCATCCTGACTCATATCAGTACCTCAGGAAATATGGTGCTTGATAACCACAATACAGTTTGGGAAAGAGCAAAGAAGGTTTTTCTTTAATTTCTGTTCACAGGTTATCATTTGGCAAGAAACAAATTGATGACAGAAACTGACTGAGCAGTTTCAGCCTACTATCAAAAGATCCCCAAAAGTTCCTGTCTCTGTCAAGCTTTACAGATACTTTCCTTTTCTCACAAATATCTTCCTCAGATATCTTCCTCCTAGGCATGTCTTTCTATGTTTCTATAAAACAACTTTTATGTCAGTCTTGATAAGCATCATCATGTCTCATTTCCATTCCTGTTACAACTGTGGTGCACAACACATAAGGTAATTTTAACAAAGTCCGAGCAAAGCATGTTTCTTGTTATAAAACAGAACAAAACAAAACAAAACTCCTCAGAACAATGTAACTGTTAGTAATCTGAAAAATCAAGGATGAAAAAAAACTGGCAGCTGATTAACTTGAGATGGTTATGATATACAAATAACCTGAAATTTATTGTAGGACTTTTCAAAAGTGTTTGGAATCATCTCTTCTTTCTGAGTTCAAGAGGACAAAATCTGTTTGACAGCTTTGAGGGACAGTATAAAACAGTTTATTTTTTTAATGTTAGTTTTGTACAGACTACACACACACATTATTTTGCAAAACACAGCAACACATTTACATTATTAGGGATTAACTTCTAAGAGATTCTGTATACCCTTTGCTCCCACAAATTTGCAAGTCATAGAAAGTATTTGACATCAGTTAAATCTGTCCTCAAAACATAAGTTAAGTAGGCTACATATTGACACCTGCACTTCTAAATAGCATTTCATTGCACAAATAGGTCATAGTGAGTATGAATAAGGTCAGCAGATCTAGTTCATATTAATCAACCTATTCCATGTAATGCTCTAAAAATATGCAAAATAAGAAATGAACAAAACTGACAGGGTGATGATGCTGAAATATAGGCTCAACCAAGTAAGTCATAATTGAATGCATGACAGTTTCTGTAAAATTCTCTGATATGTCAAGTCAATAAAAAGTGGCATAGGGTGGAAATTAGCAACCAGAAACTGGAAATATTTTTACTACCCAAGACATGAAGCTTTACAGAAACCTAGAGGAAGCTGCTGGAAGGTTCTCTCACAGCAGTTTATTCCAGCAGTTTTATCTCTCCTGGACTTTTCTTATTTGATCAAGACACCTTATTCTGTGGATGTAATCAATATTCATAAGATTATGCGAGTTTATTTCTACTCGAATAGTGAAGATACCCTTATTCTCTTGTATGCTTTAAGTGAGAATTTTTGCAGCTAAGCTGTAGTCTGTATTGATCATATATATATACACACACACACACATACCTACTGGTTTCCATTTTTCTTTTAGCTATGCAAGAAGTAATATTATAGGTATTTATAATACTTATAGCGCCTTGAAATACGATGGAAGGATAAAATAGATGTAGAAAACAACGGTAAGTTTTTCTGGCTAAATACTCCTGTGAGTGATCTTTAGATTTACAATACAGTTATCTTTCTCTGTTTGTTCATTAGCTAACTTGCCATTGGACTCACTTCTATTGTTGTGTTTTCCACTGTAAATATGTCAGAACGGACTGTTAATTTTCTTCTTCTTGACCCTCTTTTTAAGTTCTATCATATTATATCATTTGCTGATAGCAATTTTATAATCTAAGACTTTTATTTATTTTCCCCTTTTGTACATGCATACAAGGAACCCCTTTTGTACATGCATACAAGGAAAAGGAAACATTTTGTGTTCGTATCCTAATATCACTGGATTTGTTGTCAGTTTTTACTACACTGTTTATGTTCCTCATAAAAACTGAAGGTCTTGAATTTTCAGTAAAAGTAAAACTTTTATCTATTTTCACCTTGGCCCCTTTTCTATCCTCTAGCTCCTTTTTTTTTTTTTTCAAATTTCTTATGGAAGTCTCCCTTATATTTTCAGAAGTCTGAGTTTCTACATTGCTCTTTCAGTATATCATAAATAATGTTCACGATACCAAACATCTCGTTCAAAGATCCAAAAAGACATTAGTGGAATCCTGAAGATGCCATGTATCTCATCAATGAACTAGGTCAGGCAGAAGTGACTATGCATCAATAGCAGAAAATTAATACAGATTGTCAAGATTGGTGTTAACACTTACTCTTAACGATTGTCTTTTTACCAATTGTTCTAGTACAACTAATCTGTACAGTAATTTCTCTGAATCTATGTTTGCCTAAAACTGGTTACTTTCAATATATTTCTCAAGATGCCTTTTAATGACAGGGTTTTGGTTTTGCATGTAAAATAACTGGCAGCAGGCTCATCTCGTAGGAAACTTTATGACATTTTTTTTACCAATACATAGACAAACCTTTCTGGTTTTAGTGGAAGGACAATTGATTCAGAACCTGCTCGTCTGAGAATAATTACCCTAAGATCACTTTTCAGTATCTTTTGTGAAAAAACAGGAAAATTAGCAACAATAACCACAATCTTTATTTTTTAAAGGTTAATAAGTGTTTATATATCCAATTTTCCATTCCAAAGGATAATAAAAGACATCTTAGACTGATCATTTTAGAAGCTATGCAAAAACTTAAATAAACCTGTCAAAGGAAGGATGCACTTGCTCAGAAGTTATAGTTTATGGGCAAGAATAAAAGCCTGAGTATGTCCTTACAAGAAACTCTCACTCACTGTACCCACATGCCATTTTTTTTTCCTACATAGAAAATACCAGCCTCCAAATACAGATAGTATTATGAAAGCTACAGTGAAAGATCTTCCTGCAATAGGATAATAGCTGTGAAACAATAGCAAAAAAATTACGCATTGAGCCTGGACAGTGGTCATTTTCCTTTCTTTGTACACAAAATATTTTTCTTCATATTGTGGTGCTCTCATCTATAATTGATATATCTTGTGTTTCACCACATAACCAATTATCCTGATAAGATAAATGTTAAACTGAAGTTTTTAAGGAAATCACTGTCCTACTGGGACAGGATTGTTGTACAAAGTCACATAACCACCAAAACTCCTTTCTCTCCTTCAGTTAAATGAAGCCTTCATTTTATATTAGCTCTCTCAAATCTTTTCTATAAACTCTTAAAATGATTAATCTTGTAATCCCCTATTTTTTAGAGTTTTAGTATACAGTGATGATCCTTATGCACGTTGAATGATGAAGAATATCTAATTTCTAACAGTAACAAACTCTCATTCTTTTCTAAACAGTCTCATTCTGATTAATACAGTACCTCTATACAAAAATCTAATCAAGGCTCAAGTGATTATATAGTCAAAACAGCAAATTATTTTTATTATATAGTAGTTAAAGTTTAACTCATTTATTAATCCATTTGGTTTTCAGATGTTCTTATTTTTTGGAAATCAGAAAGATAACTGTTGCTGTGACACTACTATGTTTATTGTCTATGTGACTATTAGGTGCTCACTAAGTTCATGTAGGCCTACAAAGCTTCCAGTAATTTTTATTTTGCCTTCTATATCAAAAGTCTGCTATTCAAAGGTTATGTGCCTGAACAGGTCTCATAAAAATTACATGTTCAGGACCTCCGAATATCAGTGTATTGGTGTCTCATACTGCAAATGAAGGAAATAGGGTCTAGAAAAATATCTATTATTCTCCCTATTTAACTTACGGTTAATAAGTTCCAAACTGGAGCAAAGACCTGCAGAAATCTCTCATCGTAGAATCTTAGAATCATAGAATGCTTTGGGATGAAAGGGGCCTTTAAAGGTCATCTAACCCAATCCCCCTGCAATAGGCAGGGACATCTTCAACTAGATCAGGTTGCTCAGAGCCCCTTGTAGCCTGACCTTGAACGTTTCCAAGGATGGGGCATCTACCACCTCTCTGGGCAACCTGTTCCAGTGTTTCACCACCCTCATCGTGAAAAATGTTTTCCTTGTGTTCAGTCTGAATCTACCCTCCTTTAGATTAAAACCATTACCCCTTACTCGTGTTTTCCAACTGGTAATATGACTGACATTAATAAGTCATGAGTGTTCCTGGATACTTCCATTTGGAGTGCTCAAACATCAAAGCAACAATGTACAGTAGGTAGAACATGCTCTTGGTCTTTAAAATATAAATGGCAGTATGAAACTGAAAAGCTCTCAATCACTGTTTACTCTGGAAAGTTGAGAGAATTTTACTTCTCTGTCTCAGTCATTCTGTGTACAGAATAACACAATCCCACAACATTAGATTCATTTTAGTCCTCTTAGAGGTAAGAAACACTTATCCTGACAATTGCTAGATCTAATTAAGCCATCAGATGCTGCAGTAATGATTTTTCTGTGGAATTTAGCTAAAAAATTAAATAGATTTGCATTTATGAACATATGAATTGTGACTTATTCCATGTGTTTTGAACTGGATTACATTTCTATTAAGTCTTTTATATCAAAGCATTATATACCAAAATGCTTGAAAAATATGAGGCACTGAGGGGAAAAGGATATAAATCCCAGACACTATGTGGAAGCAAATACTCTAATAAAGGCATTTAAGAAGGAAAAATTTTTTTTTACTTACAGGAAAAGAGATATAGCACCACACTTTACTATGAGTTCCATCCATCACATCATCATATTTTTAGAAAGAATTTCTTAAGCAACCTATGGGGATTTATGGTTGGACATCAGAAATATAATACAGCTTATTCTTTGCTTATTAAAGCTTTACAGAAGTATAAAAGTATCGTCTGTACCATGCTTATAAAAGTAGTTGCATTGACTGCAGTAAAATATCCACATGAATAAAGTAGGCATGAAGGATCTTCCCTATAGTAGAGAACTTTGGTGGTGGACAAGTGAGATGGTCAAGAAAAAAGATCTTGTAAAGAGAAATTTAGTTTTAAAATTGATTAATTCAGCGTATACTTGTGTGTGTATTTCTGTGAGTGTGTGAATATGTGTGTATAGATACACATTCATAAACAAAATGCAATGAAGATCTGTCAGTTTCAAGTTTATCATCTGGAAATAGATCACAAAATAGGTGAAGATGAAGAGCTATATTCCCAAGACAAGAATTCTGTTTGTTTTGTTGCAATGAAGTTCAAGAGGAATTGAAATAAAATCCCTCCATCCTGAACATATTTTTAGCCATTTCTTGTGACTACACATCCATCTATGTAATGATTGATATTGTAAGATTGATATTACAGTTCACTTTTACTTACATTCATGGGCTAAATTTAGTAATGATTGCACAAGTGTAATTAAAGAAAATTAGGTCTGATATTACTAAAAGGCCCTGATTGGTTTTATATAACTTTGCATTGCATTAAGGGAAAACATGCATGAAAAAGTAAGACTTAAAAATCTCTTAAAGTGCTTTAAAACCTATCCAGTGTTAAGACTCTTACAGATAGTCCTTTTGGGTGACCTATGGAATTCACATGGCATCAGTAGAAAATCAACCAATAACACAAAAGTTTATTTCAATTTCCATTTTGTGGTCTCATTGGTTAAAACACTGAGTGATCTAAAAGTTATTTGGATTGACCTCCTACTTTAGAAAGCCATATGCTACATGAATCTCATACTGTGAACTACTTTTTTAAGACCTCATAAGCTGAAACATGCTGGCTCTTTAGAGTGTTCTCATTGACGTGAAATCATATGTTGGATCTATACAAGTAACTACATAACAGAAAGCTATATCCAAGAATATTCAAATAATTGGTTAAGGATAGTAAAATTAAAAAATGAAGTGGTAAAGGAAGAAAATAATTGTCTGGTCCTCAAGTGCGCTGGTAAGCCTCAATGACCCTAACCAGCCTCAACTGGGGCCTCCACACTCATTCATGGATGAGAAGGGCTATTTAGGCTCAGTTCAGGGGCATTTGTTTCTTGGCTGAGCTGTGTTGGAGAACAGCTGATGTCCATTTCAGCTACAGATGTGATTATGCTCAGTCATGAAGCCCCTTGATCTGCAGCCTGGCTTTACCTCAGCCCTTCTTCATCACTATGGTCATACCCAGTGATCACTGGATTGACCTTCAACCTATCTCATCACCATTATATCGCCTTTTGATCTGGACTCTTGGTTGGTCCTGGCTATCGTCTGTGGGTATGTCCTGCTCGTCTCTCTCCTGTTCTGCAGGATATGGCATGGCCCCTGCCCCGCTGGCTGCATACTCCCCTCGGCTCCTGGCTCCTGTCCCTTAGGGAGCAGTCCTGCTCTTGCTGTTCCATGACAATAATAGTAAGGATGAGTAAGAGAATAGTTGCTTAGATATTTAACTAGCCAAGACATTTTAAAAAACACTCACAGATATTTCAGAAACAACTTCCATAGTCACAGGAAACGGATAAAAAATCCTGATAGTATTGTTTTCACATCTATATTAGACACAAAATAAACTTCTCAATTATTTTAAGGTTCGCCCCTTCTGGGGAGTCTGGTTGTTTGGGAGTTTTGCTCAGGGTCTGTTTAGAGACAGAACAACTGAGAGTAGTCCCTTTCCTCTAGTGACTGTGGGGTGGCCTCTGTACTGGTTCTACTGAGAGAAATAACTAATACCTAAACTAGGGACTTTGGAAAGGGAAATTTATTCAGAAAGTTCAGTCTCCTCAGCACTTGAATACACTTTTTATGGTAGGACCACTGGATTTTTTTACTTTATAAAATTATAATATCTGATCTATATGGTGGTTATAATGGTAATAAGCTTAGCTCTGTAAATGCTCACCTCATTTCTCTGTTTTTACTGATCTTATAGTATTTTTTTCAAGTTTGTCTTAGTCTGGGAAGAATACTTTAAACAATATTTAGCTGGGCATTTGTTCTCCTTTTCACATTCTTTCTGAAACATTTTTTTTTTCTGAAGCTAACACTCTGACTTTGACACTCCCTATTGTTTTTGTTACAGGCCTTTGCTATCAGATATCAGGGCCTTAATGGTCAGGAAAAGAGGACATTAATGAAAATCACAACGGGGTACATCTTACAGCCTTTCCAAATGGTGATAGACGTCTATAAAGTTACGAGCATTAGGGGTTTCTGACAAAGTCCATCAAGATGTTTTCCTGACAAGATGATCACATTTTTTGGCAGCCTTTCATGTTCTGATAGAGGTTATTCTATTGATATTCTTTGTCTATGAATTTATCAATTAATTATCAGATCCATCGCCATCGTTCACTCCGTTGTTTAAATCTTTTTCTTTAAGTCACCATTCTGTAAATAATCAGGTTCTTGGCAGTACTTTCTCTGAACTACTACATGTCTGTTTTGTAGTTAAAAAGTTACCTTAAGAAAATCTGAAGTGGTCCTCTCATAATTCCCACTATATATCTTAAAATTCAAACTTCAATAGAGAGTCAATTCCAAGCTAAGTCTTTAATTAGCAACAGTGTTTTCTTTTTCTTCTAACTAGTTTAGGCACCCCACCTCAGCAGCTAATCTCTGCAGTCTACAGTCAGCTGGGAAAATAAGTACCATTGGCAGGTGCACATAAGTAATGCTCCTTCTTTGTACTGATCATTACAGATATAATCTTTCCCTCTAGAGGAGGTCTGGTGGGGCAGTGGGAAACAAAGTAAAATATTGCCAGCTTGTTTTGGCCCCTGAAGTTGGAACAAACAATATAACCCATTTAAAGTGTCAACTGAGTCCTATCTTTCCTGTCAGTGACTTCACCTCTTGATTAAAATGTAATTGATTATTATTAAGATAGTAACATTATTTGAAAAACATTAGCTTAGCTTAGATAAAAACATGCTCTTCAAAGCTAGATATCTAGTCAACATTTGAGATTGAGCAAGAGCATATTATAAATTTTGCTTTAATGTTACTAAGAAACCTTAGAAATGTAGCTCGCAAAGGCTAATTGTTTTCTACTGTATTTAGAGAAAAATAGTATGAGCAGATTTAGGAAATACTACTGTTGGAAATTTTGTTGAGAAACACTAATTTCTGTTGGAAAAACTAGCAACCTCGCAAAGTTAGACTTGGGATAATTTATGAATATACAATCTTGGGGAGAACATAAAGGCTTCATTTTACTATATTTCAATTGAGACAATTAGAGCTACCCAGCAGTAGTTCAATATAATGGTTTTGATTTATAATAGGGTTTGTGCCAAATTCTCTTGTCATAGACCTACTGGCACAGGGAGTTCATATGGTCAGTGAGCTTGTGCTTCTTATCATGCCAGATGCCAGCTGTGGCTGCTGAAAAGGAAGTGGCAGTAGTTGAGATGTACTACAGGAGAGAGAAATATTTCTTGCAGGCAAATTTGACTAGCAGATATTATCTGTACTTTGTAGTTATTAAGGAGCTCTGCAAACAACAGCTGCCCTCCTCCAAGGCTACATATCTTCTGGCGTGGGAGCTAGTGCTGGGATCAGAGAAGGAGACTCCAGCCGAAGAGCTGTTATGTAGATAAGCAGGCAGCCTTAACTGTGCTACTCTCGCATCGTTATGGTTGGGCTCTAAATAAAACTTGCCAGAGTCTGGCAGGAACTTCTGAAAAGTACTTTGCTATGGCAGAGACAGGAAAATATATTTGACAGTGTTTTATAAAAGTGTCAGGATCAAACTAATGAGATTGACTTACTCTTTTGAATTAAGTTTATTATTAATAATAATGGAGCATCATCAATTAAATTAACATTCTACTCTGATTGAGGAAACAACTTAGGTTACTTTTGAGGAGGATTTTTGCTATTTGCTATATCAAGTAAAGCTAGTAGAATAACAAATCTTCTCCAAACTGTTGCTTTAGCCTTACCGTTATATGATACTTAATCTGTAGCGCAGATGTGCAGCCAAAATATAAAGTCCTATCTTGTTGAGATAGAATCAATAATATTTTGAAATACTTTGAAATGTATTTGACTCATGTATTTCCTGAGGATTCTAATCTTTTGAATACCAATTTTTTTTTCCTGCTTCTAATTTAAAGTTCCCACTAGGTTTTCATGACTTTCCTACCAGGGATCATGACTAACCTGATTCTGAGTTGCAATTATCAAATGTTTTGATACGGTGTCCACAACAAAGCATATGAAAATAAACAGACAGCTAAACAACTTTTTTAAAAGTTTTTTTCAAGTTCATACAACAGCACTAGTGGTGTTTTTTCATTCAGAAAAAAAAAGTAACAATTTCTCCTACATAACCTGCTGAGTGAGACTTGCTCAGATGTAAAGCTTGGAAAAAACTTATCCAAGTAGACAAAAAAAAAAAAGACAGAATTTATTTAGGAAAACTAAACAAGTCCCTTAAAACAAAGAAACTGCAATGCCAAATTGACATACTATGTTACTCTTCTGACAAAAAGAATGTAGATAGAAGTGTGTCTTACAGGAAAAAAAAGTAATGTCCTAAAGAACACACTAAAAACTTGGAGCTGGGAGAGGACACAACCAAATTTGATTTAAGAATTCCATCACATGGAGAACAGAAAATTATGAAACACTTTAATGTAAACTCAGCTTCTCCCAAAAGCCTAATCATCTTATGGCTGATTTATTTTTGAAAAAATCAGGATATATGTTTTTGCTTTAAAGAAAAAGTATTTAACACAACTCTCTTTTAATGACCTATGTATGGTTTTACTCTTTGTATCCAGCAAGGACTCAATATCTTGAAAAACAAATTTCACATGTTTATTATAAAAAATTTTAAAAAGCCAAAAAAGCAAACTTTTTGTTATTTAAAATAATTGTTACTCTCTGATTCACCTTGTTTAATCAGGAAAACAGGTTAGAGGGTGTTTATTTCACTAAACTCAAACTTTTTTCAAGTTACTTTATTGTCTTATGTGAAACGTAGCTTTTTCTTTGGCTCGATGAGGAAGAAACTGAAAGTACATTTGTACATCTTTATTTTTTGAAATGGATTCTCTGTGCTACTTGAAGTGACTTACAGGTTGGAATATATAAAATGAGAATGGAAACCCCACAGTGCAAATAGAACTTCCTTCTCGAATATGGGCTTTCAAAGCCTTCATGCCAAATGCATCCCTGGTGTAAATCAATTTCAGTAGCATTACACTAGGGAAGAATTCAGATTTTCCTCTCCATGCCAGTGACTCACTGGTGGTATCAATCTATCTGCCATGCTACTTTCAATTTTGTTTCACTCACATTTACAGGATTAGTTACAATTTATGGAAGAAAGTAGTAAGACAACTTTTTTTTTTCCAATACCTTCAGGAATGCATGCAGTGTGAGTGAATTGCACCTTTTATTTATTATTTTTCTCAAGATAGATGGAGCAGGTGTAAAGGAATCAATGAAGCAACTGCCAAATTGCAAGGGTCATTGCTGTTTAGAAAGCTATAAATTAGCTGGTTCGTGTGGGAAATTACCTTCTACCTTTAAGGTGTTGCCACTTATAAATTCTTTTTAAACTCCTGGGAAATAGCAGTTTGAAAGTTCAGAAAAGAAAATGTTGAAATCCTTTTTTATTTGCAGATTTTGTCAGAAAAAAAAAATGTCTGGAAGAACTTGTAATATAATAATAAATATTCAATGGAAGCTACATAACCCTAAATTTCTTTTTTCATTTAGAAAAGTTGCCTGAAATATACATACTAAAGTCCGTTTTGTATAAACAGGCTAAATCTATGATTATTGGAGACTAGTTTGCTACCTGAACTATGTAAATCTGCCAAATCATGATACTTTTTGTAAGACCCTTTCTTACTCTCTTTAAACAGGTAGCTACAAAGATTTTTTTATATAGGTAGAATAGAGGACCTTTAGAGGTCTTTAATTTTATATCTGTTATAGAATTATTCAGGAATTTATTGAGGAACAATGGTGGTATGCATACATTTATGAGAAAAACTGTAGCTCTGCTACTTCATTATATGACAAACAGATTGCTAAGAATTAGCTCCTAAAAACCAATGAAATATGTAACAGTAGTGTATTGGTATCTTTTGGTAACTAACCTGAGACAGTATTCTTGGAGCTTAAAGAGTAGTTTCAGCTTGTACCATTTGATGTGGCAAAAGGAGTCTCACAAATATGAAAGTTTGAAACAGCATCCTCAAGAACTCTCTTTATTTCTGTTACTGTTCTTAAGGAGATCTTCAGTTGATGGAGAGTTGATTAAAAAAATCTGTTCTATAAATAATTTTAACATGCATAATTTTAAGCATTTACTTTAGTCTTTTTTTCTAAAATAGACACTTGACATAACACTATTACAACAGAAAAACATGAAATTGTAAAGAGGGGGAAAATGCACATTATGTGTTTCAGTAGTCAAGAGGAGGCTTGAGACTATTTTTCCTATCCCTTATTATCAAAAACAATCAAGTCAGAGAATGTATTTCGTATATTTTGCAAACTTCAATTATTCTTTTTGGGGAGCAGTTTGTAAATGTTTGCTCCATTGCTACTTTTAAAGATTCTACCAGAGCCTTCTTCCTTGGTAGTTGGAAGCTTCTTTCTAATTTCAAATGAATTCAAGACAGTTTATAGCCATTCTTTTTTTCCTTTTGGTTTAACAAGCTTTTTCTTCTCTAGCATTGATCTCCTTGCTTCCAAAATTGTATTTGCATTCCTTGTCTGGCACTGTGTAGCTGTGTTCAAGAAGTCAAATTCTTCTACTGTTTATCTGGTAAGGTAGAATACCCTTTCTTCTCATCATACAATTTTTGCAGTTAGTTGCAGAAGTTCAGGTCTGGAGCAATTTGTCTTGAATGTGGATGATCAGAAAAAAACATACGCTATCATTTTGTAGAAGTCTTGTTTAACTATTGTGCTGGTTTTGGCTGGGGTAGAGTTAATTTTCTTCATAGTAGCTAGTATGCGGCTATGTTTTGGGTTTGTGCTGGAAACAGCGTTGATAACACAGGGTTGTTTTCATTATTGCTGAGCAGTGCTTACACTGAGTCAAGGCCTTTTCTGCTTCTCACACCACCCCACCAGCGAGTAGGCTGGGGGGTGCACAAGAAGTTGGGAGGGGACACAGCTGGGACAGCTGACCCCAACTGACCAAAGGGCTATTCCATACCATATGACATCATGCCCAGCATACAAAGCTGGGGGAAGAAGAAGGGGGTTGGGGGGGGAGGCGGACACTGGGAGGTATGGCATTTTGCCTTCCCAAGTAACCATTACACATGATGGAGCCCTGCTTTCCTGGAGATGGCTGAACATCTGCCTGCCGATGGGAAGCAGTGAATGAATTCCTTGTTTTGCTTTGCTTTTGTGCATGGCTTTTGCGTTACCTATTCAACTGTCTTTATCTCAACCCACAAGTTCTCTCACTTTCACCCTTCTGATTCTGTACCCCATCCCACCAGGGGTAGAGTGAGCGACTGACTGTGTGGTGCTTAGTTGCCAGCTGGAGTTAAACCACTACAACTATGAACACCCCTCCCTTTCTTAGAAATGTCTTACTAGATAGAAAAATGCCAGTGCTGCATTTATAAGTAGTTCTTGATTGCACCATACTGATAATGCAATGTCAAACTGTGTTCAGCGTGCAAGACTTGCTCCTCTTCCTATTAATTTCTGTTGAGGAGGTTTTTAGCATGAATTCAGAAATCTTATTAAACTCTGTAACACAGTACTTTGTACTACTAAATTTAATCCAATCTATTTTATTCCCATCCTTGAAGTCTTCAGGTTCTTCTAGCATGACATTCTAATCCTCTTCTGTGTTGATGTTCCTGACTTTGTGCCTTCAGCAGATTTCATTAACAAGCTGCTTCTTTTCCCCTTGTCAATAAAGTAAATTATGTTCTCTAAGCCTGATTTTCAGTTAACTGGTTTATCAAACACAGATTTATGGTTCTATTCCATTTTATCCCATTTTCTGTTTATCTCCTTGCCTAATTTATTAGACATCTAAGAAATATTCATTCAGAATATTATCTAAAGCCATGGGCACTATCATGGCATTTCAGGGTAGGCTGTAACAGATAATATCTTATCTGTAGTCACCGGTACTCCTAAATGGATATTCCTTTGATTGCTGTGCTGTCACTTTGATAATTCTGAAAGAACAGTGTAGCAGTAAAAATAGTTTGTAATCATGGAAAATAGAATATTATTTAAACAGAATAAGTTGCATAGAAATATCTTCCATCAGCTCAAGAAAGAAAGGGGATCCAAATATCGACTGTCATTTGATTTCATACTTCTGCATCAAGCAGGGTCCCTGTAACTGTATCCTGAGGGATTAGAGAATGAAGAACACACTGTTAAATGGTCTGATTTTTGTCAAATACATAGAACATACATCATGCAATATTATTAAATTAATTAGCTTGAAGATGAATACAGATATATACATGTTCATATACCTTTTTAAGTGGACTGAATACAGCTTTGCATTTTCTCTTTTGCAGTTCTCTGATTAGTGGATCCTTCTTTCAGTTTCTATTGTCACTTCCATTCTCTTATGTTCTATTCAAAATGCCAGATATTATATCTCATATATAGTCATACTATGCATCACATAACTTTGCAAATAAACACAAAGGATGCCAGTATTATGTTAAGATACATCTTTTCTTAATAATTTACTGAGATTTTTCACTGTGACATAGCAATAAGTATAGTAAAAGTGGATAACATGGTCTTCTGTGAATATTATTTACTATGTTAATTATGATCTCAATATGTTAAATTCAGTGAAAAATCATCCTTCCTACATAGGGTTTGATGCATAATTTAACAAAGTGTACGAAGTACCTCAGTGAGTCCTTCTTCTGGATCAGGCCTGTATCATGCTTTATTCTAGCTAGCTATTAAGAAAGTTATTTTAGTGGAATGGGTCAGATGAATATGATTTGGAATATCTTACAAAGAGTTTCACTTTCCTAGCATACTAAAAATCTGTGAGAATTATTTTCCCTCAGGCAGGAGGGGCTTTGAGTTGGATATTTAATCAACTATTATGTAGCTTCAACTCTTATCTGCTTTGTCTTGAGATATTGTAGAGTGAGAATGTTACTATTTTCCAAAAATAAGCCCTCCACAAATCAGTGCCCTCCAACTTACTAACAATATTTTGCCCAAGAATTCAAATACAGCTCATGATACAGACATTGTTTTAGCAAACTCATTAGAGCAATGAAATGCCTGAACAAAGACATAGCAACATAGGTTGCTAGAATATGACTTCAGGCATTGCTCTGAGCAGGAGGTGACACACAATTCTATTGCTCCAGGAGTTGCCTCATGTGGTGTTCTTTACTCACTTTCCCTATGCCCTTCACTGTTCTTTCCACAATTCATTCATTCCCCATGGAAAGAGTAAATTACTGATGGGATAACACAATAAATCTTCCAAAGTGACTATTAAGTAAAGTCAAGAGATTGACTATTTCCCACTTGCAACAGGGAGAAAGTAAGCAAACAATTAGGATCAGTAAGCTCTGCACACCCAGATCCAAGGGTCAAAGTAGGCCAGGTGGATTTAAAGGGCTTTCTTCCTTCATTGTGCTGGCATACACTGAAAGTCACAAAATAAATTCAATTTACAATTTACAGTTCTGTGTGTGTATGAAGGTAGCCACTCAGACATCCTACCTTTCCCTGATTTGACACACAATTACCGCAAAACTTGGACACATGTTTCTAATAATTGAGACAAATTATGAATTGGATAATTCAGCAGCAGCTGGTCATCTTCTGGCACACACTAGTATCAGGTGTTTCTTGTTATGCAGCAAGCCACCTCTAGAGAAAGAACCTGATGAATTGTTAATGATGTATCTTTGCCCGGATGTAAAATAGCTCCTTTTTTGTGTGTTACTTTCACCATCTCAGTAAGTCAACCAAATCTGTGAACTGAGCTTCTGTTGAAATGAAGAAAAATTCCAAGGAGAATCTTTGTAAATTTTAAAATGGGCTCCACAAGTTAAAATTTTATTTCACACTAGTCTTTTTTTTCTGAATTTATATGCATTCATTTCTACATCAAACTTGTTTCTGGTGTTCAGTATTCACAGAGCTAAATTTTTTATAACCCACTAGCTGGTATGTAGCTGGAGGGCAATTAGAATTTTCATGGTTGTTACTAGAGTATGTCATCTTTGATTATAGCAGCCCAAGCCATACTTTGTGGTAGCAGATATGGTATTTATGTTTTAATCTATTCTCAAATTAAATCCATTACTAATTCTGTAGAACTTGAAAGATTACTCAAAATTTAAATCAGTGAAGGCCAGTAATCCTTATGTGAGTTTTTCAAATATATCTTAAAAAAAGAGAATGAGTAAAACTCACTGAAAATGAAAACATTAACTACAGGAAAGCCTTTAAATAATATCTAACCATACATTTTTATATGGGTTTACTATTCTTTGTGCTGTGGCAGGAGTTTTGAAAATACTGGAACTTATTCTGACACTTTAATAACTGTAAAAATGACATTAACTGAATAGGTAGTAGAACATGAATATGCTCCAAACCTTAGGATAATAATGAGCATCTACAGTGATTAAGAGTTTTTGTACATATTTGGAAATACCTCACTCTCTCTGCTTTGGTGGAAGGAAATACAAATTCACAAAAGTATTGAAGATGTTTGATTTTTTTCAAACATCCTGAAAGAAAGTCTACCTGCAAGAAGTAGCATTTCTAAGATAAATTAGCATTAAAGGAAACAATGGTTTTCACCTGGTGTATCACACAGATTATTCACTTCACTGTCAGAGTCAGGATTATGAGATTTTGAACATGAGAATCTGCAAGCAAAACAACTGCCTGTTCCTTAAGGAAACTCTCTGACTTGCACCTTGAAGAATTTACATATCATGAATCTCCAAAATGCATTTCTAATATATAACCTAACAAATAGAAAGAGTTGTATGTTCATGATTGGTCTATAGGTAGTGTTGATTCTCTTCAAAATCTTTCTCCAGCTTCTCAAGAAGCACCTAGTACAGAAAGTAGGAGTTATTGAACATTTCCTCTTTGCTTCCGGTGCTTACCTTCAAGAATTTAAAAGTGTATTACCTGGATTTAGATTGTTCCCAGAGTTAATATGTGACCCTAACAAGGTATTCAAATATTACTGCAAAACTTTGGAAGTTTTCAAAGAACAATTGTATTCTTTTTTCTTTTAAGAGGTGACTCAGAATGACTGCATATGCACCAGATCTCACAGGCATGCATACCACATATGTAGCATGTTTTTATAGTTCGATAGAAAAAGAATGATAACAAAAGAAATATGTTTGGTTTCTGCTTTATTGGGATTCAGTGTGTTCTTGATTCAGCTTCTATTCTATTTCTTCAAGGTCAGTAGTCTCATGATGCAGAATCTTTTTTTAAATATCTAGATGTTCAGTGTGTTTAGAAATGGTTTCAGGACAAAGAGGACTGAAAAATGCAGACAGTCAGTTAAAAGGCTCTTGACTTAAAAATACTAGAGATTTTTCACAGCTCTTGATAAGAAATTTGGATCTTGTTTAGAGTTGTAGTTTCACCAAATCCATTTTAATGCTAGATGACATTGCACTTGCAATGAAAGGAAACTGCAAGTATAATACTAGTATAAACTGTTCTGCAGGGACATTTTGCTAGGAAGTTATTGTCCATTCTTTTGTTCAGCAAGGAAAAACTGCCAAATAAAATCCACTTACTGTGCTGGTCTTGGATGTTAAAAATAACATTGGTTAATAAGGAGTGATTAATCCCTAAACTATGCTTATTGCTTCCGGATTCACTCATAATAGATACTTGATTGTAAAAGTAGAACATATTCTGTTCTGTACTGCCCTGTTTAGTTGAGAGTATTTTCTAAGAAAGAGAGTTTGATTGGCACCATTTGTTCTGGTTCTGTTAACAAAACACAGAGAAATAGATATCGTTAAGTGT
Organism: Nipponia nippon; assembly: GCF_047370975.1. Classification (NCBI taxonomy): domain Eukaryota; kingdom Metazoa; phylum Chordata; class Aves; order Pelecaniformes; family Threskiornithidae; genus Nipponia; species Nipponia nippon. The sequence continues at coordinate 24,625,299 of NW_028262336.1, forward strand.
CATTATGGCAATCAAACTTTTCCACTGAAGAAAGTAGTTTTTGAGTTGCATCACTTTGTCTGTAAATCTAGTGATTTCTGAAGCTGTTTTGGGATCAGTGACTAACAGAGCAGAAAATGAAAATGCAGAGCAGGAACAATATGAACTTCATGCATTACTTATCTTTGAGAGAGATACACAGCACATCAGTGATGCCAAAGAAGCTCAGCAGCTGTGCATGTGCTAGGGTTAAATTCTGGGATGTTCTCAGTAAAAAAGAATATAATAACAAAGGTACAATCAGCAATCAACATGCTGAAAGGTGTGTTTGGCCTATTTAAGTAGGGTACAAGTGTCAGTTAACAAGTTATTTTTCCTTTTTGTTTCCTAGTAACAAAATATGCATCTAAATTGTTCAATACTTACCTGCTTTCTCATATTACACTGCTACCTTTTGCTGCATGTAACTACATGCAAGGAATGTCATTTATTAGGTTTTTACAACTTATTGAATGTACAAAACTTTTTATTTATAGGAATTGTCAACACAACTTTAACTAGAAAAGATTATTTACATCAAGGAAAGCAGACAACTTCAAATAATAAATGGCCCAGGATAACAAGGATATTTAAAGTATAGTTACATCTACATTAGTACTGTAGTTCAGATGAAGAATGAGCTTTTGAACTGAATGTCCCAATCATTCATTAACTGCCCTTTGGTTGAGACAGTGTAATAATCTTAGGGCAGGCGAAGTGGATTCCTTTCAAACAGAAGTAAACTGAAATGTGCACTCCAAAAGTGCACCTGATGTCCTCCTGGACTGTATGAGATTCAATAACGCTAAGTGCCGGGTCCTGCACTTCAGTCACAACAACTCCATGCAGTGCTACAGGCTAGGGGAGGAATGGCTGGAGAGCTGCCTGGCAGAAAAGGTCCTGGGGGTGTTGATTGACAGCCATCTGAACATGAACCAACAGCTCAGGTGGCCAAGAAGGCCAATGGCACCCTGGCTTGTATCAGGAATAGTGTGGCCAGGAGGACCAGGGAGGTGAGAGTGCCCCTATACTCTGCACTGGTGAGGCTGAACCTTGAGTACTGTATTCTGTTCTGGGCCCCTCGCTACAAGAAGGACATTGAGGTGCTGGAGCGTGTCCAAAGAAGGGCAATGAAGCTGGTGAAGGGTCTGGAGCACAAGTCTTATGAGGTGAGGCTGAGGGAATTGGGGTTGTTTAGTGTGGAGAAGAGGAGGCTGAGGGGAGACCTTACTGCTCTCTCCAGCTACCTGAAAGGAGGTTGTAGCGAGGTGGGGGTCAGTCTCTTCTGCCTAGTAACAAGCAATAGGATGAGAGGAAACGGCCTCAAGCTGTACGAGGGGAAGTTTAGATTGGATATTAGGAAAAACTTCTTCACCAAAAGGTTAGTCAGGCACTGGACCAGGCTGCCCAGGGAAGTGGTTGAGTCTCCATCCCTGGAGGTATTTAAAAGGCGTGTAGATGTGGTGCTTGAGGACATGGTTTAGTGGTGAACTTGGCAGTGCTAGGTTAACGGTTGGACTCGATGATCTTAAGGGTCTTTTCTAACCTTAACAATTCTCTGATTCTATGATTCAGATTACAGGCCAAGAAGACAGTCCAAATCCTGCCAAGACTTGTAACATGTATGTTGTGAGTGTTAGTTCATCAGATTCAATTGCTTCTTCTGCAGATTCAATCCTATTACACTGCATTGCCTGGTATTGATATTGTAGGGCATTGGTATTTGTTGATATTGACACAGCCTTTTAAAAACGTATGAAAGATAATGGGGTTTCACAACATTACAGAAAAACATACTTAGGTCATACCTTAAAAAAAGTGGGAGAAGAGAACAGGTAATTATTGTTCAGTAATGTAGCTCTATCAAAAACACAGAAAAAAACAAATTTTCTGTGAGCATCTAGGGGATGAGAAGATGAATAACAGATGCTTTGGATTTGTCAGGAACAAATTATATCAAACCAGCCTAACTTCCTTCTATGACTGTGCACAGATAAGTGAGCAGGGAGGAATATTAGATCTTTAAGGTTTTTTTATCATGACATGTTCTAAAAAGGAAGACAAAAAGAGCAACATTAAACTTTTATTAGGAGGCTTCATAACTGCTTAGAAAGCCAGCTCTATAGATAATGTTATCTATGAATCTTTTGTTACCCTAATTAAAGTGGAAAACTACTACACTAAAAGTTTATACCAACTTATTATGGTTAGATCAACATTCAACATAATGTTTTAGAGTTACTGTCAGTTGATTGGGAGTGTGTTTTCCTTCTGCTCACCCTGCAAATTCAACCTTAAAATCTGAAAATCAAACCAAGATTTTCCTTAAACAAATCACTGCCAAGATAATAAGATGCAGCAGAACAGCTGCTGGCCTCATACCTGTATGATAAGATTGCCTTCAAATTATCTACTCTGACTTTTGTATGATCCTCTTGCTTTGGTAAGATTTCATAGGTATACCTAATTAGAAATTCGTAAACAAACCTCTTGAGATTGCACAAGATGCAATACAATCCAAAGACAACTTTGTTCTGTCAGTAAAGCAAGCAGATCACATAGTGAGTATATTTAAAAAGCAGTGAAATCTGAATAAGTGTTTGATTTTCACTTAGTCACTGTTCAGAATGTATTGTCTCTCTAAGACCCTGTCAGAACATTGTTCAAGTCCTGCTGTTTCAGAATCAAGAGCTGTCTGTCTCACTGGAATAGATATTCCCCTCAGCTTTGTGCGTACCGTATTCTGATCATCTGTGATCTGTCTTTTAAGTAGGTGAATCTGAATGCCTGAACAAAGCTGCCAGGCCACAAAAAATAACATGAATCTTATCAAAAGGTATTGTAATCAGACCAGATTATTTTACAGTTATGCATTCACTGTTTTGAATGCCTTCTTGGATACCAAGGTGCAAACTTGTGCATTTAAAATAATGCTGCAATGGAATGCTAGGTTTCAAAGGATATAGAAAACATAAGAATACAGTAAGTCCAAATAATGAATATTTTTTCATATTGAATTATTACCTTAAGATAATTTTCAAGGTAAAAATGCTATTGCAGATTTGCATGTAGACATTATTATGTGTGAACTGAATATGAGAATCAGAATAAGTAAATAGCTCAAGCTTACTTTTAAGAATTATTGTAATGTGTAAAATGAATCATCTACCAATGAATTCAAGATTAAGGAATTGAACTTTACATCATGGTCTCATAGCTGTAATTAATAATTTTATCCTAAATTCACATCTCAAATATACATATTTCATTATTACTCATATGTTGTATCTCCTTCCTCAATACAAAATTTTCAGTGGTATTTACAAAAAAAAAAAACTTTAAAAAGCCAAAACAGCAGCATACTGTTTAGAGAATGGTGCCCTGGATTCTTCTCAGCTGTAATAGGAGATTTTCACACCAGTAGTTGTACAATTTTCCATTCATCCTCTTTACTAAAAATGAAGTGCTATCAAGAAAGTAGTCTTCTTCAGATTACAGACTAGACATATGTCCTGCAAAACAGAATTTTAAGAGTCGTCTTAATGTTTTTACAGGCATTAACTGTTTATGAAGATGTGGCATTTTCTTAATACAAATTCTAATCAAATTAATCAAAAAAATCAAATTCTGATGCTCAGGTTATAAAGGGATTTGGGTTTAGACAGTAGATAATGAAATTTTATGAATCTGATTCAATAAAAGCTTTTTTCTTTAATCCAAATTTGTATTTGAATAAGAACATAATATGCTAATGAATGTGAATGTCATTTTTTTTCAGTCAAGCATGGTTTTTTTCATTATAGGGCTATTTCATTTTGTGTCAGTGGTTATTTATTTAGAAATTTACTATCAGTTTTTATTCTTTCACTGTTTGTTTTTTTTTTTTTTTTTTCAAAAATTCAGTGTTATCTGATTTAATTAAAAGGCTTCTCTCTTCCCCCCCCTTTTTTTAGGGCCACTGCATGTGAGACCTCACTGAAAAGGACCAAATGGAGCAGAGAGACCTCTTCAATGTTCCTGGAAATAATGCAAATCTTCCCCTAGCTGTGATGCTGGAGGACAAGTCATGATCAGAGAAGGGCTGCGGAACTAGGTATTGGAGGTACTGGCCATTCTTGGTCTGGCTGCTGGGTCTAGGGAAGGTGCAGAGGGATTTGGCTAAATGTGAGCAGCACTGGCTTCTCTTCAGCCTTGAGCCAAGTTCTAAGGAGATGTTCAGTTCTGAATAACATAGGCAAAAGAGAAGCCTTCAAGTTAAGTCAATCATCTTCGATCTAATACTAGTAATTCTGAAACTTCTAACTTCATATCCTGAGCACAAGAAGGTGTGGGAAGTCAATAGAATGATCAAAACCATGTCTAATCCCAAAATGTTTCAGGATATGCCATTCAGGTTATTTTATAGGGGAAAAAACAAAACAAAGCAACACAAAAAAAAACCAAACCCAAAAAGCTAAAAAAACCCAACCCCCAAAGCCCCCCAACCAAGCCTCTCCCTCTTAAATTCACTGAAGAGGTCTTTGCAAAACAATATGATTTGTCTTTCTATTTTACTCAAGCCACTTATCTGTTATAACTTACATTCTAGGTTATTTGTGGTTTGTGCAGAATCAGACGTCGATCACTGGCAATAACCAATGTTTTATATGACTTCATGCTACTTGGAAGGTTATCTTGTGTTTGTGTTGATTTTTTTTTTTTCTCTGAATGACATTTGTGTTTTTTCTAATGTCTAAACATTTGGTTGAGTAATGTGCTTGTTCCATTTTTCATGGTAGAAATTGTCCCTGTTTTCCCTTCTGAGCAATTTGCAGCAGCTAGTGCCTCTATAGACTTGCAGATAAGAGCCTCAAAAGCAGTAATTGCTAAAAGAAAAAGACCATGTTTGCCTCTCTACTCTTTTAGCAAATACAGTATGAGGGAAAAGCAGTGGGTCTGGAATAGAGTACCTTGATATCAAATGATCTAGAATTTGACTCTTCCCCTTCCTACAGAAAATTTTAGAATAGGCAGCATCTAGTAAATATTCTAGAAAGAGAATAACAATAGATGAAAAATGCTGTTTTAGCAGAACTGTCCCTTACAAATTAGTGATTTGGGTAAAAGTAAATGATTCATAGTATACAGACAATATTATTTCTCTGGAACCATGATGCTTTACAAACCCTATCATAATGGATTTCTGGTCTTCATACAAAAGATAACAGGAACATTTATGTGTACATACCCAAAAAGTACTTTGGTTTGAGAACAAGGTACAAGCAAATGACAAAAAAAGGATCATCCATAATGAAAATGATGGTTCACACTTGCAGTTGTTCTGCAAAGTACGCTCCCAAAGGGGTTCTTAGGAGAATCTGTATAGGATGCTTTGTCTCACAGAAGCATATTAATAAATGTGCATTAATGGGCATCTGGAGGTGCAAGGCATAGACCAAAACTGAAATCCTAACATCCACCTTGTGGTCAAAGTGGACAGCAATTCAGTCAGATAAGGAGGAGAAACATCTTCCTGCTTTTACCTTAGAATAAATAGGTTCTGTGCTTCATTTCACTTCTCTCTTCTGTCATTTTGTTCATTATTGACATTATAAATATTTTATCTGTGTATTTCTTTGATCCAGCTTAAGTGCGATAGTAAGATACCTGGATAATAACAAAGCATTTCTTACTGAAATATACAGCAGGTTTTACAAGGTATATTAACAAATACCCAAGTTTCATAGCATATTTCTCACATAGCCAAAGGCTAAGAGTGGATATCTGTTTCAATTGTCTGAGAGAGGGAAACATTGCACTGCAGAGGTCAAGAAAAGCAAAGCACCAGATCATAAACAAGGTTGCTGTCTGGAGTGTTGGATGTGTTGGATGTGTCCTTCCTTGAAGGTTAATATGGAGAATACCTCAGCATCTTTTCTGGATTCTGTGATTCCAAAGTATCTAGATTTGGAGGATCAAAAATTCCAAGCATATCCTCACTAGAGATGAAAAGATGCTTTTTTTGATTTCTAATGTATTTGCTTAATCATGTAGTTTGGGATGGGCCAAAAGTATTTGCACACTCATGGTGAATTCTGCTTTCAGCAATGAAAATGCAATATACTTTGTAATTTGTAATAGTTTTAACTTTTTATTTTGAAATAAAATTAATTAAAATGTTTATCAAAGAGGTAAAAAATAGATAAATGAAAATTAAACAAACCTTAAGTTTTTCATACTGAACATTCAGCTCTGGTTTGGGTTGTTTGAGTTTTTTCTATTCATTGCCAACAATTTCAAGTTCAAACAGGGTGTCAAATGTTCAGATAAAATAGTTTTTATCCTCAAGCGAAACTAGTGAATGAAGACAATCACCATAGCATCCTTACTTCATACTATTCAAATACAAAAAGCTAAAGACTTCTGCAGCCTCAAGCCTAAGGTAGCCCCTGAGGCTGTAGCAGAAGGTTTAAAGAGAGTTCAGGAAATTAATCTCTGCAGAAGAATATTTGGTGAAATTGGAGAACTGTATATACATAAATACACAATTGTGAATCTCAGTCCCTTGAAGCAAATCAAGATATCTTCTGTCAGCTTTTGAATCACAATTTCAGGATGAGCTGTCCTCAGATAAGCTATTTATATTCTCCCGATGTTCACACAAATTGGGCTGAGGACTGATCCCTTGCTATAAAAATAATCTTGATACTCCAGGATAGCAAGATACAATCATTGCCACTTCACGGTTAAAGCCTTAACTTCCATGGCAAACAATAAACTGTGCAGCTGGTGATAACAGCAGTACGACACATCTTCAGTTTCTTTTTTGCCCATTTTGTTAATTTTCAAGGGAACAAAACTCATATTCAAGTTTGTACAAAAGCAGTTTTGTACCATTCATAATTTACAATTTTTGTTCTTCAGCTTTAACTGTGATTAAAAGTTTCCTGTGCCCTTTATGTTGTGTCTTCATTTCATGGATATTTTCTTAAATCAGCACTCTTATACAGATGAAATTTGCTAGAACTTAACACTTCAAAAAACTCACACAACCCTGTGAGGTAGAAACACAGTGGTAAATAGGCATTCATTTTTTTTAAGGATCTCTGTGCTTTTTTCTTACGTTTGTACGTATCTTTGCAAAACATAGTTTGGAACAACTCTAGCTCCAAGCTACTGTTTAATATTATTATTAAATAGTGTTCAACATAAAATAAACTTTTGTTCATTCAGTGTACTTTTAGTTATTTCTGGATATGTCCTTTAATTCTTTACTCTTTTTTTAAATTGGATTTTGCTATTCACACGTACTGATATTGCTTAATATCATAACCTGCAAGTACTATTGGTAATGGAATTATTTCAGAATAGGACACAATTTCCTGTTTAGGATATAAACTGAATTGAAAATCTCTGGTCACCTTAGGTTTTCTAAGCCCTTGAGCAGCCTGTGATTTATGAGACACATATTCACATGCTACAATGTATTGATAATTATGTGGTCATATAGTTGTATCTTCCCCTGTACTGGTCTGAAAAAGAAAATATAGAAATATTGAATACGTTCTATGACAAAATAGGGCTTTGTAGGAGAAATACATTGTTGCACTTGATTGCAAGAGACTGTTTTTCTGCATTTACTTGAGACAAGTTACTTTCTCGCAGATCATAGTGCCTTTGACAGAAACATGAAAAAAGATTGGATGAATAAGAAAACTATTTTGAAGATGTATTTTCCTTTTTATAAAAAAAAATCATATTTGTGTGGAGGAATTTGTCTAACAGATCTTTTCATTAGGTGATAAGAATCTCTTAATTTAACATGAAATATTACTTAATTATTGTGGCTTTCCCTCTCTGATTTTTTTTTATACTTCCAAACTCTGATATTTTTATACAAAATTACTTAATTAAAACATCTCACAAGGTGTTTTGGACTGTGGTGCAGCAATGGAGACTTTTACACACCAAATTAATGTAGTTGCACTGTTTTGTAGAGAATTATATGCTGCGTCACATAGCAAGTAATTGTTAGCCTGTTTCTGTCTTTTGATTTATGAAAAAGGAAAGGAGTATTTTATGGATGGTTCATGGTACTATTTTCTTTAAAAGAGGCACTGAAGTAATAAAAAAAAAAGATTTTTAATTGATGGGCAAAATGTGTAATAGAGCCATACTAAGATTTCCTTTTCATTAACAGAAAGATAAGAAAACCTTAAATAATAAGAGAATATTTCTTTGTGAATGAGATAGCATTTGTCATTCTTTTGTTTGTTTTCTTGTAGCTCAGGAAAACACATGCAGCTTTGTGAAACCTTCAATGTTATTGGAACAAAGTATGTGACTAAACACGACTGTTCTCATGACTGAATCACTGATCTAACTATTTCACACCCAAATTCTGAGAACATGCTTAAGTATCTGCCTTATATAACACAATGGATTCACAAATAAATAAAAAGAGGACTGGCTAATATGATCAACAAAATCAAAAGCAGAATAAAATTGAGTGAAGTTTGAGAATGGACTACTTGAAATGAGAAAAATCAGATTACAATTTGAGCTAGGTTGGGGGTGGGGGGAAATCAAGTACCTATTTGCCACATCAGTCTACAAACTATCTAGAAGCTCCTATACATACTATGTATGCACAAATTTTCTAAACAAGTTCATAAAAATTATATGTAAGAAATGTTCTCTCAGATTTAGCATGGGAACTACCCTGCTAGGAAAGCAAAGTGTTTTTCACCACAGCCCTGTGGTCACAGCCTATAGCATCCTCTATTTGCTAAACAGCTTTGGCTCCTGGAAGGTCAAGTTTATGCTGGCTTCCTGTTGCAGGGATCCTTAAACAGTCTGAGATTACTCTATGCTTTAAATTTAAAGTCTCTACAGTTAGTATGCTACTTATTGCCAATGTCTATATCTTTTTAATCTTCCTTCTGTTGGGTGAAATTAAAAGGGAAAGAACAGGCAGTTAAAGATGTTTTCAGCTTTTGGCAATATGCATCTATACTGTTTAGGAGGTGACATTCCTACTGCCTGCAGAGAAATTTTTATTGACTCTACACTTATCTGGATCTGTGGAATACCAACTACATGATTTTTAGAGAAAAAAAAAAACAACAAACCCAAGAAAATACTGTTCCAATACGAGGGTGAAGAATATCCACTCCTTCACTTTATATTGCCAAGGAGGTCCCTAATTCCTGAACACAATTTATTTGGTTTTCAGTACAGATATTTAAAGAACCTTTTCCACTTCAAGCTCAGTTTTCCATAAAATACACTTGTTCAAATTTTGTGGCTGACTTTGTTCAATGGTATGTGTCATGTTGTGTTGTGTCAGTCAAGGCAAGGTGACTGAAGCAAAGCAATGTGACTCATTAACTACTAGAGATTTCAGCAGTAAACATCAAAACCCAAATCTCACTGGCTTCTAAAAAGTAATTGCTTTTTATTCTTGGAAATAGTGTTTTCCAACCTGTTTTTGTAAAGGCAGATTGTTTTCGAATGGTCTTGGCACAGGATATGGATGGCTCTGATTTGTTTTTGTTTTGAAATGCTCAGCACATCTCTAATTGCACGAAAACATTATTTAAATGTTTGACTCTGCAACTTTATTTTATTTTGGCATAAAGTACAGTAAATGCTTTAGTTGCTTGTGATGGTGGAAAAGAAAGCTAAAACTAAATGTTTCTATGTTAATAAGGAAGAACATCTCATCTCAAACTGTGATCGCAAAGGTATTTTTTAACTAGAAGCACTATCAGAAGAAACAGAAGAGAAAGCAGCAGAAAGAATGAACCTCGACCATAGCATCTAATTTACTTAGCACTAAACTGGGGAACAAATTCCAGAGGAACAAATTGTTTTAAAACTATTCATTGTTCAGAAAGATGTCAGTGTTATTAAAACCTAGATATATTAACATGTTTTAATGTAGCGTACAAAATGAAGTTATTTGGCTTTTTGGTTAATACTGTAATGTAGGACTCATGAAATCTCAGTTCATCAGATTTCTTCTTTTATTACAGCTGCAGTCATAGTTTATTTTTCCAGGTGAAGCTGAGCCAGTTGAAGAGATTGTTCTCAGCTACTCTTCAGCATCTTCTGGCTGAAAGTTACCTTCCCCTCTCTCAGCCTTCAAGTGTAAACATTCCCATTTCACTTCTGTTAAAATAATCCAATTCAACTTTTAGTGATAGCATGTTCAAACGTTACTCTCTCTGATAGAACTGGGTTAGTATTTTCCATATTCCTCTATACACTCTGACAGATGAGAAGGTAGCAAATTCTGGTGTGGTAAGGTTAGTTGAAAGTGTGCTCTTGCTCACCTCAACTGTGTTCGTCTGAGGTATGCTATTGACTTGCTTTGGTTTGTCAGTTTAGAGTACAAGCTGTTGATGGGAGAATTTAGTCTGTTCTGTGACTGTGAAGCACATAGTATGACCTTGCTATTGTTTGAAGATCTTCTGTATTTCTGTGATATATATAATAAATTCACAGCAAATGAACATAAAATGAACAAAACCCTGCTATGTGATCTTACCACTTAAATTATTACTTGTTTTTATTATATGACAGCAGTTATATCACATCTTTCCTGTCAGAAGCTTGATTTTTTTTCTTTGTTCCAATAGGCTTAACACTGGTTTTCCAAATCATATCATTATATCATTTATGTCATTTTTTTCTGCTCCAAATAAGGCAGATTCAACAAGAGCACTTGCAATAGTTAGTACTCTCAAACTAGCTATTATTGTAATTGGAAGATGTGCAGATACACTCGAACTCTGATATTTTTCATTGAAATTGGGATTTTAAAAAAGGAGGAATAAATTAACTAACTCCTTGAGTAGACACTGAAGACGAGAGCTAAAGAACTTTACTACTCAAAATAAGGACAAGAATTATTTTTGTTCCAGAATATAATTTTCTATAACAGCAAAAAGAAGACAACTTGAGAGAGCAGAAAGAAAGTTGGAACAGCGAAGTATATTGCAAAATACTGGGTTTTGAAGAAAAAAACCAAATGTATGAAGAACAGGAGAAGGACTATCATTGGATTGCCAACATTATTTTCTTTTTATTTTCTTGCTTAACATATATGTTTATTACACTGAAAGGAAGAAAAATTAAGCCTTTCTTGAACACCTAAATATTATTTCACAAAATTAAACAGATTTAAAGTTTTACTCTGCTTTGTACTAAATGAAGTGGGAGATGAAATTGACTGGAGATATATGGTAGTATGCCTCTTTTGGTACTTATTTTAGAAGAGCTTATAAGCTCTTCTAGCTTATTTCAAATTTTTAAAAAAAAAGTTAGATTTTTTTTGTCTGAAGCTTTTATTTTTACACTCATTCTTGGCTGCTTGGCAACCACGAGAATATCACAATGTAACAGATTGCATAAGTGAGATCACTGCATAGTTGTACCTAAGGGAAATTTCTTTGCTATAGTTGGTTTAAATTAAAAAATGCTATGGGCTCAATTTATCAAGGCATTGAAGACACTTTAGTCTTCTGAGTAGTCTTGCTGACCTCAGCTGACACTGATCTCACTGCCATCCTTTCCTGCAGAGGAACGCTTTTCTGTGTAAAGAACTTCAAGTTATAATGGAATGTAGCACTTTAGTTCTTCTTAGATGGGCCTCTGGAATATTATGTAGTGATTCTTTCCTCCCATTGAAAACAGACAAGTCGATTGTATAAATATCGAGTCTCAGTCTTGCATCTTTATATGTGGACTGAAGAAAGACTTATGTGAAAAAGAAATCTTGCAAAGCTACTTTAAAGGATAAAATTTTAGCAGTGTTGGAAAAATGTAAGGCTCCTTATGCAGAGCCTTGTAAATTCACTGCTGCCTCAGTAAGCTTAGCCTTTTCAGCCATGCATTTTTTTGTCATCAGGGAATGATCATGGTTTCGACTGTGTTCTTTCTATTTTATAATCAATGATATTGATTTGTTCTCTAAACTGCATCCTCGCAAAGAAGAAGTAAAAAAGAATTCTCACTTATTCACTTAAGCAGGTCTTCACTGTGATGTCAAAATAAGAAAGATATTGATGAAATAGCCGTATAAATGTTGAAACAGCAATTTTCTGCAGAGTGGTTACTACATGAAAGATATCAAATATCCAGAAGTGCATGCTTTCTGTGATACATAATTATAACTATTCATATCCTATATAAATATTTTAAAGAACAAAATGCAGAATCTTGTATAATGCCAAAAAATCAGAAACTATTCAAGATTTTAAAGCTGTTGAGCTTCACAAAAAAAAAATGGCGAAAAAAGTAGATTTAGGGTGTAATATTGGTTTTCCACCTACTGTCTTGATGTCAGTTTTGCATGCTTTTATACTTAAGGTAACCCCTAAACTTAAAATAAGCTTGTGCTGTTTCATGATAGCCAGCTAGAAATTTCTTTGTGGTAGGACTAATTCTAGATATGGCTGCCATCCTGGTTTTAAGTTTGTGGAATACAATACTGCGTGCATCTAAATAGGTCCACAGAATTAGTATGATCCCTGCCTCCCCTACTGCACCAGCACAAGATGCATATGTGGTGATACTTTATTATGGCTTCATGGCTTGATGAGTCAAGAACTGTTTCCTAGGGCTTCACAGCCAATCTCAACTATTTGTGTATTCATGCTGAACATTTCTGTGTTTGTGTGAAGTTCTGCATTACATGAATGGACTGCTATTTCTAACATGTTTCTTCATCTCAAGTCTTCCAGTCTCAGAAATACTGCCACGTGTGTCCATGTGCCCAAGAAATCAAGTACAGAAAGATAATGTCGAATGAAGCATGCTATATCTGAGGTGTAATTCTGAGATGGGGCAAAACACAGTGCAGGATTTGTATTCAAATTGATATCTGGTATTGTAAAGAGAGCAAGCATTTCAAAATTACTTACAACTGTAAGCTGTAAGGGTGGCTATGCCAGAAGCTGTCCACTAGGAAATCCATGAGCACAGATATATAGGCAAGATATCACAGATGCCAGCACCTTTATTGCCCGGACATAGGTGTTTCTAGAAAATGAGACTTGGGGAAAGTCCCATTTTTCCTCCTTGATGCAGAGTGTCTGCACACTGCAAAGTGACACGTGATGAGCTACAGAAGGTATCATGTGCAAAACATCCCAGGAGAAAAAAAAAGTTTCAGTATAGTTGATAAAGGCACATTGATATTGATGCAGTCACACATCGCATCCCAGTGCCTCAAGGCAGAGTTTTAAAAAGACATTCTCTTCCACCTTCCTGAGTACCTCTCAGCCAAACAGGATGATTGCAGGAGGCCACTACCATCCCATTATTGATCTAATTAATAAATTTAAAAAGAATAATAAAAAAAGGAAGCAGAAACTTCATTTGTTATTGCAGAATATTGGAAAGACAAAAACCTGCCTACTGCCATAATAGGAATAAAATTCCTCTATGCCTTAATTTGCACAATATGTCTTAAAAAAACCCCAGTACACAAGATGGATCACTTTGCTAGGTTGAAATGTGATTTATCATTACCAGTGACAGGAAGACACAAGGACATAAATAAGCAACCAGGAAAGCAAGAACTGCTTAAGTTAGCAATGTCAGTGACAGAAATGTCTGTAGACTTACAAGCTTCAGTGATAATAGTGCTTATAAAATTCTAGAGACTTGTCCCTTGCTACATTTCTCTGTTGGGCTAAATCATTCTGGGACCTCATGGAACAGTAGGAGCCCATAGCCATCATGTATCTAAGACCTCAGGTAGCCTGCCCAAAACTTTCTCTTAGGCGCTACGTGGGTGTGTGGAGAGTAGGTTCCAAGAAGTTTTTTCCAATCATTAGACATACCTTTTTCTGATGCTCTGGAGGCAGGAGGAAGGGCTATCTCTGGCATGGGTTACACAGTCAATCTAATAGATAACTGTTTTTTGAACGGTAAGCATGAAGTGTATCCTTGATACCTTGGAAGTTCTGTAAATTGTTAATAGTTCCAGACTTTCTTTCCTTTTTTAGCCATTCTGATTCAGATGTAAAAAGGAAAGTATTCAAGGTTTTAAAACAGAAAATGACATAGTGTTTTACCTGTCTCTAAAATGCTTAAAACTGAAGTGCTCCTAAACTGTGTTGAGCTTAAATAATTCAAGAGTGATTTATACACAGTTCTTGTAAAGTCCAGCCTTAGGAACACAGGAGTAGTCTCTGCAGTGACAAATAAAAACCTTGCCCTGAGGAATCAGAACATATTTTCCAAAACCTTCTAATAGATAAGGGTAGCATAAAGTTTTGAAGCCTGGATATGCCATGCAATGCCAAAGGTAAGAAAAACCCTTTCATCTGCCTCTCGAACAGAATATCATTACAGAGAAGTAGTGAGCTAGCACAGGTACTACAGTGGTGTTAGTTGTTTACTGAATTACACTAAGCAGGATTGTAGGATACAGAATAGAATAACTCCTGACATGTTTCCTCACTTCTTTTCACCTGTACAGTGTTGCTCTAATGAAGCACAGTAAACAGTTCTGACTGAAGGACTATGATTCCAGTTTGTCATTCTATTGGCATGTAGGTAACAGAAATTTGAGTCTGAATATGTTCTTGATGACAATAACGATTTAAATAGATAATAATTGAAATAGATAATAACAAACAAATAGAAATAGAATCGATTTAATCACTTCACATAAAAGCAGAGATTTTAATCACATGCTACTTCTTTGATGACTTTATAGATTGTCTCAAACAGTGTCATCTACAGCTTTTAAAAACTTTATACATCTAAACACCCTTCCTACCTTTTTTGTTGTAGGAAATGTGCAATACAGGATACCCCGCCCCCTGTCCTCAGTATGAGTGAAACTGAGCTGAGTTTACCAGGCGCACCATGGTCAAGTGTCTATTGCCCAGCCTGTCTGAGCTCCAGCTCTGTGAGTGCTGCTGAGGAAGGGGCAGGATATTAGAGGACTGTGAGGCAGCTTTCACTCTTTCTCTGGGAGCAAGTGGAAGGGAGCAGGTGGTGATCGGAAAACATAAAAATAGTCTCAAGCAGACCGAAGACCAAGGAGGAAGGAAGCCCACTATCTATATCACATTCTTTCTGATAAAGACCTCAGGGTGTTGGTGACTTGTTGTCACCACCCTCTCTTGGCCACAGTCTTCTTGAGAAGAATTTCAGTGTTGACTGTAAAATATAAAGGGACTTTAAAAGAGTGATCTTAATATCAGGGAAAAGGGGTAAATCTAATAAATTTCCTTAGGTAACAATTTTAAGTTTATTGTAATTATTGTAAGGCTTTCCTGTATTTATTAGATAATCTGGACTATGGATACTAGTAATATGACTGATAATAGCTGTTGGTTGTACTTTTATTAGATTGTGAAGCTTTTAATTAGGATAAGAATAAATTATTCGTTCCATGTATGTGTCATGTGCCTTTTACCTTTCAGAAGATTTTACATGCCACGAGTTCAGGATGTTTTTCCTTACACAAGGCATCATTTTTCCCATCATAACATCTCACAGACTGCCTTAAGATCAGAAAAGAAGGATGTTGGTTTTCATTGTTGTTGGTATTTTTCTTTTCCTTTTCACACAGTAATACACTGTTGTGTATGAAGACAACAGAGAACGGCGGAAAAAGAAAATACTATTCATTGTTATTTGTTTGTCCTGTAATGTCAAGATGTTTTTCCCTTCTGGAAAATAATACTCAAGGAAATAAGTGTAGAGCTTCAAATGTTACATATAAAGTGAATTTTAAAAAAATGCTAATGTAGCAAGTACATATCACATTGATGGGTATTTGCATAACATACTTTAGGTAAAACCGACTTGTGCTCCTAGATCTAAAAACTGTAATAATGGATTTCAGGGTTAAGTTTAATTTAGCCAATTTAGATGATGACTTTTGAACCTCTGAGACTCAAACGAATATAATAATAATTTATATTCCAGAATATAGCTGAAGCATTTCCCACTTGTTACCATCTACAGTGCTTTTCATACCAGTAGACTTGCACTTCGGACTCTGGCTGCAGAGTGTGCAAGGCTGAGTATAAAGGAACAGGGGAAGTTAGAGAAAGACCTTTCCTTTCAGTGTTGACAAGCCTTTAGAAAGGCTTATTTCTTCAAGGAACTTTGAGAAAAGAAAACTGACAGCTTGTGTCACCAGATTTCTTAGTCTCCCCTCTTAGAAGATATCCACTGAAGCTCACAAATATAATGATCATAATTAAACTAAGGATGCACGTAGTTATTCAAAACTCTTCTTTAAGGTGTCTCAGAGCACACTCTGTTTTCAGGTAGCATTGTCAGGAATTTATTGAACAGATTGTCCTTGTTCCTGCTGTCTGCATGTGACATTATTGTTTTTTCTTTTCATATGATACAGAACTCTACTTGTTTATATTTATAAGATTTTAAGAGAGACAAACACTTGAAGCTAGAAGAAGAGTAATTAATAAGTACAATAGAAACACTGTTCAAAAAGTAAAGAGGAAGGGGAAAAGACCTTTTCCTGCTCTTGAAGCAAGGGTGACTGTGATTTCAACTACTTTTTCACCGGTAGAAAGTAGAAACAGTTTTCTAACAAGGAAGTAAATAAATAGAGAGAATGTTCGTTTCTGATGATACATTTTTTTCCCATATTCCAGACAAAGAAATGTTGTCCGAAGTAATAGATGAGATCCCAGAGTTTAAAGATAGGATACTGAAGCAGGTAAGAAGAATCTTTTTTGATAGTTTTACTTTTATAAAATATAGAATATACTAGCCTTTTTTAATTTTTATTCTTTATTGTTTAATGGAAATGTGTTCTTTCAATCTTAAAACTTATTTATTAATAGTTAACTAAAGAACTGGTACCAAGGACTTTCATACCTAAAAGTGAAATGACTCAAAAACCCTGCAATACTGAGGCATTTTCACAAGTTCCTAGTTTTCCAAAATATACCTTCAGAGTATCTAGAAGGTACCAACTTATTTTACCATAGAAGCAGCATAAGCCAACTTTCAAAGTAGATTTCATAAAAGCTAGGAGAAAAAGAAACACCCTCCAGAAACTTGACATTACAGCAGCAAGGAAATGAAAAACATTTCTAAACTGTGAAAGAATTTGTGATGCTGCTTAAGGCTTTGTTATCCATTTTAATAGCCTGATATGGAACATCTAAACTAAAGATCATAATTTTTACTGCTCTCAGTAACATTAACAATTCTGTGAAGAACTTGCCTGTCCTTCCCACAACACGTAGAGTACCAAGGTTCTTAAACTTACGTGCCCCATGGAATCTAGTATAACTTCACACACAGATGTGTCTGAATTATTCCTGACAATACACCACAGGTGCAACACTGAGGGGTTTTTTTTGTTAATATAAGTGTAAGTTCTTTGCAAAGGGTAAACTATGATCATATACATCAGTTACCGCTGTCTAAGTAGATATTCCACATTCCTGGAATTCAGCAGCAAATACTGGGATATTCTGTATGTGCATAACTTTTGATGTAGTAAATTAGTGATTTCTTTTGTGACTGTGCTTACCTGGGTAGCCCTCATTAAAGTCACAGCTGACTCTTGTGATTGCTGTGTTTCCAAAGGTGATAGTCATTCTTTTGTCCAATGGGAATAGATTTATTTTCTGACATCCCTCAGTGATGTGGTACAAAAAAAGAACCTTTGTTTACACAGAATTTTTGCACCTCTGAGAAGTCATCCCTTACATATGAACTAGTCACTTCTTGCAAACAGCCTCTGAAAATGATTGCTTGAACATGGTCCCAGGAGTTCAATTAAAGTACAGGATCTTGTCATTGGATTCCAAGTCAATAAAAATCTAATTTTACTGGAAATTCACTGTGTAGTAGAAAACTTGTAGATAATCCTCTTCCAACTTGCCAGTTGTGTGATTTGCGTTCAGAATTGTCAGTGCATTTAGGGGTGTCTAGTAAGGGAAATTAGAAATACATCTTAATTGATAGCTACAAATGAGGTTTGTTCCCTCTTGTGTTTTTGTAAAGTGTCCTTACTCAAAGTACGTTTATATTAATATACGTGCCTACACATGGATGTACACAGGAAGTAGCATATGGTAAAGTGTAAAGTTTTCAGAGAGACAGCTGCAAATTCAGTGTTACAACTACATTTCACTTACACCATATTAACTACATGTAAGACACTAATTTTCATCTGTTTGCATGAGAAAAAAAACTTGTCCTGAGTGTGTCTGTTTATTGATGAAAAAAGAATATTTCTTAAACTTGAGAGTAAAGAGGAATATATACAACCTGTGATTAACTTTCTGAAACCCTTGTGTGTTTATCCAAGTACAAACTGAAATGTAAGATGGTCAAAATTCAGTTCCTAATGTTTTCCCAGCTCTTTCTGCTCTCCTTAATTTTCTTTCACCCACTCTAATTCATGTCTATAATCTAAAGTTCATCTTTGAGTCATTGGCTTTTGAAGTTTGCAACCAATTCTGAGTTCTATCAATTCTTCTTGTACAATGTCTGGACTTCCCGTGTATGAGTATTAAGAAGAGTCAGTATGGAGGTTTTTCTCCTTGCTTTTTCTTGAAATACTGCTTAACATATTCCTAAAGAAATGTCAGAGAAAAGAAGTTCTAGGACTGAATCATAGAATTATTGTTGCTTTCCATGGTTTTGTATGTCTTTTTGCCACATTAAACCTGGTTGGGCATCAGTGTAATGCTTCAGTTGTTAGCTATGAAATTACATCTACATGACAAAACTACAACTATTTTGCCATTCATTCATGTGTAACAGGGTTCTAGAGAAAAATGTGATTAAAATGATTGCTCATATTCATGAAGAATGGTGACAATATTTCCTAAAGCTTTTGACAATGGCAATTTCCCTTGAAATAGGTTTTGTTATGGACATAATTTTAATACTTCTTTACTCACAGTCTCTCAGCAGTGCTTACTAGCTCAGACACAGTATTGCGCCAGTATGGTTATTAAAATCAGGTCTACATCCATTCTACATTGTATGCACAGAATTCACCTATATCAGCGGCTGCATTACTAGTTTTTAGAAGCCTTGGAGTGGAATTCTGAACTGAATGAGGGAGATTAGTGTTCTCATTCAGTTCCCAAGGAAAATTAAAGATCTCAGAATAAGGATACAAAAAGCCTGCACAGTGACATGGAAAATGCTGGAAACATGACAGAAATCTTCTAAAAAATGTATGCCTAACTCTCCATCTCTGGATACTTGAAAGATTTGGCACCTTTTTTATCATTTTTGTCATTTGTCAGTACCTTAATCATGCAAAGTCAGAGTGGCTTGCAGGAGTGATTTTAAGCAACAACAGCAAAAGATAAGCTCTTAAATTTCTTCAACTTCGAAGGTCACTACTTTTTGTAACATTCATGACTGATTCTGTAGATAAATATTCTACAAATTTGGAGAATTATTATCTAATCAAGAATTACATTTTCCCTCTTTCTAAGGGGATAAGTAAAAAAAATCTCCTACAGTACTGAATTTTGTCACCTATCTGGTTGTTTCATCAGCAGCATTTTTAAAAGTTTTTCAGATGTTAAGGAAAAACTGTCTATACTACTTTATTTTCACTTTTGAACTTTCTTTGCATGTGGAGGAAACACATGGTACAAAACATTAAGTCCTGCTGAGTCAGAGTACAACTTCAGCAGTGACATTTCTATAGTGTACTTAATACC
Organism: Nipponia nippon; assembly: GCF_047370975.1. NCBI lineage: Eukaryota > Metazoa > Chordata > Aves > Pelecaniformes > Threskiornithidae > Nipponia > Nipponia nippon. The sequence goes on from NW_028262336.1 coordinate 24,645,002, forward strand.
TCTCTTCTGTGCTCACTTGATCAAGATGCCCTCTTCATCCCCTGCCTTCACTCTGGTTTCACTTAGGAACTGAAACCAGCCATTGGAATGAAACTCTTAAATGTGTTTTTAAAGCTGTTTTCCTTTGGAACTGTTTAAGTTGATACTTAGGTGTCAGAAATGTTTAGCCCTTGCACTTTTAATGATGGGATTGTAGCTGAGGAGCTCAGGTGGGGCACACCACAACATTCAATTACATTCAGCCACGGGCTGTTGCATCAACAGCAGTGCGCTTAACTGGATGGAACAGACCAGTCTGCTAAGCGAGAGGGAGGCCAGGGTACTGACAGTGTTAAGACATGTATCCTAAAACAAAGTAAATTTGCTGTTAACAATGCAGATAGATTTAGGTTAAGGAAAACAGAAAAGCACCAAAAAGATTTTAAAGAAGTGCTAAATGAGACACTGACGTACTGGTTACAACAACACAGATATAGTTATTCAGTTCCTAGTGTGTATCATAGATCAAAAAGAGTTAAAAAAAGAAGATAAGTAAAATATTGTTATAAAATATATATTTTACTATTTTCAAATCGTTTACAATATATTTAGAGTACTTGTTGTGTGTTAGATTTTTCCAAAATACTTAGCCATTAGTACTGTATGCATTGAATAGAATAACATAGATAAGTTTCAAAATACAACTTAAGTAGAGATTAATTGGTTAATGACATTTTTTCAAGTGGGATCCTATGTTTATTTCCAATAGGGTTAGTTTGAAGCTGTGAGGTGTGATATACAATTTGGAAGAAAACAGAAACACTTTGTTGCTTTTAAAGAGATAAGAAGATCACTCTCTTATCATTGAGGAATAAATCTTATCTTAAGATCAAGCATTAGAATAGCAAATATTGATTATTGTGATTTATTATGCAAAATAAGCTGCTTCACTTGGGAAATTACATATAGTCAAACATTCAATTTTTAAGAACATACTTCCAGGGGAAAAAAAAGTCTGTACATTACGGGTGCAGAGAAGTCATATTACATGTTTGGCTGCTAACTTCGCAGCAGAGATTATGTTTCTCTCCCACCAAGTGCGTAGTGTCAAAACACTAACATTGAATGGGCTCTCTCTAGGTTTATTTACAAGTATATATTAACTACCTAGTAGGAAGTGAAATGAGCTACGTGGCTATGATACGGATATGTTTCACTATTTTAAACAGGGAAGAAATTAAAACTGGAATATCCAGACAACAAAATTATGTAAGATTCAGAAAACTCTCTTCATGTAGTGAGACTTCAAGGGTTTCTGAGTTGTTTTAACTTCTTCAAAATTAAACAGTACTTGATGATGGTCTAAAACTGCCTGCAGCAGTAGAAAAATATCTGATACTACAGAGTCCTTTAATGTTTCAGAAAAAAGCATAACAAAATGCTGGAATCTAAAGCCTCTGAAAGTCCAGACTATTAAAAGTTATTTTACAATTAACCATTAAAACTACTTATTAAGGGTTGTGCCATTTACTTGAGAGATTTCTTGGCTACAGCCAAGAACACCCCTAACTCTTGCACGCCCACATAACCCACTCTCATACTAGCCCATACATTTAGACAGGAAGAATCCTGTGCTTTCCAGACATCCTGGAAAAGTCTTTCAGTGGAGGAAACGTGCATCACAACCCACTTACAAAGATTTGATCATAGGCAGCAGGCAGAACTGACAGAAAAGGAAAATATATGATAAAGTACCTCTCTTACAAACTTCCTCTATATAGTCATCTCACAGCATGTAGGCGACCCTTACCTGGATGGTAGCAGACTTGGTCTTCTTTTGGATGCCTTACGTGTCTGGGTTGCAATTAAAAGAAATGCATCCTTTAGGGGATGTTAGGATAACTTCTATACTCTTGTTCCATTCTTAGTGTCCCCAGTTTGTATTCATTTTTATCTCCCATGCCTGCTTCCCCTCCCTGAGTAATTCAGGAATTGCAGTGATTTATTAACTTACCCAAGAAACATTTTTAATATTCTTCCCCAGTATTATTGCTTTCTTTTACTTCTTTGGAACTGCTGCTCTTCTGGCATATAACATTTTATCTTTTGCTCTGATTAAACTCTTAGCAAAATATTAACCTACTGGAGAAAAATGTTCTTCTCCTCCCTTTCTTGGGAAGCAATGTGTACACCTAAGGATAGAACTTTTTAATACACTGAGCTTGTTTTTTATATCATATGGCTATGCAAATAGCAGCTTGGTGTAAACAGGTTGTTAAAGACTCTGTCCTAATTGTGTTGCCCTAATAGGTTTTGACCGACAACAGCGATGGTGGTAATGAACCAAGAGTTATCCTGAGAGTTGTTTCTTTACCATCTGAAAGTCTTAAGTTTAGGACCTTAATTTACCTTAAAATCCCTTCTAAGTTTTCTCTATTTTAAATTTAACCAAGTCATTTACTGTTACTGTCCAGTTCCCAGAACAAATAACTTCACAGAAAGCAACTGTTGGCCTGATAAAATAGCCTTGTTCAGCTGAATTGAATCATTCCTTTGACATCACTGAGAGGACTGGCTTATTATTTCTACATTCTACTTCTCTTATTTGTAGAACAAGACCAACTAATTATTATAGATTTGATTGAGATAAAAGTAACATTTGCTAATAATTGATTTTATTATTGCTTAAAGGGGAAGTAAAGAACTGCTTTTTAAGTATGTTTGATCAAAGTCAGTCATGGGTTTTGTACCAGCCATTGATTTTTTTTTTTCAATATATTTCATAATAGAACAATAGGTTCACTTAGAGGAAAGAGAAGAAAGAAAATTACTTAGACCTACAATTTAATACAGCTGAAACAGAAAGGCAAGAACATGAGAAATATATCCTTATAATAATGCACACAGAGGTCATTTTCAAAATAATTTTTCATTACCTACATATCTTAAACAAATACAGTATAAATACAACAATCACTGAGCAATTATGCAACTAGAACATTAGCTTGCATGATTAGTGTGTATAATAATATAAATTAATAGTCTTTCAAAGCTCTTGCAAGATCTTGGTGAGATATTCAGTACAAATGGCCTGGCAATAAAAAAAGAAATTTTAACGTTTTAGACTAAAACAAAACAAAACAAACTCATAAATGTGGAAGGTATAATAAACTGGAATATAACAATGTATTTATTCATATACCATGAGATAACAAATGTTATGTCCTGACAACCTCAACTCAGATATCTAGGAGGCATCTAATTAGGAATTCTGTCCTGATTAATAATTAGGAATTATGTCCTGACAACCTCAACTCAGATATCTAGGAGGCATCTAATTAGGAATTCTGAGTAAATAACTACTTTTCAACAAGAGGTCAAAATCATAAAATTTCAACAAAACCGACTTTTAATTTATTATGTGAATGTAGCTTTCTAGTTGGACTTGAGTAAATTTACATAGAGTTGGTCACTGTAAGCCTATACAGTTCAAGATTTCAGCATCAATCCTTGACTTGTGGCAATCAGAGCTCAGGTATATTTGGAACATGTTGTTTGAGCCATTCATTTTTTTGACCATCACCTTGATCCAGCTGCTTTTTTTGTCATGTTTTGTCTTCTTTCTTTCTTTTTTTTTTTTTCTTTCTTTCTTTCTAAAGATAGTATCTTTTATCTTTACCTTCTTATATTCTTTCTTTCAAATCCTGAACCATACTGGTGTGCCTTAGCTGACAAAATTACAGCCTATTATTATTCTTAATTGAGTCCTTACATACATTCTTGTTGTTCTGTTAAATACCTATTTAATAAGGTACAGAGAGGTATTGGAAAAATTGCATCTAAAGTAAAAAGTCAGTAACAAAGTATCATTAGCCATATGGTGTATCAAGGGAGATTAATTAAGCATAGAGATCAATGTACAAATTAAATATTGTAACAGATCCATGAATGTTGAGGAACTGCATGATTGTCACTGTTTTCTACAGTGCAGCCTTTCATAACTTTATCTCAAAAGCTGAAGAATCATCAAGAATATTTTTGGTGGGGATAAGAAGAAAGAGGGGGAGGTGAGAGAGAAAATGGACTTTGTCTTGATTACTCATGAAATTTTTGTGAGCAAAATTGTGTTCCTAAATGTGTTTTTTCGATGAGACCTTTTTCAGTGAATGTGGCAAGTAATAAAATTTGATTTAAAGAGTTAAAAACTGTTTTCCTTCTGTACATTCAGCTCATTATTTTCACTGTAATAATTCAATTATTCAGTAATCACTCAGACAGTGGGAGCTGACAGAGGTCTACTTCACTCATTTTGTGATTGCTCATATCATACATCACTTTGCAAAACAGCAGTACATTTCAGGTTATTCTTATGAGATGATGCTAAAAGTGTAGCTTCTCCAACCAAATATAACACAAATAATACTTAAGCAATGAATTTTGATGTAATAAAGAGCTGTAAATACTTATAACAAAATTACTGAAAATCTTCCTTTTTGCCTGAGACACTGCCTGCTATCATGTGGTCTTGCAGTTATCCTTCTAACTCGTAATGTGCAGGAAGCAGTAATCCCATCAGTTCTGATAGCAACAAATGCTTGGACTCAGCCTGCTGTGATTTTTACATGTCTGTGAGCTTTGCTAGCAAAAAGGCTACATTAGTGCCTTTCTTAACTCACTTCCTCCTGGGGTTTAAAGGAAATGCCATGATTCCCTTCAGGATGTGCATTTAATTGAGCTGAAAAAATGTCGTAATTCCAAATTAGCCACTTGTGGTGGCAGAACTGGACGTGATAACTATTTCCCATTAAGAGACAGAGTGTCATTTTCTGTTTGCTGCTTGTGTCCAGTGTTCAGGATTATGAGAGTTTTCTGATGTTTCTTACAAAAACCACAATAACTAGTGTAAGTAAAATCAATACAATTACTTCTACAATTTTTTTAAGAAAATGTTAAAAGATGACAAGGTAGAGATTATAGGTATCATTCTTGCGTTTAAAAGCAGTACATATGGAACAAATTCTTTCAATGTCCTGTTTTCAGGACATAATAATTTCTCTATCACCACTTTATTGTTTAGGATAGTGTTCAGGGAGTAAAAATGACAGAAGGGATTCAGCTTGCTTAGTGTTAGACATTACATTTGAGCTACTCACTTTAGACTCAAAGCACAGTTAAGGAAGTAAATAGCCACTTCTAGGGAAAAATTCATGACACTTTAGGGAATACATTAAGATATTATCTGATATTAGCAACTTATCTAAATTTATATTTCTTTCCATTGACAATGTTCTATTTTGTAAATCTGTCTTACTCCCTGTTTCTGTCTTACTTCAGTCTGGCCCAAGCTAATTTACTTCCAGGTTTTCTTCTGGGGATAGTCAAATAATTCCCTTAGGAAGAGACCCAGGCATTTTTTCATCTAGCTTCAGGCAGACGCTATAGATGTATACCAAGCATGGATGTCTCCATCCAACATCATTCTTCAACACTGTCTAGGGAGGTCACTGGCTCTCAAGTGCCCACAGCTTCATGCAGCCTCACAGTATGAGGCCATAAAGTTATTTTTGTTGGGCTGTGAAATTTCCTCCTATTATTTCAGGCTCTTTCAACTGAGAACATTATAAATAGTATATGTGTCTCACACTTACAAGGATACCTCTTGGATCCAGCAGAAGACTGTTATCCTACAAAGCAATGGATGTGGAGAAGGCTAGTTTGCTCCTGAGGACAATTTTGCACAAATTCACTCAGCATCCAGTATTCTATCCCAGATGTAATTCAGGAAAAAAGTATAGATGAAATGTATGGTGACTTGCTCAGATGAAAATACCTTCTATGTAGACCATTACATTTGCCAAGATGAATCCCAGACTGTATTTCTGAATTGTACAGAAATGATTTTACAATGATGCTTACTCAGTTGTGGTCCATTACCATCTTGGATGTAGCATGTAACAAAAATTGAATTGTTATGCATAAATTACCATCTTTTCCCACTAGAACCTTTTGGGTTTTTTTTAGAACATTGTACTCTCCTCAGAGCTGTCTTTAGAAAACTTAATTTTTTCTTCTCTTTTAAATAAAGGAGCCTTTACAATTAGTGATGTTAACATCAAAAAACTTGAAACCTATGTCTGTTGGACTCATTTACTTTTTGACTGCTGGTACTGGCTGCTAGATCAGACTATGGTTATGTGAAAGTTATTGGATTTAACACTATTGTACATCTTTAGTTCTTTTCGTGGTTTCCAAAACCTTTTAACAGTATTCTTCTACTATTTTTCACTAGTTTAAAATTTTATCTTCATTATGGATAGAATTTTAGGGAAGGAAAAGAGAATAAAAATGAGAGCAAAAATATATAAAATCAAGTTGTATCTCGGTCTTGAGTGCTGAGTGTAGCTTTGGTTCTCCTATCTCAAAAGGCTAAGCCTGGAAATCACTCATGAGATAGTGACAAGGATGACCAAAGGTTGGAAAGGTTTCTGTATGAGATATGACAAAATAGGCTAATAAACTAAGCTTGAAAAAGAAATAACCAAAGTAAGATTAGATAGAGATCTCAAAAAATATCACTGGCAAATAGAAAGAAAAAGAGGAACAACTAATTGCATTCTCTTCTAGCAGAAGATTGAGCTAGTAGTTGGAAAATGCAACCCCCCCAAACAGACAAACAACAAAAAATCCCACAGCAAAGCCAGTAGTTCTTCTTATTTAATATAAGATGTGGAATTTCCTAGAATGTTGTGGACATTAAATTTTGCTTGGATTCAAAAGGAGACAAGTTGATGCAGAAAATCCACTGAGGCTCATTATAAAAATGCCAGTTCTGATTCTGAAAGCCTCAAGCTGTTGAAGGCTGGGAGAGCACTCTGCGTAAGCATTACCATATGGTTTCTGTGTTCCTGTACTCTTCCATAGGCATCCACTGTTGGCCATTGCTGGAAATAGTATACTGACAAAAATGCACTTGTTAGCCTAATTTGTTATAGATGTTGCTGTGTGAAAATTTATTAGACTGTTTGTCAGTAGGTAGCTTGTCAAGAGCTAAACTGCTTCTTACACTCCTTTCCCAATTTATATTTTGTTTGGGGTTTTATTTTTGGTTTTGTTGTTTTAATTCCCCAATAAACTAAGATACAATTACTTCTTAAATCAGAGATTGCTATCACTCCAGAATTTGCTTGACACATTTTTCAGCCTTGATTCAATCAGTTCCATAGTTTTCACTTCTTTCTGCTCCCTCTTGTTTAAAAGTATATGAATTCTATGTTTTATATTTACATGGCATGCAGTGCTCTTCAATATAGCTTCAGTCTTAAGATTCCTGTAGTCAAAATAACTGAAACCTACTGGAGCAGGTTTCATGAGGTACTTCAGAATTAGTTATTGTCAAAATAAGGATTACTTTCTTGTCTGTCGTTTGATAATGCAACATGATCTATGGTTTATATTTTCCCTGTGGGAACTTTAACTGTTTTTACAGGAACTTTAACTGCTCTACTCTTCCCGTTCAAGCTATTTGTTTAGTTTGCTTAATCTCACAACTAAGCACTATTCAAAATCAGTTTGAAATATGAAGCCTGATACAGGTCTATTCTATGCACATACCAGACCACAGCCTTTGCATAACACAAGTGGTTCCAGCACCTGCAGGGCACTGCTCCCCATAAACATGTGGGACAGTCCACTATTAATTGACTAATATGGTAATATTAATGAAGAAGAATGCAGAGTCATTCAATATTTACTTATCTGATGAAGAGAGATGATATCATAGGTATAATAAAAACATAAAATTTAGGACAAGAGGAATAGGATAATTCAATGTTATGATATTCCACATTTCCTTTTGCAAAGTCTGCTCAAAATCTCATTGCTTAAGCACCATTACAAGAACAAATAAACACTTGTGAATGTTATACATTAGTCAGATTTCAGTTTAATCTTTTCATACGTGTATGTTTACACACATACAGGCACGCTTATATCTTCTATTCTTTCCCCATTACTGTTCATTTTTCTTCTCTTTTTTATAACTCTTCATACTCTGTAGATTAGCTTAGCCTTCATTATAACACTGGTGATGAGAAGAAATACATTGTTCTTTTGTAGGAACTATTATTCCTTTTATGTGAAACTAATAATAATACGGCACTTCTCTCCTGCTATTACATGATCACCCGAGAACCGAGAACTCATTGATATGACATACATGTATATATTAACCAAGGTAACATGTCAGAAAACAACAATAGGAAAGTAACTCAAGCAAATCTGCACAAATACAGACAACTGTGGGAAACGAAATCTAGATTAACAAATGTAGATTAGTCTCATAAAGATTTCCTTTGCCCAAGGCACAGAAGCATAGTATCACATAAAGATGTTACTTCTTACAAGGAGCAGCATTTCAGCAGCTCATAGCTGCTCAAGTTCATAGCTTTCTTCAGACATTGTAGGTGGAAAAAAACTGAAGCGAGAAGAACTTGGGAATGAGTGATATTTTTGTCAAACAAGCAAAAAAAAATCAATGCTCTTTAGTCTTACTAGGTCTGTTGGTTCATTCTTTTTAAAATCAGAAATATAATTTCCTCTAATAGGATTAAAAGACAAACACTGAAGTTCCCATTCATAGATTTGGTTGAATAAACTGACTTGCTGAAAGTGGTCTAATTTGCTTCAGTTTCAGAAGCTTTGTTCTATGTTTCAAGATTTAATGAAGACCAAATCCTTTTCTGAAGTTTAAAGAGAGCTGGTGAGATATAGTAGTTTTCTCTTTTCATGCCTTCCCTCATGCTGGTTGTTGCTCATGCATTTTTTTTTCATCATGACTGCCACTAAATCTAACTATCTTTAACAAAAAAAAGTTTTTTCCCTTTCTTACAGTTACTCTTGCATCTCTTTCACAATGTGTTCTTGTATCTCAATAAAGTAAGCTTTCCTGAAGGAGATTTAATCTTGTAATTTTTATGTACTGTGCTATATCCTGGGGTTAAAGGAGGATTTAGAGCTACAGAAGCTTGGAAAATATGATTTCACTACCATTTTCCTCTTTGAAGTAGACTTCCTTAGAAATTTCTGATTCTAAAAGCCCAGAGGAAAAAAAAAAAAAGAAGGTTCATTTCTAATAATTGTCTAAATCCATATTCATACTGTTTCAATTGCATCTTTTTCTACAGATATATTGCCTTAAAAAATAACCTCTCCCTTGGATTGAAGACTTCATAGTTCTAGAGTGTAGGAAAATGCTAACAGCTTGATATAAATTTTTAGAACTGGCTTGTAATTTAGGATATGTCTACAACTGATATTTTTTCAGATATAGTGACAACTCTATATTATCCATTTAAAAAATATTTAATTAGCAAGTGGAATGTTGAGGCCATTGGAATTCTCAGCATTATATACTTGTATTGGGCAAAAAAAGATCTCAAAACATTTTGAATACTGAAAATGCAGAAAAATTGTTTTATTCTCAAATTAATCTTTAAGACTTCTTAAAACAGTACGAGCATGTATGAAGAATGATAGTGGGTCACTGACTAGAAGCCATGTCAGAGAAGGTCTGAGAAATGGAGTCACACAGAATCTAGAACTGTAGTTCCTTTAATTCACTGTGGAAATTTTGATAAAGGGGAATTATCATTAAATAAACAAGGACACTTTTTTCTTAAATTAATACTTTGCTTCCCAAAAAGGTCAATACTGAAGAAAAGCTATTTTCCCCCAAATGTTTTACTTGTATTTTCTTTTAGTCCATCACAGTTATGAAACACTGGGTCCTATTAGTGACTGGTGCTGAGAAAGCTTTTTTTTTTTTTTTCTGCAATCTTAAGAACAGAAAAATAATTAGGCCCTTAAAAGCTCACTGCTAGGGAAAAGTCAGTAGTAAACCTGGCACAGGGTCAGTGAGACATGGTAAATTGTGCTATGTTGGGGCTCAGGCTGGTTGCCCTGTGTGACAGGCAGAGCAAGGGTACTTCTCAGGCTGAGCTACAGTTTACAGAAAAAGTCTGCAATTCTATATCCCGCTTGTTTGGGATACAATCTACAGAATTAAGTACTTCTGCCCCTAGTGTAGATGATGACAGTAGCTGCAGAAGGGATCTCTCCCTTAATTCTGTAGGGATTTTTATGCTTTAGGAGACAGAAAAAGCCTCAAACATTCCTATGTAGACCCCAAATCCTGAGATCCTAATATTCCTGAGGAATGTGTTGATTTCTTTGGCTATTTTTATAGCTTACAGGTCCTACTTTACATTTTCAACTCAGTAAGTCTGTGTTTAAGTGACTGACAGTCAGTCATGTGGGGTTTATTTTACGGTTTTAGAAGGCAGCACTTTACTATTTTTTAAATTATGTATTTTTCATTGCTTTGGATTTTTTTTTAATGCACAAAAGTGCATATTTTGAAGAGAACTTTGCTAATGAGAAAGAATGTAAATCACACGCCTCTATTTTCACAGAATTTTCCACAAACAATGATATTATAACTTTTTGTTACCATCAGTATACTAAGTTATGTCTATTTTTTGTGCATTATGCTTTGTATAAACCTTTGAAGTTTGATACATAGTGGGAATGTTAGCATTTTCTTTCAAGGCAGGCAAGATAGGCAGTTGAATAAGGAACTTCTATACATAATTTATATTCTCTTATCCAATCATTGAACAGACTTTTCATTTGTAGCAAAGGTCACACTTCATAGATATTAAAAGAAATAAGTAATTGTTATTATTAACATCTCATTTCAATCCTCCAGGTGGTATTAAGAAAATAATTCCCAGCAAATAATTAATCATGTACATTTTGTTTGTTTACCAAACAGTCCCAGAGGTGGAACACAGAAATTTGAAATATATTTGTCATTCAGAATTGTCCTTAATATTTTTGAGTGCTTCTTCACCCACACATTGTTGATTTTGACCTTCAAGAAGTAATGTAAATATATACCACCACTTAGTGTTCATTGATGGTTTAAAATATATAAACTACTTATTATATCTATCTTATCAGTGATAGTCTAGGTTGTTTTCACAAATAAGAGAATCAAATCAATTTCAAAACTGTCAGTTTCATTTTCCATAATTATAATCTCAAATTGAAATTTTAGGTGCTGAAGAAGTCGTAAAGCACTATTATTGTTCTTTTATAGGATAATATTTGTAACTGGGTACCTGATAAAAATTTATAGTCAACAGTATGAACCGTGTTTCAACGACTGTATGCATAACTGACTTACATTTTTGAAATATTAATAATAGTAATAATAATATTAGAATTATTGCTTATTCACGGGAAAGATACAGGAAAAATCAGTGTAGTCTGCCTTTAAAGTATGAATGAATATTGCAATCAGTGTTTAACATCAATAACATACTTCAATGAGTTTCACACAGAATACTAAACATAGTTCACTGGGTTTTTTTGGGTGTTAAACCACTTGACTATTACTTTTCAGATACCTTGTTACTAAGATTCTCTACTGTGTCAGAAACCTATTAACCACAGATTTAGATATACATCTACATATAGTTTCACTAAAATTAAAATTCCAAATAAAAGAATGTGAGAAATCTCCACATTTCTCTATATATGATTTTGTGCCCTGTATGAATGTAACCTTCATATGGCACATGGACTATGTATACAACAGTCTTATCCACTTATCTATTAGCCTCTCAGATTATGAGTGATGATGAAATAATAACTGCATTAGAAGAAAAAAAGTTAAGTAGATACTTGCTAGTTTGATTTATTTAGCCTCCAAATACATATATTTTTAATATTGCCTGGCTTTGGGAATCACCAAGAAAATAAGTAAGGGCAACTTTAATTGAAATTAAGAGCTTTGACATCAGTAGGTTTTTTTCCATAATTTGATACCTGATATAAACTATCCAGAAGAACCTTTAAAATACTTGTCTGTGAGTGGTGCTTACTGTGTCCTGGTTTAGCGCCTCTGTGTATATAATTCCACTGCTAAATTGCATAATGTATCTGTATGCTTTGAAGATTTTTTTGATGTATATACACTTGAATACACTTGTTCTAAGAGAAAAAGACACGATTTATAATCACGCATTTCTGTACTTTAGCCTTATATCTCAGATGTTTGAGCTCAATTTCTAGCACTCACTCCCTGTATGAATTCAACAATTTTTTTCATTCCTTTTGAAGTGAGTCCCTTCCTTGTTTTCTAAATAGGGATAGAATACTTTCTACTAACTTTTGTATTCATTGCATAGACAAAATATAACCTCCTTGGATATGGAACTTTCTCCGAGTGTCTGCCTTTACAAGTAAAAACCTGATCGTAGCTCGGACATTTGGCAATACTACAGTAATATAACAGATATGGTTGCTGCAGTGTTGTTGTTTTTAGTGTTACTTTTGTTGTTATCATTGCTACTATTATTATTAACTATTATAATTGCTATCTTTATTGTAATTACTGATAATAATATTAGTAAGTATTGTAAAATTTAGAAAAGTGAACTCTTGACTGTTAAAAAGTGATTTAGGGGATTCACTGAGAAGACATTAATGTAAAGATGCATAACAGAGTTTAATAATCTATTTGTTCAAAAAACATTTATCTCATACATAAGAGCTGATCCAAACCAAAACAACCTATTCCATAGCTGCCAGGCCAACTTATCCTTGTTAATTAATTAATTCATTTTAAAAGATATATATATATAGTAGTTGTAATATTTCATATTAATTCTGAATATTGTAAATTAATTGGAATTTTTATTTTGTAAATTAATTTGTATATTTAATTTGAAAATTAAATAAATGAAGGATAATTTGGGCTATATTCTCATATATTCTAAGTACACTCTGAAGAGATGCAAAGTGAAAATTGTCTATTTCTAAATCTCTGTTTCTTTTTCTCCTTTTAATCTGTTTTATAGGTAGTACAATCTTCCACACAAACTTTCCCTTGTCAAGTCAGACATGAGACCTAGTCGATTAATACAATATAATTATTCTATTCCATTACATACTTTTAGTCCTTCTAAGACACTATTTTTTTCTGGTCATTGATATGATAATATACTCTATTTTAATATACAGCATATTACAACATACTATTTGTATTATGATATACTTCTATTATTACAAAAACATCATTTCTGAAAGCTGGCATATAAGGAAATAAAATTCTATTTTATTTCCTTAATATTTCCAATATTTCATAGTCTGAAAGTCACATGTCTAAAATAAAGTCATATACTTAAGAGAACAAAACATATCAGGAAACAAAATAATTCAAGAGAAGATATGATGAAATTGGTGAAGAATGATAAGATGTCTTTCAAGGTATTGAATGCATTCTTCCTTTGCTTCAGTCATTAAATTCAGGTATCTACATGGAAAATTACTTGCTTTTATTTTAAATCTAAAAATAGGACTATTTTGTTAGGGTCCATAATTACAAGTTCTTTGCCATCTATTAAACTGCAATACTAGACAGATTTATGAAAAGAGGCTCATATTCCAAAAACACAGTTATGATGAACTCTGGTCATGTTCAATGCATGTGATCATATAACTCCTCATATTAGTTCTGTGAAGCACAGAAATATGTACAACTGAAAGTTTAGGAATGTATAACCTACTCTTCAAGATGTAATGAGTTCCTTTTTATCAGTAACAGAGTGGTAATTTTCTGTTTTGAATATGATTTTAATACACTTAACTATAATCTTATTTCTTATTCTTCTCAAAGTCTCAAAAGATACCAAAAAAGATCCTGAACAATAAAAGTTTTATCCTTCTCTTCCTTTGGAAAAAAGATCTAGGTAGAATCATTGGCTTGTTTTTTCTTCCTTACATTTCAGAATTTTTGGTGTATCTGGAAGATTTTTTTTTTTTTTGTGAGAAAAACTTGGAGGATTATTATCACACTCTGAAATCTGGAAAATATTTGAAGAGCAGTTTTGAAGGTTTAGCATCACATTTCCAGAGAGAAAAACCCTCTTTTGTTATCTTGCTGCTCTCCCAAGTCCTTCCCAGAACAGTGGGAAATATAGTTTGTGTTATACACCTTTTTTATTTGGGTAAATTTATTGTAGCATCTTCTCATTTGGCAATAGAAAAATCAATATAATCTTCCCATCCTTGTTACTTCAGTTAGACTTTATATCTGCTATGCACAGTAACACCACGCAAGCACCCCTTCCATTCCCCAAAACTGTAACACTGTATTTGAAATCTCTGAATTTTATAAATTTCTGAGTTCTCTCTTTTTCCTCTTGGCTTTACCATAGCAAAGTTTTGGGATGTTGTAAGGTGCACACTAAACCATGATGTCAGACTGGTTTTGTCTCATGAACAAGTGCATCAACATCCTCAGATGGATTATGTAAATTACTACAATACACATAAATTTAAATTTAAACATATCTTCATTTTAGCTATTTCCTATCCTATACCAACATTTAGGTGCTTATAAAAAGCACTGGAAGAACTGGAGCTCCATCTCTCTGAACATTTCACAGAATTTCTCAAGGCTTACTAGTTTCTTTCATAGCTGACTTTGTTTAGTGATTTTTTTGTTGTTGTTTTCTCAATTATGGTGATTTATCTGAGTAACACAATGCATCGTTCTTCTCTAGTAAAAAGATTGTCCATCTTATTGTCATCATATTTTTTCACTACATTTTTTTCATTTTATTCTTGGTGTCCAGTATATTTATGAAATCAGGAAGGAATGGGATAAAGGATGGAATATGCTTGGGGTTTAATGTATCTCTTAAAACAATATTAATATAGTGTATATTCTGGAATATATATTCTTGATATCCAAAGAATCTTAGGTAAGGATAAACCTTGTTTCCAACATTACTTTGAAAAGCAGGATCTGAGAACTATTTTGTACTTAAAGTCAGGTACCTACATCTTAGTACAAAATTAGGATGTAACCAGCTTTCTTTCCCAAACACAATTTTCTGAGCTTCTGTTTTTTGAATTTGAATTGAACACCTCCATCACATGGCCATTTTATCACCTCTTCTCATTTCATATCTGGCTGGCTGAACAACCTCTTCACTGAAAAGGGATCCAGGAACTCATTTTCACTAGCAATACTTTTCCAAAATCTGCACAGTAAGATGGAAAATTAAATTAGTACAGTAGCTTTAGGTATTAGCAGTGAGACTATTAAAATAACAGTCCAATGTTGGGAAAGACTAAGTAGCTCTCTTTCCCCTTTTTCACATTTATAGCTACAGGCTAAAACTCCTTTACAAGTACTTTATCATCGTGACAATTATTAAAAAGACAGAATTCTTGTACCTTCTAAACTTGTATTCAGCTCACTGATATGAATGAAAGTATCAGACCAGTACATAAACCATGACAACTACAAGAGAAAAATTTAAGTTATTCATAAAAATATTTACCTCTCAATGAAGTGCCAATCAGTGAGGCAATCTTTCCCTACAACAGTCATATCATTTAACAATAAAAGAACACCCTGAAGAACTTGTCTGCTAGACAGCCTCACATAACAAAAACTCCTGCTTTCCTGTTTTTTTTTTTTTCAAGTCAAGAAGTTGAGAGAAATGAGTCATATCTAGTCTTACATAACTGCAGTGAAAAAAGCTTTTATCTTCTGAAAGTTCTTCCTCTGTGTGAGAAACCTTGAATTCAGGTGTTATTGATGCCATTTTGTTAGATATGATCTTGCTATTTTATCCCCAAGAATAGAACTCACAATATGTTTTTCCACAGAGCGTATTAGAGTATCATCAATTGGTGGAGTTTGCTGATTTAGGCAGTTGTCATATTTCATGGTATAATATGTCTAATGCCTTCATATTAAACCACTGAGAGATGTCATTGCCTTTGGATGTCCTTCAGTTGACTTAGTTTTCTCTTGAAACAAAACAAAACAAAGCAAAAGAAAAGAAAAAACCTCAGAGAAGCTTAGTTTTTTCAACAGTCCATGTTTTGCAGTGAAGTGAAGTTGAAACAGTAAAGGTTTTATGGAGTGACTTGATAAGAGTTTATGGTAAATGATGCATACAGCACTAGTTTACTTTTAACCACTTCATATAAGAACAGATCGTAGGCAGCTGGGGTCATACTTTCATATAATCTTGCCTTGTTTTAAGACCTATTTTGTTTCAACAGTGCTCAAAATATCAACACTTTTTTCACTCAAGTCTTCAGGCTGCCTGAGGATTTTGTTCTGTCTTAGGTGTTTTGTTTTCCAGGCTAAAACTTACCCTAGTAATATATCTGTCAGCTTCACTAACCTCTACTTGTCCCAGTCTTCCTTTTATAACATCCTCCCTTTCACAGGTTACAAGCCCTTACCCCTAAATCAATACACGCTAAAATGTTATGTCTTCACATACAGAAGGTATTATATATACCTCATTTTTGCTGATTTTTTTCTGACTTCATGATGCAGTATCAATCACCTTTTTGTAGGGGAAGTTTGGAGCAGAAAACAGACACAAACACACACATTTATCTTTAAATTTCTGATTTATTTAAATCAGTTATAAGGTAAAAAAATGTACTTTACATATCGTCAAGTCTACAATAATCAAAAGTGATGAGTAGGAAAGGAAAAAATAGCATTCTTTCTCAACCACAGAGGTGCTGCTGGGGTTTTTTAGTAGCAGAGTTGATCAGGAATGACTTCCATAGCTGGGATACACATATATACCTTCTTGTTTTGTCCTTTGTCATATAGGGGATATTTTACTTATGTTGCATATTATACTTTGCTCTCTTCACTGTGCCCAGAGTCAGTTTCTACCTAGTGTTCAAGGTTGGTTCTTTTTACTGGCCAGTATTTGATGTTTTATAGTCTGCCACTTTGGGGCTTTTGCTGTCACCCTGTTCTCTCAGGGACCTCTACTATATCACCAGATTCATGCTTCCCACTTCAAATTCAGTGTCAGGAGTGCATGGGCATAGATGTGTGTTGGCCTCAGTTTAATACATCTACATGATGTCTCTGCCTGTGAAAACATGGACATACATGGCAGCCCATTTGAGCTTCAACTCTGTGAGTGCTTTCAGGGGGACAGCCCCATGCCATCCCTGTGGGACAAACACCCTCATGGGTGCTGTGGGAATATTTCACCTCTTTCCTGAGAGTAGGGGGAAAAAGGCAGGTGGTGATGGGAAAATGTGTAAGAACAGTCTCAAGGCAGAGGAGGAAGGCAGACCACCTGTTGAAGCACCAAGGGACACTGATGATTGGCTAAAACATCCCCCTACCCCTCTGTTCCTGGGGAAAACTGAAACTGCCAACTGTAGGACCCAGAGCGTCTTTGGCAGGGGGCAGGTAAGTGTAACACCAGCGAAAATGCTTTAATATTAGAAAATTTGAATGCAATGTCAGAACAATTGAATTAGGTCAAGAATAAATTCTTGGTACCCTTTGTGTGGTCCTGTTTACCCTTAAGATTTTGAATGTCACAACTTAGCTATACGCACTTTAGGTGACAGTTACCACCTAACATTCAACTTCTCTGTGTGACCTCAGAAGGCAGTGTGCACTTTACCAATTCTAACTGTGGCAACAATTTTCTTAGGCAGTTTTAAATGTTGTCAATCATGAGGTTAGCAAAATGTGAAAAGGAAGGAAGTAAAGAAAATTAATTTTGGTGCCTTGACTTCTTGTAGTCCTAGTAATCTTTAGATTATATCTTGAAGCAGTAGTAGGAAAAAAGAAAACCTTTCCTAATGGATTTTTTTCAAATATATTATCTTCCCTTAAACAATGTATGCTATGATTGTTAATACTCTTTAATTCAATCTGGTTCCCTTGCGTTTGCTGCTACCTTCTGCCTGACCTGAGCAGTTGTCCAAGGTACTGAAATCGTACCGAAGGCTCAGCCTGTCCAGCCATGTCTACACCCACACTTGGTTTGCGCATGATCTTAGTTTTGTCCACAAACATAATGTTTTCCTGGCATGATTCCATTTTTTGATTTTTCCTTCACAAGGGTAAAGAATAGTTTTTTAGATTTGCTATATTTCCTATATAAATTGCTTTCAAAGTACTGGATCATTTTCGGATACATGAAATAAGCCGGTTCAAAAGTTCTCTTATTACTTTGGAGGTCAAATTCTGCCATCCCACAGATAAAATTCGAACAAAATAATTTCATGCTACTTTAATATAGATTCACACGTGTAATAATACAGAAATCTGTCCCTGTAGCTTTGCATATTTCTTTAAAAGTAATATTCTTTTTAAGTAAGGTTAATTTGGCAAAGGTAAATTTAATCAGGAAAACTATTCACTTCTTACACACCATTCAAATGCTAAAGTTTCATCTATATGCACCCTACTATTTCAACAATATAGTGCATCTGTTCTATATATTAAATAGTGTACAAATTGTCATGGTTTAACCCCAGATAACAACTAAGCACCACACAGCTGCTCGCTCACTCTCCCCCACCGGTGGGATGGGGGAGAGAATCGGAAGGGTAAAAGGGAGAAAACTCGTGGGTTGAGATAAGAACAGTTTAATAATTGAAGTAAAATAAAATAGAACAGTTTATTAGGTAAAGCAAAAGCTGCACATGCAAAACAAAGCAAAAGAAGGAATTCATTCACTCCTTCCCATCGGCAGGCAGGTGTTCAGCCATCCCCAGGGAAGCAGGGCTCCATCATGCGTAACGGTTATCTGGGAAGACAAACACCATCACGCTGAACATCGTGTCCCCCCCTTCCTTCTTCGTCCCACAGCTTGTATACTGAGCATGACGTCATATGGTATGGAATAGCCCTTTGGGCAGTTTGGGTCAGCTGTCCTGTGCTCCCTCCCAGCTTCTTGTGCACCTGGCAGAGCATGGGAAGCTGAAAAGTCCTTGGCCAGTGTAAGCACTACTTAGCAACTACTTAGCAACAATTTAGCACTACTTAGCAAGAACCAAAGCATCAGTGTGTTATCAACATTGTTCTCATCCTAAAGCCAAAACACAGCACTCTAACAGCTACTAAGAAGAAAATTAACTCTACCCCAGCTGAAACCAGGACAAAATACATATTCATTATCATCGACCTGATACATATGGCTTTGAGTGAGACACTAGCAACTAAGACTAAATTGTTTAAGTGACAACCAAAGGAAAAAAAAATGCCAAAAAAGCAGCATCATAATTTAAATCACACTGGTATGATTGTTCTGTACTTTCCAGATAAGAAAGGTGTTTGGTTTTTTGTGTTTTGTTTTGTTTTGTTTTGTTTTGTTTTTTTAATAAAGTTCATACCTCTTGTATTCAAAATATGGAGACATTCTCTGGAAGTTATTCTAAAAAGAATAGTTCTAGAATTTATAGCATACATTCTGCACAGCTTATTCCATCTTAATGCTAGAAAATAAATATATGTGTAGATGAGGTTTTCAGATGCCATAGCATAGCTCATTCTGACAGTGGCACAGTATGGTTCATTTTTAAGTTAATGAACATACATGCAGTTGTAGGAAAAGCATTGGAGCATTAAAATTCCACCTGCCTGAAAGAAAATGTTACTTTGTTTTGGGAAAACAGTGTTATTCAATAGAATTAATTGTCTCCATCAGGAAATTTTAAAACTTCATTATTACACATAATAAAATCAGTGGCGTATTTACATATTCATGTGTATGAACACAGAGAACGTGTTGGACACTTTAAGACTGTCTTCTAGCTTGATACAACTTTCTTAAAGAAACATTTTTGCCTTGCAGTCCAGAATTATTCAAGAGAGTTTTGGGAATGGCAGAAGGAAGATCATATTAGGCAATGAACCCCTTCTCAGAAAGAGAAATAATAGGAATAGGTGAGACTGTTGGAGTAGTTGTGAAGGAAAACAGAACCAAAAAAATATGTGGGGTAACTAAATATCTGTCTCAAATATTCAACATTCAAAATACTTATTTTCTTTGCATTTGACTCTTGTTTCTAAATCTCTAGGGTTTGTGATGTCATTAAAATTAACAAGGCTTTCTTTATGCTTTGGTAAGAACCTGGAAATAGCAACTTGGAAGGGACCATAAGCTGAATCCCAAAGCATGGAAGAAACTTTCTGAATTATTAGAATAGAACAACGATTTTGGGAAGTAGCTTGTTTAGAGGAATATAAATAGAAATTAAAGGGAATATATTGTTAAAATGTAGACCCAAAATGATGGACCTCAACTGGAGTTTTGGAAACTTCTGCTAGGAGAAATTTATAGGAAATAATTCAATAGCGTTGTGAAGGTTTTATCAAGCTGGCTTGGACTCAGCAAAGGGGTAGTATTAGTCACTGTTCCCAGACCTGGCCTTGAAGTAAGGAGTGGAAAGCTCTGTAAAACCTTGAATCAGAGTGTCTGCTTGAGTAACTGAAGGCAGAAGTGTGAGGAATATGCCAGAGTTACTGCCAAAGAACAGGGTGAAAAAGAATTTCTATTTCATGAGCTGTTTTTTTTGTCATAAAAGAGATCACAAATTTTGTCAGTCACTGTAGGCTCAGTAAGCATATATGGACATTAATGGGAATCTCCTTTTATGAACCTACATTTACAATTAACTAACTTACATACCTATTGATAACTAATAGATGTCTACAGATAAAGAATTAATTTAAACAGTAGTTCAGGTTCATAATTGTTTTAGTCCATGTTCTCATTAGTTCTCCTGTATGACCTCATTCAGCTGCAAAAGCAGTTGCATTGAGCACAGAACCTGTGGCCCTTGCACTTGGATATCACTCCAATGCCCAGGGAGCTGTGGAGTACCCATGTGTGCACTGCACTTGGACATGCATGCCCGTTGTCTAGAGCAACCTGTAATTACTCCAGTAAAGAGAAAGTAAATACACATTCTCACAAGTTCAAAAAGAGAGAAGGATACTAGCAGCCATAATTCAGTGCACTGAGTGGATTTAAGAAATGCCAGTGGTGGAAAGGAAAGCTGAAGTACACGCACTGTAAGTATCAGGGAGCAACAAGGGCCAGCTGCCCCTTTAGGGATGGGGAGCCAGGAACCTGAGGGGGCTCCCCATGGTGGGTGGCAGAATAGGGAGGGTGTGGTGGACAGGCCCTGGCTGCCAGACCAGCCAGGAGCAGGCAGCCAGGAGGCAGTGGGGCAGCCCCAGCCCCAGGCATCGGGCACCTCCCTGGGGACGGATTGAGCCTGGGCCAGGTTGTGGGCCCATAGGTGGGCCTGGCTTACCTAGGTCCATGGTCAGGCAGGACTGTGGGGAGCTGGAGACTAGCCTTGCTGTGGCATCACTGGGGCTGATGGCACATGGGGTCTGACATGGGGTCCTGGGCCATGGGCAGGGTGGGGGGACTTCTGGGGGGTGGAAATGAGGTCTTTGGCCATGGGCAGGTGGGGGAAGTCCCAGTGGGATGGGCAGGGACAGTCAGGGCTAATGGTGTCCTCAAGGCCCTGACAATGAATCTGCAAATACTGATGCATTTCATTCATTCCAATCAAACCTCTCTTCAAAGATGATGGCACTATTTTTTTGTAAATAAAATTGTGCAATTGGGCACTTGGGGCTTAAGCTAAGATTTAAGTGCTGCTTTATTTGGAAATACAATGTTAGGTCTTGGAGGAGTTCTGTGTGTTTTTTTCTATCAAATCACTCATCAACAAGCAATCTGGAACTACTCAAGTCTGCCGTTGGTGAATCCTAGCATAAAGCAACAGCAATGACACATGCCAGATCCAAATAGTTTTGTTACTTCTCAGAAGAGCTCTTTATACAGTAGTTTGCCTCTGCAGTATGTCTGCTTATATACATGATGCTTTTTATACATGTTGTTATTAATCATTTAATCAAGAACACTATTTGTACCTGCCAGAATTTCATATGTTTTTTTTTGGTGGGGTGCGGAGGAACATACATAACTTTAACTGAAAGATTCTTCTTGTTACTGTACTCCAGGGAGACAAAGCACAGCAGATGACACAAGGAAGCAAGTATTCTGGGCCAGGGCTTTGGCTGGAACAAACTGGCAGAGATTAATTCTATGCCCAGCCGCCTCTAGTCCCTGTGGGCTACCTTGGAAGCTAGGCACTGGTATAGCACAGAGATGCTCCTGTCATTCACTGCTAATCACAGAAGACGAAGAAAGAAATGTTTGGATTGTGGAAGCAACTCATTTTTTGCAAACATAATATCAGATTTTCATGATTCATTTGCTATAGGTGTTTTTTTGGTTAGATATTTTTTGGTTTTTTTGGTTGTTTAGTTTTTTTGTCTAGCAGAAGAGCTAAAATATGTAGCCCCATATATATTCATGGCATGTATTTCTAGCTTTTGCCACCTTGATTTCTAAATATGCACGCACTGGTGTATGCAAGACAAAAACTGCCATGGTGTTTGGGGTTTTTGTAGTGAAAACTTGACTATACATTGCTTTGCATGTAACTGGTTAAGTCAGTAATAACTTCAGAAAAGGACAAGATGAGAGCAAAAAAAGTGACAAACTGGGAACCAGATGTTACTACTACAAATTTAATTTTAGAGCTGGCTGGACAACATCATTTGCAAAAATAAAGCTGGTGCTATAAGGAAGTGCAATTTAGAAGTAGAAGAAGAGCTAACAAAATAGGATTATACACTGCAACTACTGAAATCTCATTCACTATAAACGAACTGATTTGCTCTAACTGGGGCTACATCATCTTTCAGGGTGACTTTGGCTAGATAGTGAAAATGTGTTTGGGGACCAGTGAGCATTAATTTACTGCTTTGGGTTTTGTTATTGTACAAAATTAAATATGTGCTCTAACCCAAATTGATTCTCTGAGGGCTCTGTTCCAAAATATTTTCATAATCATTGTTTTGGGATTTTTTTAATCTTCACTATAGTCTATTCCCTATATAACACTTCTCAAGCAATGAGTCCTTCATTAGCCCTATTTAACAAATCCCAAAGTGTCAAACCATTTGTACCATATCAGCCACACTAATTCTTATAATAGGTGCAGCTCCTAGGATGCTAATAGAATGAAATCCATTAGGTATTCTGTCATCCTGGAAGTTTTTTAAATTAATTACACGGAACTGTTTGTTGGTACTTGTGTCACTGTCAGTAAAGTTTTAGTGTCAATGTAGTTTTAGACAATCAGAACAAAACATTATTTTAATTTATCATCTTAATCAAAAAAGGTAAAAAAGGTAAAAGGTAAAAACAACAAGGACAGACTGGAGAGGGTCCAAAGGAGGGTCATGAAGATGATCAAAGGCCTGGAGAACCTGTCCCATGAGGAAAGACTGAAAGAATTAGGTCTTTTCTCCCTGGAGAAGAGAAGTCTCAGGGGGGATCTTATCACAGTATTCCAGTACTTCAAGGGTGGCTACAAAGAGGATGGAGGCTCTCCACAAGGAACCACATGGAGAAGACAAGAGGCAATAGGTAGAAGTGATACTGGGAAAGGTTTCATCTTCATATAAGAAAGAAATTCTTTACAGTGAGAACAGCTACTGGAACAACCTCTCCAGGGACGTGGTAGAGTTCCCACCACTGGACGTTTTCCAGATGCAACTGGACAGGATGCTAGATAATTTCATTTAGGCTCTGTTTCCCATGAAAGGTTGGACCAGAGGATCTTTCAAGTTCTATTCCAACCTGGGCTGTTGTATGATTCTATGAAATAAATAGTTCAGTTGATTTTCTTATTTATTCTCTCCCAGTTCTTCCTTTCTGATCTTTTTCTCAACTTCTCAATAAGTGAAAAAAAATCTTGACTTAAAGAAGCTTCCCTTTTGTAAACCACCTGTCTTTACAAAAATTATTTCAAGTTTCTACAACATGATGTTTTAAAGACATACTCTTTTATTTAAAATCGACTATACATTTATTTGACCTGATGAATTACACATAGTAGCAAATACTGATCCAACTCAAGACTATGTTGACCAGTCCATTGTGTTAGATGAATGATGATCATCTAACTGCAGGTAATGCTCAACCCAATGTAGGACAGTGTGATGCAAACTACTCCCACACCTGTGTGTTATCTCCTCTTACATTCTCAAAAGAAATAAGGTTCCTAAACAAAATGTAGGCCTCAGTGAAATACAGTACCTTAGCTCTTCAGACGTTCACTGCCTGTGTTATTCAAAACTGAGCTAACGCAGGGCATTGTGGCTTCTTACCAAGTTTTTAAGCCCTGAATCCTACCTCTTTTTCCTTATCAGTCAGGACATTTGGGTTACAGCTCTGACTTAGCTGAATATAGGGTAGAAACATTGCTGATTTTCCTAATAAGGAATAAAGACCCCCTCCCTTAGTAATTCTTTAGTACATTCTCAGTTCAATTATACTGGCTGTGTTTTATTGATTGCATTAATATACTTCATCTATATACACCAAAATATCAAGGGACAAGAGATAAAAGTATTTAAAGATATCTAAACAGGGAGATACAATTAGATGTTCTGTGGCATTTTCAGCAACTAAGTTATTAAAAACAACAATAATTTTGAGCTTTTGATAGAGAATGGTGGTTATTGGGGGATCCTGGCTAAGTCTTGCAATTTTCATTTAAGAAAATGCTGGGTCTGTCTTCTGCCAAAGGATTGCATTTCTCACAGTAGCAGGAGATGTGGAGGACAAGAAGAGGATGCTGTTTATTCAATTAGTCATCCCTTGAACCATTCCTTCATCCAACTTTAAAGGTTCTTTTCCTTATTGTTAAAAATGTACTGACAACAGGGCAGATCTCAAAACAAGCAAAAAACAGTACTGTTCCCAAAACAAGCAGGTTATATTACTTTTCTCCTGAGGTCTAAATAGTGGCAGACTACAGTCAAAAATTTTTTAAAAACAGCATGACTTTCAGTAAACTTCATAGAGGTTGGAAAATATAGTTTCTCAGTAGAAAAAAGGTTATGGAGGGCCTTGCACATGAGTCAAACTTTTGAAAGGTGGGTAATCAAAATGGTTACTCTTTAATGTCACTTTTGCTGTCAGAATTTCCAAATTTCAAAACAGCAGGAAATTTTTCTTTCTTTTCTTTGACTTCAAAATAGCCAGCATTTCAAAAAGTTCTGAATCTGTCCTGTCAGACCACTCTGACTATGGGAAATGTAATATTTTGTTTCTCCACTGAAGAAAAAAAACCCTAACAATCAAAGCTGAGTTCCAGCTGGACCTTCCAACAAAGACTGTCCTTCCTAATTAAGAAACAAGAATAACAGAATGCCATTAACATTGGCAGTGTTATCCAGACATCAGTGTTCCACTGAGGTTTCAACAGACTACAGTTTATTTTTAGTATTCCAAGATACTGGTTAGTTTGGAAAAGATCATCTTAAATCTTCAGAAGCTTTCATTTGAATTTAAAGGTATAATAGCTAGGGAAGCTATTTTACACACGTGAACAGTTTAACAAAGAAATCTTGCTGGTTGATAATCTTATTCAGTCAATATCTGCTGTGATTGCTATGAAAAGACATAGGCGACCACAGCTTTATCTTAAGCTTTGTGACAGAAACCAAAATTAAAAATATTAAATACAGATCAGATATCTCAAGAAAGTCTGTTTAAATTATATTGGAAGATGATTCTAATGTGAGAAAAAGGCAAAATGTAGCATTTGCTAAGAAGCAAGAGGATTTCACTGTTTTCTGGATATGCCATAAGAATATATAAGCAATACATCCTTCATGGCCAATTGGTAAGAGATTGCACTTTGCAAGAGATGTTTTTCACTTTTGCACCTTCAGTGCAAAAACTCAGGTGAGAACTATGTATGCGATACCAGTTTCAGAAAAAAATATGAAAAATGGAGGAAGGATATTGGTGTGTGAGGATTTTTGAGCCAAGCAGACAGCAAGTAGGATAATTTTTAAAAGATGTGTTTAATTTTTATTGAAAACTGTTTCTTATTGTTGCTATGGGTCATAAGTTTGAATACATTTCTTTCAGCACTTTTCAACATCCTGACCAGCAGTGACAGCCCCAGAAGAAATCTGAAAACTCTTCTGACAAGCATCTTATTTATACCTTCTGAGGGAGTTAAAGGCACTGTAAGCTATATTCTTGCCATTTCTCTATATATTATAAATGTCTGGTTCTTTCCTTTTTTTTGAGTTTTGTGTGAGGTCTGTTTGATTGCTTAAGCCCAAATCCAGAGGTACTAAATTTGAAACTTTTACATTTAAAGTGAATGAAGTACCAAAAAGATTAGAACATATGTTAGCTCATATTCAATAACTCATAGATCTAAGGGCACTGGTGTCCATGTTTTCAACTTTATTTTGAAAGAAAAAGTAAAGTTTTTTTTTTCAGTCATAATAGTGATTAAAATAAGACAAAACCCAGCAAAAACCTGTGACATCAACAAAAAGTGCAGCTATGAAATTACCCAAATTTGCCTGATTGAACCTCTTTGTTTGAAGTAGGAAAGGGAGCTGGGCTTACATATTGCTTCATGGATATTTTTTTCAATTGAGAAGTTCCATTTATCATAAAATAGTTTGGTTCTAACCCTAGTTCTTCTCTCTTTTCAAGTCCAGATTCTGTTTAGGTCAGATTGGTTTACTCATTTCTAATAAAATTTAAATTGGTCTCTTTCAGAATCCAAAGCATTCTTTAAATAGCAGTCTTACATAGTTATATGTGTAAGTATGTTTTGTTGTAATTGAAATTACAGTTTTTCAAATGTTGAAAACATGCTCTGCACAGTAAATAGGTTTAAAAGATCTCATTTGTAATTTAGAAGTTAGCTCTAAGCTTACTGGACCTCTGTCAGGTAATTAATTTTGCAACTGCACAGAGAGCTCTAGGGAATGTTAAAACTGAAAGAGGCTTAAAAAATCATTTTCCCTTCCCATGGAATTTTCTAGGATCTCAAATTGTCTTGTTCATTAGGGTGAAACGATGAAAATGTTCATAAAAAGATGCGTGTGAATGAAACACTGAGAAACGCTTCTAGACAATCCTTCCTCGGAGTAACCAGCCAGGTAGGCAGAACATGAAGCAAGGCTGAGAAAGTGATTTGAACTCTGGTATTGAACACCTTGGTTTCTCCTCTTTGAAATTGTACATGATAGTTCTGTAGTTAGATCACTCTCTCACTGAAGATAAATTCACTTTCATTTTCCAAATTAGGCAGAATCTTTAGTATCAAATTGTGTGGGATCAAAAAGTTTCTTTCTTAACAAATGTTGCATCCTATATTTACAAAAATTTTCCTAATTATAAGTTTAATTGAAATATGCATTTCTGCATAAAAAAGAAAGTAAATTGGCAGTTCTGAGGAAAATAAATAAAAGACTGAATTGAATTATGATCAGTAACTATAATTAGATTCAATTTTTTAAACCGCTCTTGAAAAAGTACCCTTTTGTAAAGGCTCATCCTGATTAATACTTTGAATAACCATTTGCTTTCCTGTGTCTTAAATATTCTTCAGACTTTTCCTGAAAAAAAATCATTGGGTTGGATATTATTAATTTATTTATTTATTTGAAGTTATAGGCTCCCTTTCAGAAAGAAGAAAGAATTTTTTTTCAAGAAGAAAAAAATTCCACAGGGTAAAGAAAAGAACATCAATAGAAGTTATTTGACTTACCAGCTTTCAATCTTCCTTCCGGTTTTCTTTTTTCTTTTTTTTTTCTCCCCTGTCCCACCCTTCTGGAGAATGCTTTAAAAGGTATCTGTAGTTTTTAAGGCATGGCTCAGATACAGCCTTTAAGAATAAAGTTAATAACTTATTCTAATGTTCAAATACATGGAATACAGTCGTTTTTAAAATAATACAAGTTATTTGAACAAAGGATGCAATGAATGTGCATAAGCATAATTCTACTATATCATAGAAAATGAATTTTCTGAGAGAAGAAAATCCTTTCTAATTAATACTAACCATTTTAAGAAGAAAAGTTTTATGTTTTTGAAATTTGTCACACTTGTGGACAATTTTGTGGAAAGGTACTTCCTGAAATGGTATTTCTCCTTATATTTTATTACTTTCTTGTTTTCTGGCATTTACATAGAAGCCAAGCAAGATGAGCCTTTTGGCATTGCAGCTTTGAAATTATGTCCCTCAATTAGACATAATTGAACCTCACAGTCTTGCTTCACACAACTCCTTGATACGAAAGAGATACCAGATAACTTACAGAAACAGTTCTAGTAGCAAGCTTTTTAACCTAAATATGTACTTTTCCAAGTAAGTGACAAAACAACTAGTTACAGCTCGGGGGGTGTGAGTGTGTCTTTTTTGTTTGTTTGGGGTTTGCTTTTTTTTTGTTTGGGAGGGTTTTTTCCTCCATATTTTTTTTTTTTTTTTTTTGTCAGGAGTTGCAGAGAGTCAGCAGCAGAAGGGGGAAGTACCTGCTGTTACAAATACCTGCAGCCCCTCATCAAGGAATTCATATGGGAGAGTGTGGTTGCACATTTCTATACATAACTTTTTTCCCACTATTCTTCAGATGCTACAGAACTAAAGAACTGAGAGGCTACCTCTCCTCCAGCTTTGAAAGAACACTGCTCATTCTCTCTTAAAAAAAAAAAAAAGAAAAAAAGTTTGGCTCTGGATCTTTTCTGAAGGATATTTTCTCCATGCAGTCCTTAGTTAGGTGAAGAAAGAGCTTGATTTAGAAGTCCTGTTTCCAATTTTCCATTTCATAGTACTGGAACATGCCATCTGTAGTTGGTCACTGAATGGCCTGAGATCATTTAAAGTGCCAGCCTCTTCTCAAGCACTGTAGAAGGAAATCCAATGTCAAACAGGTTGTCCTGGATTAATCTTGGCAAGATAGATGATTTGATACATGTTTGCATTTTTATTGGATTTGGACTATAAATCTCTTTTCAAGTTTACATTTAAAGTGACGTAAATTTTACCTTCCAATCCACCTGATATCAACAGGAGTGGTCAAAACAGCGGTTGTGAAAAATTGATACTCTTTCTTTTATTAAGTGGTATTTTTCAGACTAAATGTGAATAAAGTATAATGACTCAAACAAAGAACAGTTATATCACTAATCGTACCTTTTCTCCTAAAAAAGGGAAAGATGTAATTCTTAGATCAATCTTTTTTAGTATCTTTGGCAGATCTTCTAATTCACAAATCAGTATTAAACACAATGTAATGAAGAAAAATCTCATTTTTCAATGAAGAATCACATATTTTCTCTCTGAAACTCACCAAAATGTATATGCAAAAAGGTATGTTCCAAAGAAGGGGAACTGGGACTGGAATTGAAATATTTGATCCAAAGACAAAACCTTTGACATATATTAGGAAGAAAATTTAGGTTGCTTTTCAGTTCCAAAATCAGAATGAACCACAGCTGTTATAAAGGCAACACAGATATGTTTCTTCAGGAATAAAGAGCTGCTCTGTTCCTTTGCCTGTTTTCGACACGGGTATCTGTGGAGCTAATACTTTTCATTAACACATACAAACCATTCACTGAAATTTGGTGCTTATTTGGAGACTACATGCAAACTGACAGAATTACAACAGTTGGGTCAAACTCCATACTTCTGATAAAGACACCCTTAATTAAAGGCACTGCAGCTGACAGAATAAAATGTTGGCAACAGTAGAAGTACAAATTCTCACACAAAGTTATTTTTAACTCAGCATTTCAGAAATATGTGATTTATAGGAAAAATTCCAAAACTCTTGCCTCCCACCAAGTCTGTGTTACTGAATCTGCTATCTTCTGATATTTAAGTCTGTCCAACAAATGTAGACAGAAACACTTCACATTATGAATGTATACCTGTAGGACCAGAAATACAGTGAACTATACTTTCTAAACTGTGATAACAACATTTTTTGCTTGATCTGATCAGAGCAACAGTTATGAGCAACAGTGTAGTAACCTATGACTGAACCAAAAACATGGAAAGAGAGGTGTAGCTTTCACTGCATTACTTAAGATTTCTTGAAAGAGATAGTTAAGGAAAGGAACACATTGGAGAGAAAAAGCTCCTTTGGGGATTGTAATTCCCTAAAGTAAGGGTCATTAGAAGCCTTAAAGAGAGAACTGGAACAGAGAATCTGTAAAAACCTGGAAATAAAGATAGCTGACTCCAACTTTGCAACATACCAACCCCAGGTTCCCAAAGCTCCTGGATGTCTGATCAGCAGATTTTGTGAGGTCTTGTTAAGCAGCACTACATGCCTCTGAGCTTTTTTTTTTTTTTCATGCCTGAATAAATATCCAATCAAGCTTATCCATTAGAAGACAGACAGTTTATCTCAGTTATTGCCTGCTCACCTGCTTACCATAGGGGCTTACACTGTAGCAACAAAAGAGTTGCAGGAATTGTAAAGCAATATGGACATATTCAGATGTATACCACGCAATTTACATGCGTAAGCACTCATCTGTCTATGAAACCACAGCATTTTGATAATATAAGAATTGGGTGTCCAGCCTACTGTGTTCATTCTTGCATTATAAATCAGGTTAAAAAAATCAAGCTATGTGAGTTCAAAATATAGAAGTACTTTGCATCTAAATCATATATCTATGACATTTTTATAATGCATAAACTGAGATGTCAAACTACCCTATTAGTATTTTTGGCAAATATATTATCCAAAGGTATAAGTTATTTGGACCTATATTACCAAAAATTGAGGAATACTTCAGACATTCTGGTGATAAGCAGCATATAAGAGCTGAAACCCCATGTGCTAATCAAATCTGCAATGTCCATTCATATTCCATCCATATGTGATTCTTAATATCTGTGTTGTTCTCATATCTGGTAATACAAACAGTGGTGAAATAAAATAGAAATGCTACTTCTGCTGATTTTCTGTAATCCATCTTTCATTTTAGGAATTTGTTCCTTCATTAAGTTCCATCAATGCATAGAGTATTCTTCAAGGCTAAGCTTTGCATTTGGAGCTCTGCTTTGGCAGAAGGATGTACTGTTTCTTGTGTGGTTGGCAGGCTCTCTCTTGATAAAATGCCACAGACATTTCAAAAGAGATAAATGACTTGTCCTAAGTTTTGCACATCCTGTTGGTTTCATTCTTTCCTTTTCCGATGTCATTTCCCTTCTAAACTATTGCCATATACATGCATGATGCGGATTCTGAAGATCTTTGCCCTTTGAATCCAGTGGAATGTTATTAGTTCTTTTAATTCTTTTTATTCCCCTCTCCAGCAGGAAGATATGCTGGCTGACTGACAGTTGGGACCTATCAGCCTGTTTATAGTATCATGCTGACACAAGCTAGTGCCAGTTGAGGGATGCTTCAAATGGACTTAATTTTGCCTAGAGAATGGAATTTAGTAGAAATGTTTAAAAAGATGGCTCTTGTTATCCTCAGCGTAAAAGGATTTTAATCCTATTGATATGGGTTCTGCACATATAAAGTTTATATTGCCGCAATGTTCTAGTGCAAGAATGTGTAATTTACAGAGTTAGAATAAAGAAGCCTTGCTACCATAATATGAATGAACAGTCTACATGTTTCTCTGCCAATACATATAAATTCTGTCCTAAATCAAGCTATTAAAAAAAAAAAAAAATCAGTTAGGGTGGAGTTCCTGTGTTTTTTCTTCACTTCACTAAATTAATATTTGATAAAAATTCACTGAAACTTAGACTCCTTTAAAGAAAGCATTTTCTGGGGGGAATAATCAAACAAAACATCTGAAAAATAAAGAAAAAATGTTTTAGTATTTTTTAGATTTTAAGTCCTACCTCTGCTTTCCCTTGAGATAATTACAGTCATGGTCAGGAATTTACCAATTTTCAGTGATGAAATTGAATGCTTGGAGTGGAAGCAGTTTTCCAAGGGAGGCAAACTTAGGATACTCACTGATTCAAAGTTGTTTGTTAAATTATGACTCTCAAAAAATGTGCTTCTAACTTCCTGTCTCTTTCTTTTTTCTATCATTCCTCCCCCGCCCCCCATTATTGTATATATACTATAAGAACAATATGCTTATTTGTCTAGGATATTGTTGTTGTTATTCCTGTGTGACTTGATATCTTTAACCCAGTCGGATGATTGCTCCTTTGAGTGGAATTTGTGTCTAATTCCTAATTGTCATCTCAGACATACGTGCATTCTAACAACTATGACTAAATTTTTGAACCAGTATTCCCTTAATCTCCATATCTGCCACTTAACACCATTCATATATTTCTGTTCTACTTAAGAATTATTAGATATCCTTATTAGATAAGGGTAATTCTATCAATATCCTTGTCTTGCAGTATTCTGTCATTCTTTTATGTCCTACTATCTTGTTCCTTTTTCTAACTTGTTCATGGCACTTGTCTTACGAAGTGCCTCTAGTCTTTTTTTGCATGAGATCTCCCATAAGAATCTGATATAATTCTGTTGCATACAAGGGCTTAAAATAACCCAGTTTAGAGGCTTAAACATTCAAAATAGACAATCTTTAGATTTAGAAAATTGAAAACATTGCCAGACTGAAAGGACTTCATGATAACCTTTGTCTCACATGCTTTTGAATTACTTGGTTTGTTCTGCCAGCAAATGTGTGGCTTAGTGCTAGGAAAAGAAGGAATAGTTACCATAGTAACTGTCATACAATCCAGTGTGGTGCTTATGTTACTGTACCTCTGAGACAATACAAAGCTGCCTTCTTAATCCCTTTAGTGTTCCTGGTTGAATGGTGTATGCCTAGTAAAGTGGCACTTGTAGGTCCCTTGGCTGTACACTCTATTTTCCATCTCCTCCTCAGTAAAGGAATGGGCCTCCTATAAGTAGCATGAGATACAAAAACAAGCCTAACATTCAAAGACAGAAACTTAGTGTTCTGCTTGAAAAACACACAACTTCCCCCCAGACTATAATGACTGTGATTTTATGAGCTTTTTTTACATCCTTCTAAAATCTTTAAACACTAACTGATGTCAATAGAGATACAATGAACATTGTTCAAAGCATAGGCAATGCCTCAGTACAGTTTAATTTTTCCTAAGATAATTTTATGCATTTAGTTTGTTGCTTGCTAGAGTCAGTGGACGTTGGGGACAAAATAAGACAAACCTCATAAAACTAAGGCTTAGGTGGTTGTTTAGTTGCAGATTTTGACACCTTTAACATCTGCTAGATTTCATCTAACACAGTGGAATGACTGAAAGTTGTGGTCCCAAGTGGGGTGGGCAGCTTCAAATGAATACAGTATTTGGTAGCAGTTTTGTCATTAGTTTTTTATGTCAATGCTATTTCATAAGTGCTTTGTATATTGCCATTTGAATTTCCCTAGAGTGGAGACTGGGATTCATACAATAGGAAAATGCCACAACAATTCAGATGTAGGGAATTCCGTGGAAAAGTTTACTAAACATCTTTTGTTATTGCATATTGGATAACACATTTAAATATTTATTCAGAAAGAAGATAGATTGAAAAATTACTTAAGCCTAGAAATTATGACACTTGCTTGAAATGTGGGGCAAGGGAATATTTGCTCTACTGAAAATTCAGTTGATCTTTAGGAAGTGAAACAACATTAACTATAAACACTTCCATGTTTTAAATGTTCTCATGGCATGTATTGATTCAAAACAGGTGCATCTTTTGACTGTACTTTTTTTAAGGTTTCTGAAAAAAAACCCCAATTTTAGCTATTATTTCGGGAATTTTCATTTTTCTTCTGTGTCTGAATCATGATGTGTATGCTACTTTCTCAACTGCCCTTTCTCTCAGGCTTTCTTTTTTTTTTAGTTTGCTTGTATCTTAATTTAGGAAGGTACTGTAGCACAAACACAAATTCTCTTTAATGCCTTAAATTGCAGCTTGATCCTGAAAAGTTTCAGTTTCCAGCAGTCTAAACTGAGAATTTTCTGTTCTTGTCCAAATGCCTCTGCAGTGCTAAACAGTTGTAGATCATATACAACTTGTAGATAGCTGTGAAAGTGCTTCTGCAAAACCTAGATTGCTGTTTGTCTAAGAAGCAGCACAAATGAAGTTATATTGGTAATATTTCAATGTTACGGTGTAAATTATAAATCATATCTTTACAATTCTAGATCCTATAAACTATAATGATTTAAAATTTTGAACTTCCATATTTGCATACATGACTTGAGTTTTAAACGTAAAATGTGGCATTCCTGCATCATTAACAACGCCTCAAAAACAGGTCCAACAAATACTTGCTTTGTTCTTGTACAGCTTTCATCATCTACTTTCGTTTATGTGTCAGGTCATTGCTTTGACTTACATAGAAAACAAAACATTTGAATGAATCCATGGAAGTCTATTAGAAACCGTAAATAACTTTCAAAGTTAATGGGGAAAAAAGTATGAGATATATGTATTACAATTTTATACATTTTTAGTTCAATACTATAGTTTACCTGACTGTTTTTTATGAAATCTATTGTGAGAATGAAAGGAGGGAAGTGCCTTCCCCCAGCCCAGGGCTGTCACACTGCTCCCAGCCAGGGAGCAGGGCAGGCCACAGGGAAACTGCTGTCCCTGGCTGGGCTGAAATGGGATCCTGGGCCAAAGGCAGGAGTCGGGAGAGGTCCTGGGGGCTGGGCAGGTACAGTCAAGCCCATTTTGCCCTCAGGGACTTGATATTTATGTTCATTTAATGTGCAGATACAAAGAATATTGCTCATTAAACACAGCTCCTTTCTTTGACATTGTTTGTATGGTTAGTTAATGATGTAAAGTTGACATTTTAAATAAGCAATTTTGATAGCGTTAACTCTAGATTTGAAGTATTATTTTATTCACAGGTACTTCACGGACGCCAAAATGTAAGGTTATATATTTCTCCAAAGACATATTTTTCTTTTTTTCCTTTTAATAAATAATAAAGTCATAATAAATCATATATCTATACCTGAATAAATGAAATACCTTAATTATTTTGCCAATTCAGTTTGCCAATATGAAATTGTGAGTATAACATTTTATCAGAATACCTGAAGTGAATTTACATTGAGGTCATGTGTAATGTTTAGCTCAAAATAGTAACTCTTTTATATGTACAATAAAGTAACAGTTTTTATTCATGAGCATAGCGTATTTGCATGTGTGCTTTCCCAATAGAGAAAGCCAGTTAAAAGCATAATGTACATCTCACAATTGAGATCTAAACTTTTGTTATCAAAGATCTTCTGTTCATCTATCTGAGTTAATAAAAGTCAAGACGGAATCTGAACTGTTGATTTATTTCTTGCTTCCTCAAAGGTGGTTGACTGGAGAAGTGATATATTTATCCATGCAGAAACACCAGCATATGGCTATTATTGTACTATATCATGGTAAAAGCTCTGTGTGCCGCTATACCATGAAAGAGTTGTAGATTCTTCAGCTATGGCAAAGTTTTTGACATACCCAAGATTTTAAAAAATAATATAAGAGAAGAGGAAATGTGTGTGAGCACAAACAGTGAGAATTCTCCACTACCATAATACAGCACCTCTGAGATGACAAACACAAGTATTAACAGCACATAGAACACTATAAAGGTTTTTCAGCGAGGAAGATTATCTTGTTTTATAATCTGGAGACTTTTAATGAATAATATGAAAGCAGAATGGATTTGAATTTGAAAGAAGATATCTTTTTTATGACTCTAAAAAAATTATTATCATACGCAGTGGGATTTAAATTTTAGGTCTCATCTGAAAGAGCATATTTGCAAGAGAGTAATGTCATTAACATCATGTTGATTTTCAGGAGCACTAGCCCAATGGAAAAAAAATCCAACTTTTTCATAACAATACCACTTACTGCAACATCTAGTGTTTCTCTGAAAGTATTTTATATGGGTGTGACCTGGGCTCCTATTTTCAGCATTTTAAAAAGGTTATTAATATATTGCTAGCCAAAATATAATGATTCACTTTCATTTAGTGCATTATTACTGAAATTTTATAACCCTGAAATAAAATTTTATTGAATTTATATAAGGCTAATCATGGAAACTATAAATAACTTTATAGATGAATGATCTTGAAGATTTTATCCAAGAAAATGGATTTATTTTAACAATTGTTGATAGAATTCTCTTTATCCCCACTTTGGTTTACATAGAAAGCAAAATATTTGAAATGAAGTCATGGAAGCCTAATTAATAATTTTGAAAAATATGTTTTGAAATATCACCAAATAATGTGATATATATTGCTAGTTTATACCTCCTGTATCATAGCCTGCATGAGTATAGGGGTTTTTTTACTTTCTTTAGAGCTTTTATGCTGCTTCTTTCTGGGGGAGTACTTGTGCACTATTAGTAGAATTTCAATTTTTGATAAACAGTTTAAGATTCCCCAAACATATTTTTCTGCATAATAAAAGAAAAATGAATAATATCTAAAATCAGAATTATTTAAATGAGGTATTTCAAAATTTACATTTCATATAACATTATGTACTCACAAATTTTCTTGAAACTATTCACCTAAATAGAGAAGAAAAAGTTGGAAGAAGCAGAAAATCTTTAAACATTACAAATATTTAAAAGAAATAAAGGCTTTGGTTCTCAACAGGATATGAAACTTCCTAACAATGTTCCATTTATTTTTTTTAAATAATGATTTTCATGGTGTAATGCCTTTCTCAATGTTTTTACATTGCATTGCATTGTTATGTTCATTTTCTGCTTAGACTGTAACTTCTAATAGCTTCTTATTCATAACAAATTTTGCTGATGAAGCTCTACATAAATAATAGTATTATGCTAGTAAAATCTATAAGATACCAATACCGAGTGAGTCAATTGTAAATTTATTAAAATTAATGTAATTACATTAAAGTAGAAGTTGTGTGAGACTGTAATAAGTTATTTTTTTGTTATGGACTTTGTTGTTTCAGTTAGTAATATTTCATGAAGTTGTTTGTTTTGATTGCATTTTATTCTGCTTTCAAACTGATGTAATTTTTAAAAATTTTTGTGTCTTTATATCTCCCTTGATGCAAATTTCAATTATAATATACTAAAATTATCACCATAATTGCTGTTGCAATAAAGAAGAGCTGTAATGCAAGACACAGATGATAAAGGACATTTTGAGTTGGTTCTTTAAAAAGGGTGCCCTCTTAAATATATAATATAATTGTAAAACCAATTAAGAATGAAAAAAAATTCTTATTTTATAAAAAAATGAAAATGCAAAAAAGGCCTTTACTGCAGTTTTAATTAATTTCATGCTTTTTTCACAATGAAATAATCTATTTTTTTTACTTTGTGACAATCATATTCAATATTAAGATTCTATGTAAACTAGAAAAAACATTTTCCCTTATTTCTCTTAGTTAATAACCTTAAATAAAAAGTGATTGCAGATTTTGAACTTGAAAGATACCTGTGCCTATTTCTTAAATTTTGCTGGGTAGAATACTCTCAAACATTTATTTAACTAACAAGTTAACAATTGGTATGGAAGGATATCAAATGACATGACTCTTCTCAAAGAAATATTCAGATGATTTGACAGTGTTAGCACAAATTTATAGTTGAATGCAGTTTGCAAGCAATCTCAAAGCTGTTTGAAGACAAGAGTAAGACTTCTAATAGAAGCCAACAACTCAAATATCTACTCTTTTGGGAAGTTCTTTGTGCATTGAGCTAGGTCTATTTGAGACATACTTGTTTTACTATTTACAGTCTTTTACAAATAATTATCCCACAAGAAAACAAAATAGTTTTTTCCTCAGTCAAGGACAAGTCAGTAAAAGATTGCAAAAGAATAAAATATTATTTTCATTCCCGGTAAAATATGAAAAGTTACCTTGTGTTATTAAGGAGAAGAAATGGGAAAATAATTCACAAAATAAAGATAAAATTATAGATAAGCCATGTGACCATGAGCAATTAGGGAAAACTAAAATCTGTGAACCACTGCCATGGAAAATTACAAGCATGGAACTAACATAAATCAGACTAGTTCATTTGTAGAGCCATATTTTTTCTGGAAAATTAACCATTTAAGGATCCAGATGGCACTTTTTCTTACAAATTTGAAACTTGCATAATTTGGATTAGAAAACCCTAAAAATATGTTCCCTTCAAATATTATAATTATTACATATTAATACATGCTATATATTTTTAGCCATATAATAATTATTTTCAATAAAATACAAAGTTAACATGTTCACTCCAGTTTTGGCTACCCATGTTCAAGGCCAGCTCTGACACTGTGCAGCCATAAAACCTTGTATCAGACTTCTGTGTAAACAACTAAGTTGTGAGAGCAAGCTGTGTGAGGATCCAGCTGGGTGCTCATCTTGCACCCTCCAGCCACTGCCTGGGGACCCGTATTTATGCTCATCCCCAGCCTCAGTACCAGCCATGCCTGTGCCCAGCCTAGTACCCCTGGCATCCCAGGCTCTCATTAAAATGCAGCCATTCTTTTGGCCCTTTTCTTCATGGTGAAGGAGATAAATTAATAGTAACGGTATTTCTTCAGAGAGTATTAATTTTTTTTTTTTTTTTGCAGTACCCTGATATAGCTGCCTATTTTGTAAGGTCTCCCATCATTTTATGAACACAATCAATGTCTGCAAAAGCAGTTCTGATTACTTACTCTGTTTGGAATGTGATGATCACTGTATTTGTTCCTAGCACTACTTCTTAAGATCTCAGAGAATTCATCGCTGGACATACGCATAGCCCTTCTGTCCCCACAGCTGGATAGATGATTCATCTGTTCTACCCATAGTGTTTAGTGGGGGTCTAAAAGCTTTACCCAGTGCAATGCCAGCTTGGCATTATGCCTTTTCAACTTAAGTTCAGAAGTTAAGTGCAGTATTCTATATATAAGAACATGAAAAACCAAGGATCTCTTCTACTGCTGGGCAAATGTTTCATTAGGGAAAGAATATGTAAGTTGAAGTAACTGAGTAGTTTGAAGTTCATGTAAATACAAATATATTTGCATTAGGAACCTGACTTAGAGATACACCTTGCTGGTCAAAAAAAATTGAAAGAATAAATTTTTCAAACCTGAGATAAGTGCAAGGATTCAATCTCAGTAAGGAGTACTTAAAAAGTGCCTGTAAAATAACTTTGATAGAATCATCATCTTTGGATACATTTGTGAATTATATATAGAATTAACATACTGTATTTATAACTGATTCTAATTTCTACAGAAATATTTGCCAAGATGCATACAAGTAAATATTTAAAGATATATCTTCTCGGTTTTTACATAAATAGTTTTGTATGTATCTCTCATTTCTATCTTTTATACATGTAAAAAATAAAAATTATTTCAGGAGAGTGTGTTTATCTTAGGGAATGAGATTCTGTATATAATCATGTTACTTCACACGTCAGTCGTTATTTCATGAACATTAGTAGTGATGAGGAACAGTTTTGTATTTGCAACCAATGAGCTATTCCTAATCAAAATTTTATTTTAAGCAGTTTTTAATTCCAATAATTTGAATAGAAAAATTTATTTAATGTCACTTGCCTTTTTTAGATTTTGTTTAATAGCTTTTATTTTTCGTGTAAGTAGTAACAATAACCTTTATAGACTTTCCCAGTAGAGTAATAGGCACCCTGTATGTTTTCTTTTTTTTTCCTTTTTTGAGTAGAGGAGAGCATTGCATACATGCTTTGATCGTTCACAGAAATCCTGTGGCTGAGTACAAGAAACTTAGTACCATTGTCTCTCAGCTAACTTAGAGAATTGACCATTTAGGTGTTAAGAAAATGAGAATAGCCATATTGATTTTGTATGGCTAAAAACCTACCCCATTATCCTGTCTCCCACGAAGAACCTGGATGGATGCACATTGATGGATACTTGTATTAGAGCAAGAACATGACAAACATATATAATATTCCTTCCTACCATTCTCGCAGTTTCTAGCTATTTTGAACTATTTTCTGGGCCTCCTGAGGTCTGTATATTTGTAAAGTCCTTGAATCCTCTGCCAACTATTCATCAGTGGCCCATGAAAGCACATAAGATTCTTGCACTAAAAAAAGTCCTTTAGCCCTGACTTCTGTAGGAGTATTTCCTGTTGAAAGGATAACCATCTTTTTTTTTTTTGTTGTTCTGAACATGATTTTTGTAACTAGAGAGAAATATTTAAGTTCTTTGTCTGAGCATTTGCTCAAAATATTCACCTCCACTTTAGCAAATGCTTAATTGCTTCCCACATTTTGGTTTTAGGATTCAATTTTATGTCACTGAAAAAATAGGAACTTTACAGTAAATTGAGTAATAGTAGTACAGTAAATTGAGTAGATAAGGGTCCGAGATAATCTTATACAATGAAAAGAAAAGCTAAGTGTGAGCTGAAATATATTCCCTCCAGTAAAATGAGTGCTTTTATTTAATCATAGAATCATAGAATCATTTAGGTTGGAAAAAACCTTTAAGATCATCAAGTCCAACTGTAAACCTAGCACTGCCAAGTCCACCACTAAACCATGTCCCTAAGCACCACATCTACAAATCTTTTAAATCCCTCCAGGGATGGGGACTCAACCACTTCCCTGGGCAGCTGTTTCCAGTGCCTGACTACCCTTTCAGTGACGAAGTTTTTCCTAATATCCAATCTAAACCTCCCCTGGTGCAACTTGAGGTATTGAGGCACTTTCTCAACATAAAATAATGTCTCACAGTTAATAATACTTATTTGAAATGATCTGTGCCTAGAACAACTTCATTTTTAATATCTAGAGCTAACACGACCCTGACAGGAGCTGTGCTTTTAGTATGTGTGAAAGATGTAAGTGCCACCTTGGCTTGTGCACACAGCGAGACTTAATGTTCTACTGGTACCTTAGCTCAGAGGCCCAATATTGTGCCACCACGGTGAGACAGAAACCAGGATTCGGAGCTGGATTTCCAGTCTGAGCCAAATTTCACTCATTGAGTGAAATACAGTGTGTGGCAAAGACACCCATCCACATGAATTTTAGGGATGGTGATATGTGTGGTGGTGGTTGAAGTATTCACTCTACTGAGTGAAGCAGGTGCAAACCATCCCCACTCCAAACCTTTCCAGGTGTCTTAGTGTGGCAATGTGGCTGGTCAAATGAGTGACTTACCTCACTGACAAAGATTTCACGCATTGAGTTTCAAGGTTAATGTAATTATCACTCATTAAGCTGTGTTCATTATGTCCTGTCATCTCTTAAGAAGGAATATGCTATCCATTGGAAATATAGAGGAAATTCTAAGAAGTGGTATGATA
The DNA here is from genome assembly GCF_047370975.1 of Nipponia nippon. Classification (NCBI taxonomy): domain Eukaryota; kingdom Metazoa; phylum Chordata; class Aves; order Pelecaniformes; family Threskiornithidae; genus Nipponia; species Nipponia nippon. Next base: position 24,686,100 of record NW_028262336.1, read on the forward strand.
TTTACACTGCATCATACTGTACGAAGGTTGAAATTTCTAGCATAATGACATCCCAGCTGGCCATCCTGCCAAAATTTACAGATTCACTTTTAAAAGTTCAAACAAACACTAAGTTCTTATTGTAAGAATAAGGTAAGAGATCTCAGGGGTAGGATTAACCAAGTACAGAAAGATTGTTCTGATTTCTGCAATTACATAAACATATGTTAGGTGACTGAGAAGGCTGGCAGCTCCCTGTGTGCTGGCACACTGGGAAGCTCCCCACTGGGGGGGCAAGGCAGGGCCTGGCAGCCAGGGCCATCCCAGAGCTCCAGGCAGGAGCAGGGTAGGTGGGGGAGACACCAGGGCAGTACCAGCCCCAGGCATTGAGCACCTCCCTGGGAGTGGGGATGGGACAAGGCCAGACCAGAATGTAGGCCTACAGGTGGGCCTGGCTCAGCAGGGCCCATGGCTCAGCTGGGCAGGGCTGTGAGGAGCCGGAGACTGTCCCTGCTGCAACATTGCTGAGGCTGGGGCTGATGGCTCCACGGGGCTGACATGGGGTCCTGTGCAGGGCAGGTGGAGGGAGCCCCACGAGGGGCCAGGGGCAGGGACAGTCAGGGCTAATAAGCCTCACAATAGTCAGTGTGCTAATAGGCCTGACAACATACACCTCTTTATATATTTAAGTTGTAACTCTTAGGCCTTCTGTAGATCTTTGTTATCCATACCAAACTTGGATTGCTACCTGCAGTCTGGAATAGGGCAGGGCCTGTGAAGTGCTGACACTGCCAAGTTAGAGAGCGAGAGCTCTCTGCTTTTTCTTAGCTTTTCATACTTAAGTAAGCAATCTAGGCCTTTATTTTGTTTCCTTTTAGACATTTAGGTGGTTGGCTTTATTTTTTTTTTTTGTTTCCTGAACTTAAACTAACCAAAAGGAAGAAATGGTCTCTGTAACGGGAAGTCAAAATGATGTCCCAGTGTTTTACTGCTGATAAGAAAGTTTCACTGTCATCATTGTTTAGCACAACCTACTGCAATAAGAGATTTTTACTATTTAAAAAATTTGTCAACTATTAGATTAGTGTGAGAACCGTGGCATTCCCAATGATTGGCTCAAAATAGAGCTGTTCAAAAAAGCTGGTGTCTAATAAATATTTATAGGGGTTTTCTTCTTCATTCTTTTCTTCCTCAGTGAATAAATGACTGGGATGAGAATATTATTTGCCTGTTGCCCTTGAGTTAAGCTATAGAAGTACAACTTAATTAAAAAAGACTTTTGCCAGAGAATTGATTTACATAAGGGTTAGATAGGTTGGAAAGCCAGAAATAACAGCTGATAAAGAGTAGAAAATGAGCTGGCTTATAAAGAAAATGTACACCATTACAAAATGTAATGTATTACAGTAAGTCAGCAGAAAATAAAAGTACCAGTCTATACACTGCAAGGAAAGAGGGTCTTTCCTATATAAGTAGGAAGGATGTTCAGTGAAACAGCCATGAAGGACAATAGTAAATGAAATCTATGAAAAGAAAAATACCTCATACAACAAGGACTCAGATTAGTTTATTACCAGAAAATGGTGGGAAAATTAAAAGACTGCTACATATTTATTCTTTTCACAACTGTTAATTTCAGAAATCATGAGGGTTTTTTAGAAATTATTTATTTCTTTCCCTCCTTTTTCCTGTCAAGTACAGGATAAAAATATTTATTAAAATTCTGATGAAAAATTTTCTGTCAAAAGAAAGGAACAGCATTTATCCTAATTGTGATATGCATTTGTTTTCCTGTGAGCAGAAGATGAAAAATTAAGTGTTAGAGACATCAAAAATCCGTATGCTTTCTTAGTAACAGTTGGCCACTATTGTCAAATAATCTAAAAGTAATAATAATGTTGCTATTCACAAACTTTAAAAACAACTAAAAAAATTAAAATAATGTTTCCAAGCTATATTCCCTACTTATTCCATATTCCTACAAGGTATTTATACTTACAAGGTATCTCACTGGTGTGCATTTATTTTTAATCCCACTTCCTCTGAAAGCTTCTTGGATAACATATCTCATTTATAAATGCAGCCAAAACTCTTGCATCAAGCTCAGAATCAAGAAAAATAGAAACTAAGTGATATTATTTGCATTCTATCTGTAGGCATAGGTCTGATAGTATATTCTTAAAGCTCTTGGAGAGCTTCTGTGTAAACTGTATTGCTCAAAGGAAGAAATGTGGCCTGTATTATGCTATTGTTGCATGTTTTTGAGCTGCTTATGGAGGAGATAAAAAACATAAGTATCCAGTGATTACTCTCTTAGGCTTAAATGTGCAGGTTTGGAAGAAGGAGAAAATCCTAACATAAACAAGTAAGGATCATTTTAAAGATCAGTTTCTAAACTTGCCTGTCAGAACTCAAAGGGAACTGGGTAGGTTCATTAATTCAAAAGATTCTATCACAGAACTGCTGATAAAAGCTTTTCATTTTTTAGAAAATATACCCAAAACATAAAAAGCTTATTAAAGACAAAAAAAACCCCAAAACAACAACACAATAAAAATCCAAATGCACAAGTTTAAAGTGAGTAAAAACAAAAAAAAATGCAGAGCATATTTCTGTAGCCAGACAGCATAGAGAGAGGAGTGTTAGAATGACTGTTTGTCTGGAAGCAAATTGGCCCTACAGTGAGACAGAAGAGTCTCAAATAACAAAATGTGCTTGCAGTGTTATGATAGGAAATTGCAATAAAGTCTTGAGAAACAGTACTATGACCCATCATTGTTAAAAATTTTACAGAGGACATCTCAATACTATCAAGTTTTTAAGTCTATATTGACAATGTTTGCAAGCTTAAACCTCAAAGTCAGTCTTAGTCTGGTTTGCTACAGTATTTGGAACTTCTTCCTGTCAAGGAAGATATTGATAAACTGTACGCATAGCCTGGAAGAGACTCAATTAAAAAAGTTTATTTTAATACAGTGAGGAAAAACCATGGAAGTATTGTAAATAGAAAGCACAAAGAAATCCTTCCATTCTTTTCAGCTGGAGGTATTTCCAAGGGGACTTACCAACCAGAGCTGAATACTGTGCTGAAGTGGCTGAATGATTCCCAAGTGAGTCTGGAAAGAGCAAGCTCTGGTATGTCTGCAATTGTCTGCACATATATAGCTATAATAGAGACCTATGACATTGCTTCTAGAAAGCTCATTATATCATACACAAAAGACTGTACAACTAGATTGCCATAGTGATGTATATGGGTAGCACTAGACTAGGAAAAAACAACTATAAATGTAATAAGCCAGCCCTTATCAATGTAGGTATGATTAAGGATCATGCTTAAATCCCTTCCTTTTTTGTAATTCTGATCAGGACTATAATTCAGGGTTCTAATGAAGAGAATCTTTTATTTTCCTGAAAACATTATATTGTGCTGCCACGATAATCTGGAGAGAATTACATAACCAGAACTCAAATACGGAGGAGCACTGTCTCCTAATTATGACATCCACATAAAAAACATCTTGGAAGATAAAGTTGCCCAGCCTAATTAGTGACCTAAATTTTTTCTTTCCCTTCCATCTTCCCTGGTTCATATCTATTTCTGACCCTTCCTCCCTTGGCAACAATTTCTTCTTTAGCAGCTCACGGAAAACAGAATTTAAAATGCAGTAGTTATGTCATATATACAAACCTTTTTTTTCACCTTGACTAGATATGTAAGACTTGAGATGGTAAATAGCGGTTTATTGTCTTATGTCACTGAGGTGATGGGTAAATCTACTTACAATGCCCATTGAAATTGGACATATATAACCCTCAGTGTACTTGTTTGTTTAACGTGCTCTCTGATATCGGTGTATCACTAGTGATTACTGCCCACACAAAAGAAGTCTAATACACATAGCAACAAAATACAATTTATGAAATTTTAATCAGAAAGTACTCGGCATTAATTAAATGGATAGGAAATCAAGCAGCACATAGTAATCATGGAGACCTTTTCTCTGCTACCCAATAGAGATAGCATTGATTGGTTATATGTAGTATAACACAGGAAATGTCAATGAGATACAGAATTACTACTAGGATTAGAAAATTATCTAATCTGCAGACAGCTTCAGTAAAATAAATTGTAAGGTATGGATGTAAATTTAAGCACTGTCTATACAGAATTGCATGTGTGTGATTATGTGTGAGTTGTGAGCTCAAGTACTGCATATTTGCATAAAGGATCTTCAGATGACAGGTGGCAGTCTAGTTTAACTCTCCATTTCCTGGGTATTTTCTATCCACATAGTAAATTCTTGGCAAGTATTCTTGATGGCCTAAGACCTGGTTGATATATACAATTTGTTTTAAAAAATAAGAAGCTTTCAAGCAACTATTCATAGCAACGTTGCAAGCACAATTGTTATGAAAGTGTGGTATTTGTTTTACAATTCCACCTTGAAGATGATGAAGGGTGAAGATGAAATTTTACAGAGAAAAATCAAAGAAATGTGGGAATTGCAAAAGCTAACAAATAGCATACCAGTGTCAGTCCACTTCTAGTTGATTTTTTGATGGACATGTCTCCTCTGCTTAATCAGTGTATCGTCAGTACTTTAAACTTCTTGCATTTTGTGTCTGCCTCGTGGCTTACTGTCTGTGACAGAAATAATTAATAGTAGGAGAAAAGAGGGTGTAAAAAAGAGAGGAAAGGACAAAGCAACTGACTTAAAGACCAGCTGTTCTTTAGTTGATGAAAACTTATATTTGCAACATCTTGTATCACTATGCATTAAAAAAAAAGAACCTCAAGGCAATGATATGGTTTCGTACAACTTATAGAATCATAGAATCATAGAATCGTTTAGATTGGAAAAGACCTTTAAGATCATCTGGCTCAACTGTTAACCTAGCACTGCCAAGTCCACCACTAAACCATGTCCCTAAGCATTACATCTACACGCCTCTCAAATACCTCCAGGGATGGAGACTCAACCACTTCCCTAGGCAGCCGGTTCCAGTGCCTGACTACCCTTTCGGTGAAGAAGTTACAATGTTACAATGCGATGTTACAATCCATCTGTCTGTCTATCTGTCTACCCATCTGTCAGAGATTACTGTGACAGGATTGTTTAAAAGACTGACAAAACAGGACAGTTTTAACTTATAAAACTCAACTTTAATAAATTGATTTATTAAAAGCATTCTTCTTGCTTGTGTTTAATTCTTGCATGTCATCATCACTACCTATACAAAACTGTCAGATATGATAGACAACTGGTAGAAAATGATAGGCAATCACTTTCTAAATTAGCTGTGAGTATCATGGGGATGATGCTGTACAATCAACACTGATGGCTGGGGTCCTTACTTGTTCTTAGTCACCAAGGTCAAGGTGATCAGGCTTGAGCACTCCTCAATGAAAGAAGGCAAGGAAAATGGCCTTGTCTTCCAATTTTCTGCATTGATGCCTGATGCTTTTATGCTATTACCCTGCTCTCCCCAAAAAAGGGGCATCTCCTCTCCTCCCTATACTGCTTATCTTGCTTTCTTCCATCTTGCCAAACATCCTTCTAGTGCTATTAGCTGGATATCCTGCCTATTTTCACACTTTTTCTCTATCTGACAACTTTGTTACTCTGGTGCCTTGGAGGTGTAACTATCCTCCTCCCCTCTGTGGTGATCACGTTGCTCACATATTAATGTAAAATTTTGTCTGGCTGTGCCATCACAGTATTGTAAAATGCTAACATACAGTTGTTAGCTACACCACTATAGCACGCTTACTTTTAGGTTCAAGGCAAGTTGATATATTAATTATATCCTAGTTAGTACATTTATAATTGACATCTGTCACTGACCTCTGCATTGGTTACAGTGACAAGGTCCATCAATATTTATAGATTAAAACCATAGTTTGCATTTAGAGTGTCAATGTAAGCTAACTTCTTGGCAAGGAGACAGTTCAGTTTTGAAAAGTTTATGGAGTCCTCCTACATTAATATCCAGCACAGGATATGAAATCAAATTCTCTGATGGGTTTGGCTGCTGCTTGTCCTTTCTTCCCTGATTGATGTGCTAGCTCTTGGTATCTTGTATTGGGCTAAATATTTCCCTTAAGAAAAACTGTTTCCTTTAGTGAAGAAGTTCTGTTTGCCTTGGTGAGGTGACTTGCATGTGTTTCTCCACTCTTTTGGCTGGAGAAACAAGCCTTCTTTTTGTTCTGAATGCCAGCATTTCTTTTACTCTGTGCATAACCCTTATGATATTTCCAAGAGGTTGTTCGGAAGTGTTTTGCTAAATTCATTCTTCTGTCATTGATTTTCTAAGTCTTTGGGTTGACTAGACTTCCCTTTCCCTACTCAGCAGCTTCTCTTGCAGAAAATTTCTCAAGGGAAGGACTTTTACAGTTTTTTAACAACCTTTCACCCAAAGTTCCTTACAAGGAAATTTTAAAGGACTCCCTACCATAGTCCCCTACTTTTCAAAGTCCTCCAGTTAGAAAAAGAAATAGCAAATTACACAAATAAAATGGAGAAGTACTGATTTTTAAAGATAACCATGGTATAACTGTTCTTTTTCTCTATACTGCCATAACCATTAGAGAATTCGTTAAGAAACTTTGAGTTTGTGAGAAACTACTTTGGTTTAATGTTGTGCTGCTATATATCCGAGTAAGAAATTGTTAATGGAATACAATGGCTTCTCCTAATTCCTAACTGTTAATGGAAGGCAAAGAATAAAAATCTATATTTTCAGAGTGCTAAAATGAAAGAAGCTAAAACATAAATTTTTAAAATGCTTTCAAAAAATTGTTTATGCCTGAATGGGTAGATGTATTTTGGATGCATAAAATGGTCTGCAAATAGGCATAGGCAATGGTGTTGATAATTAAAATATTCTTGTATACTACTCTGAAGGTCAACAGGTATTTGCATAGTGTAATGACAGCCACAGTGGTGTATGTAACAACCAGTGTTCAGCCAGAAGAACCCAGGAGTTAAAGTTGTTTTTCCCAGATGAACTATTTGATTTTTATTTGCCCTGTCATTAATACCTCTACTATTATCATTAAAGATAGCCTTGAAATGGTGTATAAAATTATGAACCTCACTCAAAAATCATCCAAACATTTTACATTTCAAAATATAAAATTTGAAGTGTTGCTTACTTTCCCAAGACTTGCATCCTCTACCTGTCCAGGTAGTCCCTCCTTGTAGAGGCTTTGTTTTGTTTTCTGTGTCTTTGCAATCAGGTGCAGGAGGTTTCTAAGGATGCAATAACAAAGAGAAGCAAAATTAAAAAAAAAATGGCCTTGAGACATAACAGGTAAAAGAATTAGTACTGCTTTTGAGACAGAAGTTGATCAAAAATGTGGCAAAATTTTTGTGCAAAATCTTCCAAGTCTCAGATATTTCAGCAGTACTCTCCCTGTGAAATATCACCTAATTTATTTTATCCAATCAGATTAATTCACTTTGGGAGTAAATCTACCAGAATAGTTTTAAGTTGGAGATATTTTTCAATCCTGGAGTATCAAAAGAAAATGGGAGGTTGAAAAAACTACAAAGTAGTCAGGGAACTAGCCTTCCAAAATCAGTAAAAAGGTTTAAAAGCACATTTAATTGAGAGTAACTGTTTATATAGTGTCCAGTATTTAGTCAAGATTTCAAATGAAAGACAAGAAAAGCTATTAAAAATCTTAAATTCTTTTAAGATCTTCACAGAATGGCAGATTCAAGAGATGCTTTATTCTGATTCTGGACATGGCTGACTCATGGCTGAGCTTCATCTCTTGCTAGCCAACTCTCAGCTTACAGATAGACTGCTGAAAACAGCTCAGGAATCTTTGCTTAGTAAAACTGAATTTTAACTGTTTTGTGAGGTTGTGAAGTAGCTGAAAATTATATTAGTGCTACTGGGAACAGACTTTGTAAAATAAGTGTATTTTTGGTATTTTATGCTATATTAAAACATGGTTTCAAACCACAATAGAACAATCACAGTTTCTCTGGTGTGTGAGTTTATACTCAGGAACAGAAATGCTGAATTAAAATTACAGATGTTGCAATAAGTCCATAATGAAGTCAGTTATTTCTGGATCAGTTCCAGTTTTCAGAGGCATTTTTTTCTCCTGTCTAAAAAAGGTAATACTCAAATTGATTAGGTGGGCTAATATTTGGTGTTCCAGGAAGATATGTGGCATGGCTAGATGCAGGACAATATGGCAAATGGAAGTTAAAGTATTTTTATACTCTCCTTATTCTCTGTTCATTTGAAAGCCAATACAGTTCTTGGGATAAAACAGTCTGCCTGCATTCCCTATAGCCCTAATCTAGCACAGAAACAGCAGGTCTGACACTTGGGGGTTTTTCAGTCTCCCATAACTCACACCCAGCTCTATTCTTACATTTCTTTCATCTACCTATATCTGACCCACACAGCCAACTCTGGGAAGAGACTGATGTAAGAATATACTTGGGGAAAGGCTGAAGCCTCACCCAGGCTGCTGTAGCAGGACATAATTCATAAAACATATATAAATCTTTCTAAAAATAAATGCTTTTCTTGCTCAGAAAACGGGAGAGAGGTTTCTGACAGAAGAGAGGAAAGGAGGAATAGTTCCTTCTGAGGAACTACTTGCAAATGGTTTCGCATTTTCTGAATGCAAGTGTAGGTTGTCCACTGTATTTTGTTACTGTAACAGAAGTGCCATGTTGCTGCTGGAGCAAGGACAAGGTTTGTGTTGCAGTCCTCAATACTGTTTCAGTAAGAATAATTTGTTTTATTTCTTATGTTTTGTATCTTCAAGAGATGATATTCACTCATTCAGTAGAAATTCAAGTGCTAGACTATTTCAGATTCCAAGTAATTTACTTTCTTATAAGTAAAATAGCCCAATAAGTAAAATAATCTAAACTCATGTTCTTTAAATTAGCTAAGGGTTATTAAGGTTGTTTTGAAGGTAGTGCACTGGTTAACTACTTGTTACTTGGGAACAATGCTCCTGACAGTACGTTTCATTAGGAGCAGGACATAATATGCAACCAGTATCCAAAAGAAATCCGAATTTCAGTATATAAAACTTGTTTAATCAAACTTATCCTTTCTGGTTTTGTTCTGGTGTCTGTGATTCATATACAGCCATACTTGGTAACCAAATTTATTTCAGTTCCATCAGTATTTTTTTTCTTTAAGCTGAGGAAGACTCTCACTTAATGAATCCTCGTCCTGTGAAATTAAAATTTAAACGTAGAACATGTTTCTTTTTCTAGAGCATCTGACTTCAACAACCAATATTACTGTTTGTATTAGATAATAGTATATGAGTAAATGTTCATAAATTTTTATGACTTTTAATATATTATAATCATAGACTTCAGATAGTGTTAAAGGAACAAGAGCAAAGGAGAAATACTTAAAACAAAAGCAAAAGCTCAGAAAGGCTTATTTGACAAAGACTGTTTGTCCTCAGCATCCCCCTGGAAGCAAGATTAACACCAAAACATTCCTCTGAGAGTTGAGTAACCACATTTCTAGTAATTTGCCATCCAAACCTGCTTATTAGGCAGGTTAGTACTTAGGGTTTTTTTTATATGTAACAATGAATGCTTAGCAATTGACACTTTTCTTCTTCCTCTCTTTTGTCAAAAAGTGTCTGGCTTTCTTTTGGCTTAGAGCAGCAGTGCTACTAATGTTTTGTTATCTCTATGGGAATCCTCAGACTCAAGGTTACAGACAAGTAAATTTTTTTGCTTTTAGATATTCACATATTTTTCCCTTTCAAAAGTTATGTATATAAAAAATCTTACAAGATATAAATTATCTTCTCAGAAAATTTACTTATACAGATAAAAGTATTTTTTAATACTCAAAGCACTTGAGCAATGTGTGGTGTCAACATATGGTTAAAATCTTTTAGACCTACAGACACAAGGTGGTAGTATCCGCCTTTAGTAATAATTGTTTGGGGTGACATTGCTTTTAGTTAATAGCCTTCGTTCCCTCTTCTCTCCAAACAAGGGCTAGAGAAAATCCTTGTAATTTCATTTTGGTCCTGCTAACATTCAGTGCATATCTAGAACTACTCATGCATCAATCAAGTAGTAAACTGGTAAATTACAGAAATGCAAATGAAATCAAAGTAAGGACCTTCAACCCTCCAAACAAGCTAGAGAAATTTTTTATTTTTCTGGTTTATCACATTTCTTCATAAATTCTGAGACTATTGAAAAGAAAAATGAAAAAAAAAAAAAAAGAAAAAGAAAAAAAAGAGGGTAAAGTAGAGTTTCAGACAAACAGAATGTCTTAAAGATACTATGTTTACCATGAAATAAGAATCCCATATCTCTAGCATTTTGAGAAATTATCAAGTCCTGGATAATTTGTTAGGAATCTGCAGGCATTTTACTCTATAGAAATCTCACAAAGAACACTGAACCTGACTGCTAGATATTGTTAACCCCTCTCTTTTGCTAATCACTCTGTTAAGGAGTAAAAACCAATTTTTTTATGCAAGCAGTAGTCATAGTAGCATTAAGAAAAATAATGTTTTAAATCTACTATTTAGCATTTGTCTTTTTTTTCAGGAAGCAAATTAGCCTGCTTTTAAAGTAATTCTTAAATACTTTATGCCTTTATACTCTATTTCTGAGTAAGATTTTAGGTCAAGGCATAGGCTTGACACTTAACTTGTTGCTCTGGGAGATTGTCTGTAGTATGATATCCATCATCATATTCATACAATCACACCAAATTATGGCAGTTCATCCCAATGATCACTTAATACTCTTGTACTCCCTCTAAGAAACTCCAAAACAACAGAATACTGATATTTTTTTCACCAGTTCATTGTGGTGGCTGTTCTTTCATCTCTAGTCATCATATTGTGATATTACAGAAAGTTCTCTTCATTCCGGTTCAGCTGCAACTTGTATAAGAGGAAATGGTCATGTCTGTGTTAAAATAGTAGGGTGGTGAAATGGTCAGCCAGAGCAGGTTGCTTAGGGCTGTGTCAGGTCAGGTTTTGGATATCTCTAAGGATGGAGACTCCACAAGCTCTGTGGGCAGAATGCATTCCAGTGTTTGATCACATTTGCAGGAAAAAAAGTTTCTTCCTTATTTTTAAATGATATTTCCTGTGTTTCAATTTGTGCTTATTACTTCTTGCCCTGTAATTTGGCACCACTGACAAGAGTCTGGCTCCCTGTTCTTTACTCCCACCATCAGGTATTTATACACATGGATAAGATTCCAGAAAGCCTTCTCTGGTTCAGGATGAACAGTTCCACTTCTCCTAGACTCTCTTCATCAGATACTCCAAGCCTTTAATCTTCTTTGCGACCCTTCACTGGACTTGCTGCAGTGCACATCCCTGTCTGTCTTTTACTGGGGCGCCTAGCACTGGACCCAGCATCTAGATGTGTTTCTACAGGGCTAAGCAGAGGAGAAGGATCACCTCCCTTGACCTGCTGGCAGGGCTTTACCTAATGCAGCCCAAGATGTTGTTGGCTTTTTGCCACAAGGGCACATTGCTGGCTCATGGTCAACTTGCTGGGACCTGTCCTGAGTTCTTTTCTGCAAACCTGCTTTCCAAACGGTCAACCCCCAGCCTGTACTGGTGCCTGGGGTTATTCTTCCCCAGGTGCAAGACTTTGCACTTTGAGCTTCTTGAGGTTCTTGTCTGTCTATTTCTGTAGTCTGTCAATGACCCTATGAAGGTCAGCACAACCAGATGGTCTATCAAACACTCCTTGTTTATCCATGCAGTGCTCCTGCTGCCTTTGTTTTCCTGGGATGGACCATTCTTGAGCTCAGAGCAGGTGATCTTTGAAAATCAACCAGATCTTCTTGTTCCCTCTTCTTCTCAGGGCCATATCCCATGTGGTGCTTTCAAGCAGGTCCCTGAATAGGCCTGAACTCCAGGGCTGAAATACTCCTCTTTGCCTCATTTACTCCTCTCAGGATGCTGTATTACATCATCACTGCAGCCAAGGCTGCTCCCAAACTTCACATCCTCAGCCAGTTCTTCCTTGTTGATAAGAATTGGGTCCAATGAAGCCCTTGGTCTTGTTGGTTCCCTGATCACTTGTGTTAGGAAGTTGTTGTCAATGCACTCCAGAAACCTCCTTCTCACTTTTTTTAAGGTTCCATCTCTTTTGGATGCCAGTATATCTAGCCCATCTGTGCTATACTGTTGTGTAGTGTTCCTGATAATGAACCTCACACATAAGGAAAGAATATCTGGTTTTCAGTGGACGGTATTTGCTTTTTGCACTTGAAATGCCAGGACTGCAAGATACAGCTTCAGAGTATATGATGTATATAGACATTAATCTTTGGTTATAGAGAAGGTCTTTTAGGTTAGGCTTATCTTTCATTATTGAACTCATGCTTCTATCAATCTGACTTTATATGAAGACACATAGTCTAATAAATACAATATAAAATAAAGGTTGTCTTGTCTGTATTTCAATTATTTGTCCATAAATTGATGATACAGATAATGCTTAGCCAGCCACTCACTGTGTGTGTATGTGTAACATATGAAATTATGGTCTAATTACTTTACTGGCATGAGTTTAGAATTCCTTCGTTACTCATATGACAAGGCTACAAATCAGAAGTGCCAGGTTCTCCCAAATGAATGCCAATAAAAACCTGTTATGAGTCTCAAAGATGGATTATCTGTGACAGGATGACTGAGCAATAGTCAGAGAATGGATGAATAAGAATAGCTCCTGGAAAATCAGTCCATCGGTTTGATGACTGAATTTTAATTAGGAAGCCTGAGTGTTTTCTCTAGGACTTTGAACTATGTATAACTTGTATGACCTCATTCAATTAGATGAGAATTACGAAAAATTCTTATTTATCTGTAGTTTAATTTTAGTTTGATGAGAGAAGAATTATGAGTATTAGAATGGTAAATATTATGAAATCTAGGCTCTGCATTGCTATAGAGTCTGAAGAAGGACTTGGATTTGAGGATTATAATATTTCAGTAGTTTTAGTGAAAGTTTATTTCTTAAGCAGGGAAAATTCTTTTATCAGAGTATTTCTTGCATTCCCATCATGTGGGCCAACACTAGATTTTAAGATGCTTCCAAAATAAAACTGAATTCCTGCTAAGTGTGAAACACAGCACGAACTAGAAATGCCAGAAAGCTGTGCAGATGTGGAGATCTAGGTCTGAATCCAAGCTTCTCAAAATCAAGATCCAAGCCTTTCAATTTAAGCCATCTCTGAGCAAAGCAAAGTAACAATGGCCTTAGCTTGCACCACTAATAATGTGAGATGAAAGAAATTATAAGATTATAGACAGGCATTATTTCTCACCATTCAGACTTAACTGAGTCAATACTTCTTTCTCAAATTACATTTTCACTGTAAGAGAGAGACTGCCACTTTTCATCAGTTGCATTAATACTAAGTGCTCCCAAATTTCAGAATGAAATAATTGTGTTAAACTAATGTGTGATCAAAAATAGTTACAGTTATATTGATTTACACTGTAACTCTAAGAATGGAATTTGCAAGTTTGGTGGGTTTGTAAAATAGAACCTTTTAATAAATCTAGAAATATTAGTTATTCTATAAGGCTGAGCATTTAACTATTCTATGTTGCATTTAGTTATTAGAGAAACAGAAGAACTGGCAGTTTAAAAATGCTCTGAATTTATAAAGATATATTTCTTCTATTTCAGTTTATATCCTCTATATGCAGGAATATATTTCTAGGATAAACTTAGAAACAGTTAAGCGATTTACTTTAGATCTGGATGTAGCAACTATATTGGATGTGAGAAGAAAAAAATAAATCATGAATCCTGGAATGTGTGTGCCACTCTGAGTAGATTGGATGTGGACTAAAAGAGTGAGACCACATCTGGATTTTACTTTCCAGCACCAACCATTAAGTTCTCATGTAAAAGAAATGCTTTTGAAATATAAAATTTGACCCAAACAGTTTTTTTTCCTTCACCTTCCCTCCTGCTCTACCTGCCTTATAACATGGTCTGAAAAGGCTTAAGGTCTAGGGTTTCAGGTTTTTTTTCAATTGTACTTTTATTTTATTTTCCATTAAAATTTACTGTGCATCTCAGAGTACAGTTGCTCCACTTCTGTTTCATGATTTGGCTGTCCCACACTGTAAGAAGTAGTATAAATCTAGGATCAAGATTTTCCAGTACTGACATTTCAGCTGATGAAGGAGATAATAAGTCTCCAGTCTCAGATTTATATAAATCTGAGAGACACCTCTTGTATCATTGCATTATATAAATTTATTATGCTCCCCAATAAAAGCACTTGTGCAGCATAGTTCTTGTATCTCATAAGTGTTATTTATTCTTTAGCTTCACATATAACCATAGCTTCACATATAACATCCTTTGTGCTCTCCTCAAAAGGGAGATTTGCTTGTGGAAGGTCTTCTCATGACAATCGCAGGGGCCTGGTTTGATGGTTTCAAACTCAATATAGAGAGAGAGTTCTAAGATTAAAATTCAGAGATCAGAGAAGTATATATCTGAATTGAAAAATGAACTGTATACCTGTTCAACATCACTGTTAGGGTTTTAAGGACAAAAAAGCAGTTATTTCTTTTTTCAAACTAAATAATTCCAAATCATATATAATACCATTTTTAAAGAGGAGCAGTCAAAGTATTTATATCTTTGCTGTTTGCTATAGCTTCACCTCTTGCTTTTCCAGGTCATACTTAATAAGCAAGGGAAACAGTGGAATATTTTTTTCTTACTGAACTACATTCACAATGGACAGATTATTCCTTTTTCATTGTTAAAGCAAGAAAGGATCCTAACCTTAGATAATTCAAGGTTAGTTCTTTCAAAGAGACAAAATCATGATTATTTGCAGCCTCTCCAAAACTTCAAGCCATTCTTCCCTACTAATAATGTTGAGTAGTGGAAATATGGCATGAGGTTAGCCAGTCTTATGGTTTTATTCAGAGTTAAAATTTGTATTTGTTCTTTATTAAAAGTGCAGTCAGATGGAAATTTAAATGGAAGAATTGTTCTGCATTTGACTTGCATTTTTCTTCCTATTTAAAATACTTCTAATAGTTACAATAAATAATGAGCAATTTAAGTTATATTAAGTGTACAAACAATGACACACCTGTTTTTCTTAAGAACGGACAAGTAGTTTTAAACAAATGTCAGTCATATTCCTGGTTGCCATTAATGCCAAGCCATAGAAGAGGACATCCCTGGAACGGGTAAGAAAGAATAGGAAATTAACAGCACATTTCCTCATTTGCTGTCTTATAGCATTGGACTGAAGCAAAAATATTGGGAAATCACAGGAAAAATTATTATTCTAGATGGTTTTTGCATTTGATGTTTTCTATTTGTCTCCATTGTTTTACAGTTAAGGAAAAAATGTGGACAGAGATTCTGTGGAGAACCATTTTAACTGCTTGGTACTCTTCAGCCCAACATGTATGAGCAGAAGGTAAATATGATCCATTATGCTTATGTACAATGGGACTATTTTACACACAGTCCAGTATTGTACTATTTAACAACCTAGTCTTAATATTAAAAAAATCCTATCTGGAAATGTAAGAATAATGTCTATTGTGCTATCATGTAGTACATGATGTATGAGACAGAAAGATAAATGTGTAGACCTTGGAATAGATAAGAACAGAACAAATACATGGCATGAACATAGTATTGGCAAAAAACCATGCTGGCAAAGTGAGACTTTAATGGAGGGTTCCACGATACATATGTGACCATCTAAGCCTAATTCCCATGTGTCTTTTATAATAGTGGAATCTAGAAACCACATCTGGAGCTCTTACATGTATTTATTTCCCTATAGAGGCAGCCTAAATGTTACTCCTCTGTCAAACAATTGGCAGAATAGTAGTCTACACTGCATGTTATTTTCTATCCAAACAAGAAATCCTGTGTTCTAAAAAAAAATGAACAATCCTGTCAGCCCTGCTTAACCTCCGTTAGAGATTTCAGCAATTTGGCTGTCTTTCTTCTCTGAAGCCTAAAAGCTGTTACTTGGCTGTCATAAACTAGAATTGCTGATGGTCATAGCTATTGCAGTGGATAAAAGCTGGAGCTGAGAGGTAAGGAGAGTTAGAGAAACCTTGCTGCTTGCTTTCTGTGTGCTGTATCTAATACTATACTGCACATGAAGTCTAAGCTTCTACATATGGAGTTGTCATTCTGTCAATTTTCACATGTATGCCTTCAAAACATTTAAGAAAGGAAGGCTGATTCAAAAAAATCAGTTGCAGTTCTTCAAAACATCAGGTATGTTACTATTGACAATATACAATTATAATTCCCCTCTATTTTATAGAAGAAAGTGTTTATATGTTTTTTAAGGAAAAGAATGTCATGAAAAATACATAGTAACTTGCTGAAAAGTGCAACAATAAAGAATTTATTTTTTCAGTGAACTCAAGTGAACTGGTTCTAATTACATGCATTCAGTTTGAATTTCAAATGTGGAAAAGCACAGGAAATCAGGAGTATATGTTGGAATGTATTTGGTACATTAGAGAACAAAAAGGATAAAAATCTCTCTGAGGTAAGTGTAGACTACTAAAATATTAACCAGAATGAGAAGTATAAAACTGTCAGGCAAAGAAACTCTCCTCTCTCCCCCCACCATTCCACTTGAGGTCTGTCTTAAAAAGTATTATACCAGAAACGATATGCTTAAAAGAAATAATTCTAAATGTTTTAAATTTGGTTTAATCTGATTCTAAGATAAAGGTACAAGGAAGGCAAAAGAAAATTTTACTACAGTGCCTGATTTTAGGAATGTAATAGCAAAACTTGGTAAAAATTGCATTGAAATAAGATGGAAAAATGCTCAGCCTTCCTCTTGGTGCCCAAAAAAGGAATTTCTTGTTTCATTTCCCCCTTTTAAAGGCAAAACTGTTTCACTCCTCGCTGCTGTGCCCTTCAAGGGATTGAATATCCTGCCTTCATCTCTCCATCCAGCAGAGAAAGGGGACATTACACTTATTTTATTCACTAGGTGGAATGCCACAGCTCTCACTTTCTCAACAGCAAATGAGATGCAAAGCTCTACCCTGCTGCGTAGAGCAAACAGTCTTTGTCCATTTAAGCGAAGCACCCTGGTCTAATGAGTTTCCTGTCTATCTGGAATCAAGAAGGAAGAGAAGAGACAATATCATTCCTCCTGTGTGCGCTCTTGCTTTCTCTGTTAATGGCATACACACATACGCACACAGTTTTCTTGCAGTGCCATGGAAAAATGTGGTGCTCTGAAACTCTTTAAAGTGAATGCTGTTCTTTCCTGTATGTTCTCCATACCATGCACCACCAGAGTGAGATACATCACGGTGTACAATCCCAGGGCTGTAACACTACATGTCTGCAGAAGTATTCACCAGATGCCCCACAATCTTTAACTTTCAAAACAGGCTATGGGACCAGATGCTCAAAGATAAATCAGGACTGTCAGTGGTCAGAACTGTTTTGAAACAACCATTTTTCAGGGATTTCTTAGTTTTCACATGCCCAGATCTTTCTAATACTGGGAAAAGAGATAGAGGAAGGAAAGGTTTAAGCCTGTTTTGACACTTTTCTAGTCTCATGTAACTACTGAAAAATGTCCGTATTCCAATATGGGATTAAAGCAATTTTGATATCTCAAAACTCCATTATCCAGATATAGCTCTGATCCAGTCCCCTCAGGAACAGATAGAAGGAAAAAGAGTAATATCTGGTTTTGGTTTTAAAGCACATCTTATTTTGAAACAAATAAATGAATTCTCATAGGCATTTCAGGTTTAGGAACCAGAGAGACTTATAGTCTAAGTAAAATCTAAATTAACAGCTCAGCAGTAACATCCATGCTCCCATTTCAGACGTGGTTGTTTTCTTTTGCTATTATTTACATTCTCTGCAGCTACTTTAAAAGTGGATAGTTGATGAGAGCAGTATTAATCACTCTTACTTCTTTGAAGCTGCTCACTGGGGAGCAGGAAATAAGAAAACCTTACTGGGAGTTTTTAAGGGAAATGTATCCTCTGTAGTAAAAGGCTATTTTGTTTTCGTTGTTCCTTCTTCTCCCAACACATTAAGGTTTAGCTCTAAAAACTTAGTAAAGCAAGTACATATCTTCTAACAAAGAAACACAAAATTTATTATATTAGGGAATGATGGCAGTTTGTCCTTGATACAGCTTTATATAGGATCTTTGTTAACTTATAAACTGGAAAAAAAATTTGCTTTTATTTCCCAGAATGTAGTATAGCATTTTATTGTCTCAATAAAAAGATTTCAGTCCTTTTATGAGAGAGATAATATGCCAGATAATATATATAAATGTTATTAAGTCACTATTAGCTGTTCAAGAGTCTTTCTTTCATTTTTTTAATCAAAAAAATGTGGCTTAAACCCAAAATAACGTATAGGAGCCATTCTTCTGTTAACATATAGATATTATGTGCAATTAACTAATTGCTAACTCATAACTGTGCTGAAAATTTCCTTTCACTGCTAGTTTAAAGGATCCTTTGTGGGGCAAGATGCTTTATAACATCTTGTCTTTCAGCATACCTGTGCTATTATTATAAAAAATATTCATTTTGATATATCTTTTTTTTTCTTAGTGGGTCTCAAGAATTCCAATTATGAGATGTTATATTAAGATACAGAATTCCAATTCCGCATATGGTGTTAATCCAAATTAATAAAATGCCACTGAGTGAAACCACTGACTAAATATAGGATTCTATGTAATTGGAGATACTTTCATAAAGATAATATTTAAATGCAGCTATGGGAATTTGGAAATGAAATGAAGGTACCTCAAGCACAGTAAATAGATGGAAAACTTCTGGAAGGTTATGCATCAAAGCTGGTCCTGATTTAAGGTTTTTTTTCAAAGGTGTTTAGTTGCCTTAAATGTTAGCATAAATATTACTAGTAAATTTTCTCTTTTGGACTTCATATGACATTGTAGCAACATAAGTTTTGCATATAGCCACGTTAAAAAAACAAACCAAAACTAACCAACCAAACAAACAAAAAACAAGCTTCAGCCTGTACTAATACATGCCATTTCATTTGTTTGTTTTAGTTGTGTTACTTTGCATTTACTCTCCATTCAGGGATGCTGTGCTGGGGGTCCATACAAAACAGCTATGATGGTTATGCACAGAATCACTGTTCACATGCAGAAGAACTAATTCTCTCCTTAGACTGGAGTAATAAACTGAAACAGTGACAAAATAGAAAATATCAAGTCACAAAGCATGAACTTGTGACTGTCTACACTCATAGTAGAGGTGCTGAGTTCATTCAAAACATGGAAGAACAAGCCAGAAGACTTCAGTGGAGTTTAGGAATGGGCTTCTACTGTGAGGATGTTGTCTCAGATCATTTGGAGGGAAGAAAATAGTTACATCAGACTGCTGCACTCTGTGGTCATAGAGCCAAAATGCACTTACTTTATTCACTGGAGACTCTATTTAAGCTATTGCCACATTTGGAGAATATTTGATGAAAGTGTCATTAAACATAAAATTTGATAAAATATACATTATTAGTAACAAAGACAAATGAATGTGTGAGAGTATAAAGATTAGAAAACATGAGTGTGTTGTCAGCTAGTGTAATATATGCTGGCAGCTGTTTTAACTGACGTAAGCTTCAATTTTAACTACAGTACCTGTTTGAAGACAGCTAAAGGCATAATTCAAAATGACAGCACTAAACAAACTTTTTTTTGATTTATGAAGCTTCTTGAATACAGCAAAAACATAATGTGACTTCTACATCTAGATCAGTTTTTGGGTAATAAGATTCCATCACTGTTACTTAAACTAATGAAATTATATTGATTTTTCTTTTTATTCTCCTAGTCATAAGAAAATACTTTTAAGATTTTTGGGGATGCTGTTTGATAGTGTTTCGAGTTACAACACAATTTACGTCACCAACACTTACAATCAGTGTGAAATCACTGATTGTTCTTTATTGTTTTTAGGAAAAATTCCATAAATTAATATTATGATTGATTATTAATTGATATTTTCTAGTTCTTGTTTCACTGAATGCAGAGTGTAGATGCACCTCTTTGCAGATGATTATTTGCCAGTTGCAAAATGATGTTTGCCATCCCTGATCCTGAGTCAATCATGTTATAAACCAGTTTCTTGAAAAATGCAATACTGGGTATTGATCTCCTTATAGCTACAGATCTAAGCACTAGATATAAGCAGCATCTGGCAAATAAGGAATTAAGAATGTTGAGTTAACAGAAAATGTATAAATGTTAATTTTAACAACCATATTTTTTTTAGGAGAGAATGATAATGATCAATACCTTGCATTAGAGATTTTATTATTATTGCTTGTATTTATTTATTTGTTTATTTATTAATCAAGAAGTCAACACAGATTAACATTTGGTATAATTAAGGGATAGAGTCAATGAACTCAGGCTGAAATGCTGAGTGAAATGGCGACTGAAGAATTTAAAATTTGAAGTTTTCTTAGAATCTTGACTTATCACAGACTTTCTATACAGGGCACACATGGCTTGTGGGAACATACAGCTGGCAAGAAGGTTGAAACTTAAAGCCAGGGGAAGACTTTAACCTCAGTCAGCAACTTACAACCTACTGATCTTGTTAAGAGTAATACAGACGTTATTTATTACAAAAAAAAATACAAGAAACAAACATTTTTCTATATCTGACAGTTAGATATGAGAGAACTTGGTGGATATCTATTCCATCTGTGCTTCATAGTACCAGCTACAATGCAACTTGTAAAACAGGAAAACACATGACATGATTCATCTGTCAAAATTTCATTTGGTATCTGAGATCATTGGTGTACTTAATGCATCTAGAAACACAGATAACATAATTTTAATTAAAACTGCTAGCAGAGTAATTACTTTTTAAGCATATGGCCACAGATAAGAAAATTGAATGACACTTAAATTGGGATTGTAAGAAAATGAATTTGCATTAAAAAGTAGCTATTAGGCATTTCAGTGGCAATGGGCGAGAATAAGGCTACAGATCTTTACTCCTTAGGTTGAGAAACCTGTTTTATGAGGGGTGATATATTTGGGCTTTAAGACAAATGGGGTCTCAGTGATTTTTCTCATCTCTGTTTAAGTTTAATTAGTGTCATCACACAGAGTATCATTTGTTCATTTTTTGGAGTAGCAGACAAATGACCTCTTCTAAAATGACAGGAAAATGCGATGACTCTGTAATTGAAGCAAGTGGACATTCAAGATTGGAAGTGAAGGGACTGTTTAATTTGGTTTCTGCAATTTTTTTTTTAAAAAGCAATATTAATCCAGTTAAAGTTTCAGTATAGTAAGGTTTGCAGTATAAAATGAGCAAGAAAGCACAGGTAACTCTTCCTGATGTCTCATTACAACCTTTCTGATTCAAGATTTTTTTTTTTTCCAAGTGAGAGCTGGCCTGTTAATACCCTTAAAAATTACTTTGATTAATTTTTGCTATATTCAAAAATAAATTATTCAATTTATTTTATTTGTTTCTTGCTCAGCTTATGTCTAAATTTTCAAACCAAGTGTATAAAGATAAATTCTTATGAGGGCACCAGGATGAAAATGGGATGTTACTTTTCAAAAAATGGCAACTTCTATTAATTTGTACTTTCAGGAATTATTTTTTAATATATAACCTTCTAACAATAGTAAGTGAGTGGGAGTTGAAAGTGTTAACTGTCTGCCCAAAATGTTTTTTTTTGGTAGCTTTTCTCAGCAGTGAATTATTTAAAAGTCTGAATTATTCTGAAAAATATTTTTCAGCATCATTGCTGGGCTCACTTTAGTTCATAGCTACATATTGTATGATAAGTCCTTTGGCAATGAGAGAGTGCTGTCACTGTCCGTTCTCAAAAAAAACCACAAACAAAACACAAAAACAAAAACAAAAGAAAAAAACCTAGCTTTTAAAAAGTAGCAAAATATCCAAGTTCTATGTATGGATGAAAAGTACTTTCCCAAAGGATGATTTTTGGACATTATCAAGCCTCTGACGTGTTCATTTCATTGGACTTTGATTTACTGGAAAGCATTCCCAAGTGCAAGATTATTCAAAGCTTGTATGACAGCTGAACATCCCAGCTGGAAGACAAAGTTGTCAGGTGACATAAATATGAAAGTTTGAACATTTTTTTTTTTGTGGTAATTGGGCCACTGACATGTTAAGCTCCAAGCTTTTTAGCTAGAAGACTGTTCTTGGAGAAATATCGAATGCTATGTCGAGATTAGAACTGAAGTAATGCAGAATAAAGCAAGATATTTCTCATTGCAGGAAAGGAGGCAAGAGAACTAAAATGCTGGAAGAAAGCAAGCAATATTCTGGTTTAAAATTACAGATCTTGTGACAACTGGTTCTATCTAGAATGTTACTGTAAGCCTGTACATCCCAAAAGATGCTCCTAAAGTGCTGACATATTTGACTTGTGTTATGAATGTGGCTGAGGGGAGAATAACCATTTTATTGGCAAATTTAAATGCCTGTATGTGTTTCCCTATCTTCTTACTACTACATAGGAAAACAAAAAACAAACAAGCCAACCAAACAAAAACTTATTGCGTATCCTTAATTGCATATTGCTTCTTAGAATCATTAGAAACAAGTTACAGGAATCTATGAATAAGATTATGTGATTTTTTCCTTTTTTTTTAACTTTTTGTTTTCCCTTAGGGTAACTTGTGACAATTATACAAGTACTTTAAGCTTCTTGTAAACTTCTCTCTCCTTTTATCTTTTTAGCTTCTTACTTTTTGCTCAAATTTACTTTGCATGTTCCACCATGAATATCCATAAATGTTTATTATTGTTGAGATTGCTTTCACTAATGAGTAATGACACTGCTGGTGCCATCCCAATAGGCCTAGGCATTTTTCTATGGCTTACCAGCAAATTTACATTTTTTTTCCTGGCAAATTGGAAATTAATTATGTGGAGCATCAGTCAATAAAACACAAGATAGATCTAATGGTTGCTGGCCCATGAGGGTTCTGTGTATCTTCTTGGCTCTGTTCTTGTCTTTTTAACTGCAGATTCCCAGGCAAATTTGTTTGGCTTAACTTCACTGAAATCCTGAAACCTCACTGTGCACAGTTTGCTTCCTGGAAGTGTTGATTTGCTCTTTTAACACAGAATCAGTGTTGTGAAAGTTCAAAGAGACCTCCTTTCCAGAACTCTTCCTGTCCAGCCTGCTGCTGAGAGCAGGTTAATTAGTGCAAGTTGCTCAGGGCTACGTCTAGGAGAGTTTTGAATATTTCCAAGGATGGAAACTCAACCACCTCTATAAACAGCAATAAGGTCTCTCCAGAGCCATCTTGTCTTAAGGCTGAAAAAAAAGAATCTCTGAGCCTCTCCCCATATATCATGCGATTCAGTCCCTGACCACTGGACTTGTTCCAGTATGTACATGTCTATCATGTACTGGAAAACCCAGAAGTGGACCCAGTACTGCAGACATAGCTTCACAAGCACTGAATAGGGTGGAAGAATCATTTCCCTGGACCTGCTGGTGCTAGTGTTAGCATCACTAGTCCAGTATACCCTTGTCCTTCCTTGCCACAAAAGCATGCTGCTGACTTAGGTTCAGCTTGTCTAGTACAACCCCGGGCCTTCTGCAAAGCTTCCTTCTGTCCAGCTGACACCCAGTCTGTGTGGTCGCATGGGGTTATTCCATGATAGATGCAGGATTTAACAGTGCCTTACTTCACTGAACTTCCTGTCAACCCATTTCTTCAGTCTGTCAAGGTCCCAAAGTGTAACAGCCCTGCCCTTATACACCCCAGTTTGGTACTGTCAGCTAGAGAACACACTCTGGACATTTCTAGCAACTGGCTGCCAACTGGATTTTTTTACTGCTGATTGCAACTCTTTGAGGCTGGCAGTCCAGGTAAATTCATATATTGTCCACCCGCCCAGTTCATGTCTGTCCATTTGGATTATAATGGTACTATAGGAGCCAATGCTAAGGTCTTGCTTCAGTAAACAACATCTACTGTTCTCTGTTTTCCTATACCAAGTCATTCATCTCATCATAGAAAACCATCAGACTAGTAAGGCATGCTTTGCATCTTAAACTGGATGCTTTGTTTTTCTTTAGTGCAAGGGCTTGGAATTTCTTTTACCTAGTTGATATAAGTGAAATGAGCAACTACAGATAAATATCCAAACGGTCTGAGACTTCTCATCAGGGGATCCTCCTTGAAATGTTTCTCTATGGCAAAGAGGGTTTCCTTTGCAACACACATTAGAGTCTATCTCAGGTTACTGGAGTAATGCAAGCACTTCAGGTACTACTCCAAACTCAGCTTCTATAGTTACATGAAAAATCTCAACTGAGCATAGATGTATTTAAAACAAGTTTAAAAACATGGTCATCATGCATCATAGATCATGACATAAATGTTCAGAGCTGCTACTGTAATTGCTCCACATGGCTCAATCATCCTCTCTTCCGAATTGGCAAATTCAAAAGGAATACAGCATTACAGTAAATACAGGTTTAGTCACTTAGGGTAAAACTGATGATAGGTCTAGCAGCTTACAAAAAAAGCATGCAATGAGCATGCCTTTTTGCCTATACAAAACAGCAAATCATGACAACTGAAAGGTATTAAATTTCCCTTTGGGAAAGATTTCACTTCTCTTTTGAGTGAACTATTCACTCACATTTCACAGAATACCAGCTCAGCACTCTTCTGTGCAATCATGCTGCATAATGGTTTTTACTTAAATGGGACAAATAATAGATTGTCTAATCCCTAAGTATTGTTTTTTGTTAGCATTGCCCTCCTTTTATGTATTTTTATCACAGTTAGAAGAATGCAGCTGTAGTAGAAAGCTCTATTCAAAGATCCCTTTCTTCTTATACTTCATCCCCATGCTCACCCCCTTTCTTTTTTTCCTTTTTAGTTGCAAATGTAAGATATTCTACCTTTCAGATAGCTGAGTCTCATACTATACCATGAAATTATGGTTGAATGCTATTAAGCATCCCAAAATAACCATTTCTCAATTGAATTAGTCAATAGTGCAGATTATTTGTATAAAAGAAAAGACAGTTTTAGTATATATATGTGGATTGTTTTGTTTGCTTTTGAGGGAAGGAGTTATAATATCTGCGATAAACTTGTTCTAGCAGTGTTCCCTCTTTTCTAATCTCCTTCCTGTAGAAAGACCCATCTATGTTGATCTTTCTTAGCTGAAAGTACACCTATGTCATTAAAAACATGTGTTTTAAATCACGTCATTATAGAAAATGTTGTAAGGTATTAGGGGTATGTCATGAATTGTAATGTTGAAAAATGTGAAACTTTGGAAGGAGCATTATTGAGTAAGTAACATTTTTTTTCTAATTTTTATACTTAGATTTAAATTTAACACAGTAAATGAGAAGTTTTGATATTGGCTGTTACATCTGCTTGTAAAATTTTTTAGTCTAAAATAGTGTAAGAGATTAGGGCATAAAACAGTTTTACAAATGAATATACAGAGATTTGCCGTTTCATTTCCATATCAAGTGCAGTGAGAATTATATACAGGATATTTTAGACAAAAGACAAAACTCTAAATTATGATGTTGCCTTTTTTTAAGTGAGTTCTGTAGCTCCAGTGTGCGGCTAGATAGATCTGCTACTGGTTTTGGAAGTCTATTCAGAACTATTCTTTTGCTGACAGCTGTGAATTTGGCTTTATTGTTTGAAGTACAGTTTTCTAAGCCTGAAATAGATAAGGACATAGATATTTACATGTGTTGGAAACCAACTTTTAATTTTTTTGCTAAAGTATTTTACAGTAATTACAAGTATAGAGAGCTTTTAATAACAATCTAGAAAAGATATAACCTAAGTTGTTAGCAGGCAAAATATGACTGGATATCAAAGAGCAATTAATATCAAGTATCAGTGATTGAAGACTTTCTAAAGCCTAAAATAAGGCTTCCTAAGTGGCACTTGTAGGTGGTTTATTGACTAGAAACTAAATAAGCTTTCTAAACTATGATTCCTAAAGGTCGATCTCTTGCTGAACGAAACCATTAAGTTGAAGTTCAAATTATCTTCTTCCAAGAAGGATTCTAAACCTGTTGGGTGCTTGTAACAGCATTAGACTTCCGAGATAGAGAGTAGGTCAGGCATAGGGTAGGCACAAGATCTCAGGCAGTTCTTTTCATGGCGTGTTCCTAAGGGTTTTGTTTGTTTTCTTTCCAGATAAAAAATCAAGATAATTTTCAGCAGGAGCTACATTGACTGGTGTATGTTTCTTTTCAATGGAAACTACAAACCAAAACATTTAAGAACATAATTTTTTTGCAAACTGAAATTATTTGCAGGGACTAGGGAATTAATTGATAAAGTTTCCAAGAATAAAGATAATCAATCATAATCTTCTCCTTCCCCAAAGTGATGTTAACTTCCTCTGTTCTCTATAAAGACCTGGTATCTCATGATGCTTACACCTATGGGAAAGGCGGATTTTTTTCAGCCTGGAAAAATAATTTTGTGTATGTTTCAGTGACTAGTGATGCTGTACTTGTTTTCCTATAGGAGCCTATCCAGAGATTTGCTCAGAGATGGAACCTCTGAGATAGATGTTTGGAGACAGAATTTTAAGGCAGAGGCAAGAAGAAAAGGCAGATCCTATCCATCAGATATCTTTCAAGCTTATCTCAAACCTCAAGAGTTAAGTGGAGTAATTCTAGAACTATTGAGTGAGGGGGGAAAATTGCACTCTTTAATGTGACAAAAGGTATTCTGAGTATCATTCCTTCCCTTCCCTTAGAAACTACTAGTAAATTTTTGTGGGAGAAGACGTGACTTGCCCCTCTGACACTGTGCCAGACTTTTTCCACAGTAAATTGGCATAATTTTGACCTCATGTCTTCTATAATTTACTGCAGAGTATGTTTCTTTGTTCTGGAGAAAGAGGGAATCCCTTAACTATGAAATTCACTTTAGCTCTATTGACTTCCATGGATCTGTTTTAATATTTAGCAGCTGTATTTTTGGTCGATAATATACATAAGCATTCCTGGATTTTTGAAAAAGAAATCTAACTGAGCATTAAATTAATAGGATTTTAAATTGTGCCGAGTATTTTACAAAACTCTATCAAAATAATTCTTTCCATTCTTCTCTTTAGAATTTTCTGTCTTTCA
The DNA here is from genome assembly GCF_047370975.1 of Nipponia nippon. NCBI lineage: Eukaryota > Metazoa > Chordata > Aves > Pelecaniformes > Threskiornithidae > Nipponia > Nipponia nippon. The sequence goes on from NW_028262336.1 coordinate 24,713,276, forward strand.
AACAGTAACTACAATCAACTAAGCTTGTTACACATTCTCTCTGAAAAGATTCACACAATTTATTTGGTGATTTTAATTAAAAAATTAGAGCAAGGCAGTACTTGGAATTTCTCTAATGTGCAATCACATTCACTGCCCAGAGCAACCATTTTGTAGTTCTTTACACTAGGGAAAATATCTAATCATCAGTTTCTTTAGCTAATTCAGAGACATTTAGCATTTCCTAAAATATAATTATTAAGTAGGTTAAGATTTCTCTCATTAAAATATCCACTGTTTCTTTCATATACTGCACTTTATTTCTGAAAGTAGGATGCTTGCCTTAAATATATATTTTTTTTCAGCCACTGTCACCTCATTCTTTTTATTAGCTATTATTTGTCCAATGCTCTTTGTAATTTGGTTGAATTTTGAGTCAGAGGTTATAGCTGAATTTAATGCCTTTGGTCTTAAATTTCATGTTTTAATATTCAGGTGTTCAAATTATTTTTTTAATAAGATAAGAGCCTTGGTAGATATTCTCCCTTCTCCATGTTCCAGCAGACACATTCCTCAAGTGTCACCGTAAGTAAGTGTAGGGTTTAGCAGTCCTAAAAGAACTTGGTGTGGAAAGCTGTGAAGTCCAAAGAATTTATGAGTAGACATAAGCATAGTGTTCTTTTGCTTTTACAATGTTTTCTTACATTGTAGAAAGTTGTGGTAAGTTATTAGTTTATTGATTTGAGTTTTGTAATTAGGTAGGTAGACCAGGTTGAAGACAAACTTCTACTTATGTAGTTTTGGGGTTTTTTTTCATTTTTTTAATTTCTTTTTTAAGTAGTATTTTGATCTGCTAGAATTTTCCTTGATCTTTCTGTTTGTCCTCAGTGTAACATTTCTGCCTGGTCTTGAAAAATGTCAAAAAGTGTTATATATAATAACAGGGTTTGGAGGTCTTTGTTGGTTCATGTAAGTGTTTTTATTACAATTTTATTGACGAGATAGTTAATACTTTCCATCTCTAGGAATTTTTGTTTCTTTGCTAGTCATCACACAAATTAACCTCTTCTGTTGCTAACAGAATGTGACTTTCTGTGCCTTGCCTGTGGTCTATGGATTTGCAGTTTTTCTTTTTTTGACTTGCAGTCATACATTTCTAATTTTTTAATGTCTCTTACGGTGTGCCACAGTGCAGTTGGACAATATAAATCACTAACAATAATCAGCCTTCTGGCTTTGTTTTGTATCTTGCAGACACACTGATAAACTAAGATTTTCAGTGATTACATGAATCTCTAAAAAGTCGATTTTACTGTGTTACCTATCATACCCATTAAATATAGTTATTCTTATCTTTTGGCTCCACCTGACCACTGAATTTGTCACTTTTACTAGAATCACAGAATCATAGAATTGTTTGGGTTGGAAGGGACCTCTAAAGGTCATCTAGTCTAACCCCCCTGCAATGAGCAGGGACATCTACAACTAGATCAGGTTGCTCAGAATCCCGTCCAACCTGACCTTGAATGTTTCCAGGGATGGGGCATCTACTACTTCTCTGGGCAACCTGTGTCAGTGTTTCATCACCCTCATTGTGAAAAATTTCTTCCTTATATCTGGTCTGAATCTACCTTCTTTTAGTTTAAAACCATTACCTCTTGTCTTGTCGCAACAGGCCCTACTAAAAAGTCTGTCCCCATCTTTCTTATAAGCCCCCTTTATATATTGGAAGTCTGCAATAAGGTGTCCCCAGAGCCTTCTCTTCTCCAGGCTGAACAACCCCAACTCTGTCAACCTTTCCTCATAGGAGAGGTGTTCCATCCCTCTGATCATCTTCATGGCTCTCCTCTGGACCCCTCTAACAGGTCCATGGCTTTCTGGTACTGAGGACTCCAGAGCTGGATGCAGTACTCCAGGTAGGGTCTCACCAGTGTGGAGTAGAAGAGTAGAGGGGCAGAATCACCTCCCTTGACCTGCTGACCACGCTTCTTTTGATGCAGCCCAGGATACAGCTGGCACATTGCCGGCTCACGTCCAACTTTTCATCCACCAGTACCACCAGGTCCCTCTCTGCAGGGCTGTTCTCAATCCCTCCATCCCTCAGCCTATACTGATACTAGGGGTTGCCCTGACCCAGGTGCAGGACCTTGCACTTGGTCTTATTGAACCTGATGACTTTCACATGGACCCACTTCTCAAGCTTGTCCAGGTCCCTCTGGATGACATCCCATCCCTCAGGTGTATTACTCAGTTTGCTGTTGTCTGCAAACTTGCTGAGGGTGCACTTGATTCCACTTTCTATGTCATTGATTAAGATATTAAATAATACTGGTCCCAATATGGACACCTGAGGGACACCACCTGTCACTGGTCTCCATCTGGACATTGAACTGTTGACCACTACCCTCTGGATGCAACCATCCAACCAACTCTAATTGATTTAATTACTAACCTGATGTCCTCTGACAAGGTGGCATGCTTAGTGGATGAGGGGAAGGCTGTGGATTGTTGTTTACCTGGACTTTACCAAAGCCTTTGACACCATTTCCCACAACATTCTCCTGGAGAAACTGGCTGCACACGGCTTGGATGGGTGCACTCTACGCTGGGTTAGAAACTGGCTGGATGGCTGGGCCCAAAGAGTTGTGGTGAATGGAGTTAAATCCAGTTGGTGGCTGGTCACAAGTGGTGTTCCCCAGGGCTCAGTACTGGGGCCAGTTCTGTTTATTATCTTTATTGATGATCTGGATGAGGGGATTGAGTGCACCCTCAGTAAGTTTGCAGATGACACCAAGTTCGGTGGGAGTGTTCACCTGCTGGAGGGTGGGAAGGCTCTACAGAGGGATGTGGACAGGCTGGATTGATGGGCCAAGGTCAACTGTATGAGGTTCAACAAGGCCAAGTGCTGGGTCCTGCATTTGGGTCACAACAACCCCATGCAGTGATACAGGCTTGGGGAAGAGTGTCTGGAGAGCTGCCTGGCAGAAAAGGACCTGGTGGTGTTGGTTGACAGCCAGCTGAATATGAGTCAGCAGTGTGCCCAGGTGGCCAAGAAGGCCAATAACATTCTAGGTTGTATCAGAAACAGTGTGGCCAGCAGGACTAGGGAAGTGATCGTCCCCTTGTACTCGGCACTGGTGAGGCCGCACCTGGAATACTGTGTTCAGTTTTGGGCCCCTCACTACACGTAAAACATTGAGGTGCTGGAGCGTGTCGAAAGAAGGGCAACAAAGCTGGTGAAGGATCTAGAGAACAAGTTTTATGAGGAGTGGCTGAGGAACTGGATTCTTTAGCCTGGAGAAAAGGAGGCTGAGGGGAGACCTTATCGTTCTCTACAACTACCTGAAAGGAGGTGGTAACGAGGTGGGTGTCAGTCTCTTCTCCCAAGTAGCAAGTGATAGGACAAGAGGAAACAGTCTCAAGTTGCATCAAGGGAGGTTTAGATTGGTCATTAGGAAAACTTTCTTCACTGAAAGGGTTATCAAGCACTGAAACAGGCTGTCTAGGGAAGTGGTTGAGTCTCCGTCCCTGGAGGTATTTAAAAGACATCTAGATGAGGTGCTTAGGAACATGGTTTAGTGGTGGACTTGGCAGTGCTAGGTTTACGGTTGGACTTGATGATCTTAAAGGTCTTTTCCAACATAAATGATTCTGTGATTCTACAATTCTAATTTCTCATCCACCAAATAGTCCATCCATCAAATCCATATTTCTCCAATTTAGAGAGAAGGAAGTTGTGGAGGACCATGACAAAGGCTTTACAGAAGTCCAGATAGATGACATCCATAGCTCTTCCTGTGTCCACTGATGTAGTCACTCCATCATAGAAGGCCACTAGGTTGGTCAGGCAGGACTTGCCCTTGCTGAAGCCATGCTGGCTGTCTCAAATCACCTCCCTGTCTTCCATAGTCTCAACATACCTTCCAGGGGGATCTGTTCCATGATCTTCCCAGGCATAGGGGTGAGGCTGACAGGTCGGTAGTGCCCAGGGTCCTCCTTTCTACCCTTTTTAAAAATGGGTGCAATGTTTCCCTTTATCCAGTCACTGGGGACTTCACCTGACTGCCATGACTTTTCAAATATCATGGAGAGTGGCTTAGCAACTACATCAATCAATTCCTTCAGGACTCTGGGATGTATCTCATCAGGTCCCATAGACTTATGTATGTTCAGGTTCCTCAGGTGGTCACGAACCTGATCTTCACTTACAGTGGGAGGGACTTTGCTCCTCCAAGTCCTGCCTTGCAGTCCGTCCACTAGAGAGGTGTGAGAAGAGAGGTTGCCAGTGAAGACTGAGGCAAAAAAGTTGTTGAGTACCTCAGCCTTTTCCTCATCTGCTGTTGCCAGTTTGCCAGTCTTGTTCATCAGGGGGGTACACTTTCTTTGACATTCCTTTTCTGGCTGACATACCTGTAGAAGCTCTTTGTATTATCCTTTGTGTCCCTTGCCAAGTTCAGCTTTAACCTTGCCTTGGCCTTCCTGACCCAATCCCTACACAACTGGGCAGCATCCCTATACTTTTCCCAGGATACCTGTCCCTGCTTCCACTGCCTGTGCATTTCCTTCTTGCCCTTTAGTTTGACCAACAGGTCTTGACTCATCCATGCTGGTCTCTTGCCTTCCTTTCCTGATTTCTTACACCTGGGGATTGAGAGCTCTTGCACTCCATGGAAAGCATCCTTAAAGATCTGCCAGCTCTGTTCTGCTCCCTTATCCCTGAGGGCAGTTTCCCAGGGCATCCTATTGACTAACTCCTTGAACAGCTGGAAGTTTCCTTTCCTAAAATTCAGGGTCCTGACTATACTATTCACCTGACCCACGTCCCTCAGGACTGTGAACTCCACCAGTGCATGATCACTGCAGCTCAGGCTGCCTCCAATGTTGACATCACTGATTAGCTCACTTGCATTGGTGACCATCAGGTCCAGTATCGCATCTCCTCTGGTAGGGCTGGCTTAAGAAGTTACCCTCAATGCACTCCAGGAGTCTCCTGGATTACCTACAGCTCGCTGTGCCACTTTTCCAGCAGATGTCAGGGTGGTTGAAATTCCCCAGCAGGACGAGAGCCTGCAAGCACAATGCCTCCTGTAGCTGGAGTAAGAAGGCTTCGTCAATAGGATCCCCTTTATCAGGTGGCCTGTAGTAAACACCAACCACAAGGTTCCCACACCATCCACAAGGTTACTACATAACTCCTAAAATAATGTTTTAAAATGAAAAGGACACTGTAGGTATATTCTTTCTCTATCTAATCTATCTTTATATTTAAACATGAAGATACACAATTTAAATCAAACTTAAACTTAATTATACCTTTTTTTGGTTAAAAGGCAAGGAAAGGTGTTGGTAACCAGAAGACCAATCTTTAATTGTATCCTCAAATTAGAAATTTTATCATCTGTTTCGTACTGTAGGAAGAAATATTGTGTATTATCATGATGTTGCCTTGCATGATCCCAGGTACATGCAGTAAATTTCTTCTGTTATTGTATTCAGGATGGGGTGGCTTTGTGTTTGTGGTTTGTTTTTTTTTTGGGGGGGGGGTATTTTTATTTTATTTTATTTTATTTTATTTTATTTTATTTTATTTTATTTTATTTTATTTTATTTTATTTTATTTTATTTTATTTTATTTTATTTTATTTTATTTTATTTTATTTTATTTTCCAGAGGGTCTGAGAGTTGAAGAAATAATGCGAGCCCAGTTACTGGGTAACTACTGAAACAAACTGTAACTTAACTGTTTTGGGAAAAGGGAGAAGCTGTGAGGGTGTGGCTGATCATATATCTTGATTTTTCTTGTATCTATCATAAACAGATAGAAGAGCCTTTGGTACAAACATATATTTTAAAAAGGTAGTTGTACATCAGAGGGGAATAGTGAATGTACCATTCGCTTAGTGAGACTGCTTGTCGTGCCCTTTTAAGGATTTTGGAGTGTTGCCTGGAGACTTAGGAACTTGCCAGTGTGCTAAAAGGGCCCAATACAAAACCCATTAATGTCAGTGGAACAATCCCCATAGACTTAAATGAACTTTAAATCAGGATAAGCAAGTGCTCATGTCAGTATTTTATCTGAGTCATATACAGGCCCACAAAGGAGAGGAGAGGTTTGCAAGCTAGAATAAAACACTTTCAGGTCCCAGCAGTAAATCTCACTAGGTATGATTTGATGGTCCTAAAATGGCAGTGGGCTTTGTTTTATACTGGCATTAATGAACAATATGAGCTGGTAACTTCTAGTAGACATGCACAAGAATCTTGTGTGGACAGAAAGACTCCTGTCAATCAAAATAAAGTAACTTACAGGAGTTGCAAAAACTGTGTTTCCTTTCTAGCAGCTTTATTGTTTTCCTACTTTTAGAACCTCTCCTATATCAGTATTTTTTCCTGTTCAATAGTTGAGGCAGATTTTACTAATTCCTTTTCACAGTGCAAATTCTAACAGTGTGCGACATGGATGAATCCATATTTTCGGATGGTAATGAACAGTACTTTACAGTCATTATTGTCTCTGGCTAGATCTTGAATTTTTACTTTAGCACAATTCAGTGGTGTGGTGATAGATAAATAAGTAGGATAACCTATCATTTTGAGGGGGAGAAATCACATGCTGTTGAAAACAGATGTCTTAAACTTAATTTACTTGTGTTTACCCTTTCCCATATTGTAGATATGGGTGAAACAGCAGTAGCGGTGTGTGGTTTCTTTTTAAACTAAGCAAATATGAATATCTTGTTTTGGGAAATACTACTGTAAACGTAGACATAAAAATTCCTTTGGACTGAAGCTCAGTGGGCACCCAGAACATTCGCTATGGGTCAGAAACAAGAATAGCTGATGTTCAAGTGATAGTGACCTCTTGCCTGTTAGCAAAAATCACATATTTCTGGGCAGGAGATAAATATAGAATTGAACAAATGATGCAAACTGCAGCTCATTTTGACAGATTACCCTCAGTGCTGCAAAAAGAATATGTATCTACTCTGACTTGATACCGTTTTTTCCTCTGGTCCTCTCATTATCTAGTCCTCATTTGTATAGATTTTGGAACCTCTGAAGACAGGCCTTAGATATAGCTGGGAATTTAGCTTTCAGATCAGCTGTCATGCAACAGGAGCTGCTGTCATATAAGAAATCCCATCAAATGTGCAGTTTTTCAGGATAGGGTGGAGGGGAAGAAGAGGGAGAGAGGTCATGGGAAACAGTGTATGTCTTTGATTTACTGGTTGATTTAGTATCGGAATTCTTCTGTTGTATTGAAGACTGGAAGTTTACTAGCAACTTAGCCTATAATCCCTTGTGTTTTCCAAACATTTTCTGAAAATTGAAATCTTGAACAGATGAAAAAAATGTCCTTAGCAAAATCACACTGAATGTGTGAAATGGAATTTTAAGATGCTCACAAAACAGAATATTATTGTCTTACAGAAGATCTCTGAAACTGAATTGATACTTATGAAGTAATGTAATACATGAAGGGTACATAATTGGCTCAGTTTTAAGACTAATGGCACACCACATTGCATTGCCAGATGTACCAGTGTCCATCATGTTTGTGCATCATTACAGACAAAGGAAGTTCCAAAGAATGAATAATGTGCCTTACATTTGCATAAGTAATTAGGTTTGTGTGCTTACAGGAGATCAGAACACTTTTCAACATCAAAAAGAGTAATTCAAGAGCTAAAACATACAGCAAGATCAAGAACAACTCTGGAATAAATTTCTACCTCTTCTATCCATTTAGAGATGTGAAATCTAACAGTGAGTGCCATATAATAGTGGCTGATGTCTTCCGTGTCCCAGATGAACTCCACTGCCATCAGCTGAGGTGAAGATTCATTCTCTTTTACTATAAATATTCAATTTTGGAGAACTCTTTCATTATACAGTGAGCTGGAGGAAAAGTGCATTTACATTGGAAACAAGTACCAAAGAGACTTGATTATGACTGGTCGGTTTGCTCCCAACAAACTTATCCAGCCTTAAGATACTAAAAAAAAACCCCACCCAACTAACCAAACAAAAAAACCCAACCCACAAAAAAACAACAACAGCAAAAAAAAAAAAAGGAACAGGGAGGGTTTTCCCTGACCATCAAGTCCAGTTATCTGCTACTGTACGTTACTCATGACATAATCTTGTTCATACACTCACATCTCCCTTTATTAGGGCTAGTCCATGCCTGCAGGGTTTTTTTACTCTTCCTTTTACGTGCTGCTTCACAGCTTCATTTTCTTGTGGTTAGAAATCCTCTTCTAATTTACAGTGCAATTTTCAGGCCAAATTACATATCTTTGTTCTAGTGCTGATATTGTCTTTTAGCTTTAATAGCCCTTTCCTCTCCCTTGCGTTTGTTCCCAGATGTACTTATAGAGAACAGTCATCTACCCTCTTATCTTATGTTTTGCTAGGCTAAACAAGTCAAGCTCTTTCAGTCAGTTCATGTAAGATAGGCTCACCCTCCTTTGTTTGCTATGCACTAATTCTCTTTCAAAAAAATTATCAGAAGACACACTTATTGGAAAATAAAGTTTCAGTGTATGTTGCAGAGCATTCAGAAAGCCTTCCAAACTTGTTTCAGACATAAGCCTAAAAGTTTGCACAAGAAACTGTTTTTAAGCTAGAGCTAATTAAATCTGTAAATAAAAATTGCAGGTAATCTAAGTTCAGTAATAATTATGTTAGTCTATCTACAGAACTTTCTGGAAAATTAGACCAGTCCAATTTACCTTGCAGCACAAGCTCAGCTAGGAAAACTATTTTCCTTGTAGAACAGGAAAGGAACTGAATTTAGAAAAACTAAACCCAAGAATATATCATTACCTCAATAAAAAAGCCAAGTGTCTACTTTCCTTTTCCTACAAAAAAAAGCCCTATCGAAATGAAATCTAATATATATGCTTGTGTCTGATGTTACACTGGGATCATGCATTGGGCATATTTGGCAATGTCTGGGTGGCAAGGGGCTGTGGAGGGAGTCCATGAGCTGCCCTGTGCCAGCTTGGCAACCAGCAGAAACAGCCCACTGGGTCCCAGCAATGTAACAGGGAGGGCAGCCCGTGTAACTTCTGCTCAAACATGTTTAAGAAAGGGTAGCAGCAACGAGGGGCATGAGATGCAACAAGGAGACACATGAGAGAATAGCAGGACATACAAAAGGAGACACCTGAGGAGTCATGCAAGGAGATGTGTGTGAGGAAAGGGAGGAGAAATGGAGAAGACAAATATAAAGGCATACTGTTAGGGGCATGGCTGGAGATGCACTTCTGGGAAGAGTTGCTTCATGACAGAGAAGGTATCTCTGAGGGATCATGGCCCATGGAGGACACCACACCAGGGCATGGATGACCCTGAATGGACTGCGAACCACAGAGGAGTCCATGCTGGGGTAGGGGTGCCCCAAAGGGATTGTGGCCCACAGAGGATACCACACTGGGGTGGGGATACCCCCGAAGGTATGGTGGACTATAGAGGACCCCACACAGGTTCAGGGTTACCTCTGAGGGACCATGGCCCATGGAGGAGCCCATGTTGGTACAAAGGGAACAAATAAGAAACACAAAGCAGTGAAGGAAAACAAGTATGAAGCAGGGAGTGGCAGAAATAAACCATTACTAATCTCAGCCTCCTGCACTACCAGATGACTAACCAAAGGGATTGGGAGAAACTGCATGTAACCCTCGGCAAAAACAAGGGAAGCTGAGCCTAGAAAGGAGGAAGGAGAGGTATTGAACTGGAGTTGAGCCTGAGAAAGGATAAGGAAGTGTTTGTTTAATTATTTGTTGTCTTTTTTTTTTTCTTTTTTCCCCTCAATAGCCACATCAGTAATTAAAAGTTTGTTTTAATTGCTCATTAAAGAAATCATTTTAAATTCCCTGTGTTGAGACTGCTTTTTCTATGACAATCCAACAAATTCTTGAGGCTGGTATTTGGGATCAAATTCTCATTTTAAACACAAAAGTGTTCTATTTAGATCCTCAGAATCTAAGCTTAACTGTCATCCTGCAGTGACCTAAAATCAGCTGCCATCTAATTTTCTTATATATAGGTATAAGCCTCCTGGCTTCTGAAGGGCATATCCATGAGGACCCTGACTCAGGCAGGCCCACCTCTGTATGCAAGGCTCAGCGGCTGCAGCAGTTACAAAGAATATAAAACCATAATTCCGTTCTTTCCTCTGAATGAAGTTCAAAGAAAATCTGAGCCGGTTTCATTCATTCATTAATTCATCTCATTAACTTTACAGCTCTGCTTCTGCTTGTCTCACCCTAGTTCAGCCAATGCAAGAGAAACAGGTGTTTCTGGGTTACAGACCATCCAGCCTAATTAGGCTTTTGCTGTAAGAAGGCTCTTTGTTCTTATTTGTTGATACTGATAGTGATGAGGTGGGCAGAGCCAGAGGAGGAAATCTCCATCTTAAAAGTTTACTTCCGAAGTATGCTAAGGATGAAAACCAGTGTATTCAGCTACATGTTATAATGCTTATACAGAACTTTGTGATAAGAACTAGTAGTTGTTCCTACATTTTTAAAGTGTTTTTCATGATTGCAAGGACAGCATACTCTTAAATCTGTTCTTTGTGACAGTTTTTAATCCATCTGTGTATGTATATACTTACTAGTGCTGTTTTACTGACTCAAAATTTTCTCATGTCTTACAATACTTGATGACACATTTTTATTTAGCACAAAAATAGCTGAGCTGAAACCAGTGGAGTCATGATAATTTATTGTAACCAAGGATCTTAAAACCCAGTTCACTGAGACACGTGGTTATATGAGAATCTCTTTTTTTAGTGTTATCGTACGTTTCTAGCCATCAGTGATGCTGTTTATGAGGACAAACTTTTTTCTTTTTATTTTTCTTTAAATTCTAATGAAATCAACTTATTAACAAAATGTAGTCAAGGGTCTAAATTATGTATCTGATTTCAGAAAGTTATTATATCATTATCAAAGTCAGAAAAGAGTTTTATCAGAAAATCTATGATTTAGCTGAGATGGGACTAAAAATCTTTTCAGTTCTTAGAGTAGGTTAGGCCCCTTAACTGTCTGCATTCTTGTATTTCTGTTTATCATAAAATCTCAAGAGAGGAACGGAACAAAGCAAAAAATGAAAGAAGAATGAGTAAAAGGAGATAAACGGAAAATATATCTTTAAATGTTTTAAAAACATTTAAAATTTAAACAATCATGATTCCAAAATAAATTTAATCAAATATACACACCTGTCATCTGAATGGTATCTTTAAAAAACAAACCCAACCAAAAAAGAATTAATATAATGTTATAAACAAAACTTTTAGCTAAACATAGATAACAACTCTTTATGTAAGCTATTGAAACCTACCTAGTCTTCACTGTTGTCAGTATTTGTTCAGTCAGAGGGCAAGCTGTGCGCTACAGAGTTGATGCCTGACTCAGTATACTCTGCTATTGAACTAGAAAATTAAAGCTATCCAGGAAAAGGTGCAGAGGTAAGAGTTAAACTTTTTTTTCCTTTTTTTCAGGATGACTTACTCCTGTTTGTCTAGCAAGCAAATATACAGTACTGAAAGCTCAATTCAGTATTGCCAGCCAAAACTGTCAACAGCCAGTCTCACTTGATTTTTTTTTTTTGGTTTCTAGCTCAGTACCTAGTTGAAGTTAAGTCACCTGAAGTCAGATTATCAATTTTCTACTTCAATACTAAATGTAGTACAGGGATTGTCTTGATCCTAGAGAAACAAAGCGTGGTACTACATAATTTTGCCTTTCCTTTCCTCTTTGGTGCTCTCAACACACAGGGCAGTTAGTACATGAGGCGATTAGGTTATCCCCCCTTCCTTCTCAATATTGAGACAAAGAGGGGGAGCCAATATTGACCTTACGAACAGTTCGGCATCTTCCTTCTTCACTGAACAAGAAGAGTTTTCAGTCTGCAAAGCAGTCAGTGTATTACCTTGTATAATGTTAAAGCTACATAACTTTGTATACATTAATTTCTTTTAACTTTATGCTTTAGCCAGAGGAAGTACAGCAAAAATCAGAATGCAAAAAGAGGCTAAGTCTGAATGAAGAGCTGAAAGATCAATGAGGCTAGATTGCAACAGATTCATCCTCCCTTTCCTACTGCAGCCAAGCTGATATCCCCTACCTTGACAAAATGAAATTTAAGATCTGCTTGACTTACCAGAGTTACTTGCATTTTATCACCTACTGGTGATGACTGGCTGGTAATAAAGCTTCAGAGTTCATATCTCAATGAAATTCATGCTCCTGCGGCTGCTACTGCTTGATTATACCAGGCCTAGGCATTCAGACATCAATCTATATAACTGGGTTTTCCTTCTAGATGAAAAAAATTAAGGAGGATGACCCAGGTACTATGTTAATCTTGAATAAACTCTTTAGTTGGTTGCATTGATAAAATGCACTGGGAAAGATCAATGGCAATATTTATATAGAAAATATAGGGTTTTTTTTGAAAGTAAAATATGTTTATAAGTTGTTTCCAATCTGCTCAGATAGCTAGACTATCTTCATAAAAACAATAATGAATGAGACAGGAAATTAGGTACTATCATGTTTTGCATGTGGTAGGTTCATTAATGGGCACTTTGTATGATAATGAAGGTGCAGTAGACATCTAAATCAATCCTTTTGTTACTTTCTTCACGAATAGAAGAAATGCCAGCTTAAAACACTTCTGAAAAGTCTTTTCAAATTATCTGAAAATTCTTCTACTGGTTATGTGTATAAACCTAATATGAAGACTCTTGAACCTTCCTGCTAAAGCGGAGAATACAACTGTTTAGGATTTTCAGTTAAAATGTTTATTCCCCTACTAACAATGTCACATTTTGACGAAATGAGCTTTTTTACTTATAAAGGTGCTTAAGAACTCCTTTTAAACCTAAAAATGTAAAACACTTTGAAGAAAATTGAGCGGGTTTTTGTTTGTTTCTTTTTGGTTTTTATTTTAGGAAAGCATGCTCAAATTGCAATCTAAAGACATCTTATAAACACGTCATAGCAAAAGAAAGATATTTTAAAGACAGAAAGCTATTTTTTATTTTTGTAATTGGTAGCTGGACATAATGAAATTCAATTAAATTCTTAAAGTTAAGCATATGATAAACTTTGCTGAAACTTACTGGGTGGATATAAAGTGAGAGAAGTTGAAATCACTCACTGAGGTAGAAACTGGAAAAGTAAGTGATATTAAATGTTAGATGATGCCATAAAAATTATATAGTAACACAGATTAAAAGATAAATTGTAATAAGAGGTGCAAAATGGAATTCTTTATACACAGGACTTGACAAATCATGTTGGATTAATTTGGTAATCAAAAACATTCATGAGATTGGGGACAAGTTCGAAAATGTCTAAATGAATATCAGAAGTAGCTTTGCTAATGTAAAGAACACTGTGAGAGTCTTGTTGCAGAAAATGCTACAAGAGAAACATTTAATAGTGAACAAAGAAAAACAGGAGAAACAGATATGACTGGCAAAGGATATATTTCTCCTGAGGGGACTAAATGTATGCAACAGAAAAGAGAAACAATAAAAAGAAAGTAAATATACAAAACCAAAACAAGACAGCAACAACAACAAAACAAACCACAAGAGATCCTGAGATGTAACGGGACATTAGCTGTTTCTGCAGATTTAGTTCTGTTTAGGGAATCCATAAAAGAAAACCATTAGGAGTTTTGATCAGTGTCAATAAACAGGAACAGAAAAAGCTTTAAATGGAACTACCTTTAAACAAACAAACAGCTCTTTTTCTAATGAAGCAGTTATTGATGATGTAAAGGTTATCTGTGTGAAGCAAATAGACAAATTTTTCACTGCAAAATGTACCTATACATCTGTAGATTGATAGATAATTGGTAGTGGCATGAGTTAGATTAAATGTTAAGATCCGTTTAACAAAAACATCATGCTCATCAGGGTAAGAATTGATGCCAAATTACAGGACAGTTTAATGGTCCCATTATCTTCTAACAAATAGAGATAATAGAAACATAACTTCTGTCCCCTTGTGTAGAGAAACATTTTAGTCAACATATTAAGAAGAAGAAAAATAAATGTTAATATTAATCTGCCCAAATATGTGTAACATCTTCATCTAGTCTCAGTTCGTTGGGTGGGAAGGGAAGAGGGCAGAAGGAAAGGTATTTTGGGGGCATAGCACTTTACATCCTAAGGTAACTAAAATAGGGCAGGTTAATGACCTTTGTAAGCGGATGCTAGATCGCTGGCTGAGTTCATTGTGTCTTCTCTTACAAACAAAATTAGGTGAGCTCAACAATGACTCTAGTGTCCTGTCACTTGCTGGGATAACAGCCCTGCCTGAAGGGTACAGTCCAGGTGCCATGTGCTTCTGGTTCCTGTCTGAACACTTCTGGTGTGCTGCAGGGCCAGGCTTAGCACATATATGCTGCTGCACATAGCACAGAGGGAATGCAAGACTCAGAAATCTGAGTCAGAATGCTATAAAATTCTGGCAGAGATAGACTTCATTTTACTCAGTGTAAAAGCTGCAATGGATGAGATTAAACTCATCGCAGTAACACCACAGCTCGTTGTCTAAAATGAGGACTAGGGCTGAACATAAGAACGCTGTTTTAAAGAATTTCTTCTTAACATTTAGAGGCTGCTTTTCTGGGAGCTTGAAATTTGGAACAGTTCAATGAAATTAGAGTAAAAGGTTAGAACTTTGTGGATATAAGAAGAAAGTAACTGCAATATTCACTTCAGCTTTTTTTTTTAAAAAATAAAACCATCAATATGCACATCTTATTCTTTGAAGAAAACTAAATGTCCTAAAAAATGCACTTCAGGATTAAAGAGAAATAATTATTTTAAAAATCAGAAGAACTGAGAAACAAAATACAAACAAGCATGTACAACTGTTCTTTTTTAAGAAAATGAAAGTGTATTGTTCTTCTTGCATGAGATGTAAGTTCAGTGCTTGCCTTGGCACAGAAAATGTAGGAGGTGTTGCATTTAGCCCAAGAGTGAGTCAGCACGTACTCTAGCAGATTTTCCAAAAATAGTACCATCAGCAGCTTCTGCACAATGCTGCAGAAAAAAAGCAGTCTGATGAATCACCCTTGCCATGGAAAACAGCTTAACAGAACACAGAAGGATAGAGAAGAGGCAACACTGGAAAAAAAAAATAATGCTCATATCTCTGAGTTGCATTTCATTATTTCCCCAAATGTGTGTTAGGTGTCTATTAAATACACTGGATCTTCTGTACTATACATTTCATGTGTCTGTGAGTGTATGTATAAATATATAAATAAGGAAAGTTTCTAAAACTTCTAATTGCTCTATCTTTCCAATTAAGTATCAAATGCTAGTGGTTAGAGGGGTTTTTTTCCTGATTTTGACCTGTTAATGTGTTCATTTCACTGTCACAAAAAAAAGTGGCAACTGATCAACAGGTGAGGCTGGAGGGCAAAGGAAAGAAAAATACTGGTTTTGTGGAAAATCCCTGCTGCAATTCTTTCTTCTTCCTTGCCCTCCAGTCACCTGTGTGTTTACTCCATCTCTTTTTATCTAAGTGTGGCACTTGGGCAGTTATAGTTTGCCAGCTAGCAAGTGTTTTTCCAGCATTTGTAGGATCGGGAATTAATGACTGTGTAGCCAGTGGGACAGCTAACAAGCTTGTTACACAGCTGTGTTCAAGTCCCAGCAAACAGGAAGTTACTGAAAATGAAATTAATCTGCAAAGACACCTCCCATTTTGAAAGGAAATCAATACTGTTTGCACACTGAAAGTTAAGAGATGCATTTTTTGTGAACTAGTGAACTGCTACTATTCAAAAAGCACATTAAAAGAAATGTAATCCTGTTTGGCAAAAATTGTATTTATGTAGTGAAACTCAAATTATATTAAGAGCATTCAGACACCATTGAAGTTATCCCTTTATTTGAACGATGTGATAATGACTGTGTGTTTTTATCTACACAGTCAGAAATGGTATAGTTTAAACTCCAATGAAGAACGAAATAATGCACCCTAAGGTTTAGAAAAATCAGTCCATTGAAATCAAAAAGGATAATTCATACTTATTTGATTGTTTGTATAATACCAGAGACTTTGAGTCTGAAACATAACACATTAAGGAAATTCGGTCTTAATAAAAATGTCTACATGAAAGCAGTTAAATGAACAGATCTTAATGCAATTTCAGAGCCATTCAGAATTTTTTGCCATATGTAGTCTTGAAGTTGGACTCCCTTACACTTTTACGTAGTAAAACTTACTTTCCTAAGTAAAGACTAGATGCATGATAGGGTCTGTGATAATTTGGGATAAATTTGGGACAGCTAACTAAAATCTATTAGCTTTTTTTTATAGATGGACTTGAGCTTCGATTTTGCAGATTATGTGCTTTTGCTGTATATGTTGTATCAGTAAGACTTCTCACTAGTGAAAGTCTGGAATATGCAGAGTGTTAGGACTGCGTAAGAAAAATAAAAACTTGTTGTCTCTGTATATTCTATACCCACTTCAGTCAGACTCCATACAACATCCTAATTGCATATATGCAGCAACTATTTTAGATGGGACCAAAAGACTTTCTTTTTCTTACATTGTGTTTTCTTTGTGTTTGTCCTCTGTGAACATGTAGAAAGGCTGGCACAAGCTTTTTTAGAGTGCATACAGAAAAGGTGAATGTATTATTAACCATTTTCTTACACACTCATATCAGATGATAGCTCAGTTATTGTAGCTTTTGGGCATTTTCCATAACTAATTAACCATGTGCAAATATTTTTTGTCAGATGGTATTGCCAGTTAGTGGGGGAAAAAATAGATGAACTCATTTGTGATAGATGGACACTTGGAATTCACACAAACATTAGGTTGCCAGGAGATTGGATGGTGCTTTATCATTAAACATAGATACAAAAATAAGTTTGGGTTAGTTAAAAGAAATGTTCTGTTACTTCAATCAATAAAAAAGTTGTGAAAATTCCTAACAGTGACATGAAATTTAGTTGTAAAGTAGATTTACAAAAGAACAGCAGTGTTCTGAGTGAGATATTTTCAATAAACAGTAAACCAGAGAAGTTCGATATAAAATGGATAAGCTGGCTTAAAGCACTGCAGAACTTTTCTTTTTGCATTGGAGTGTACGATCTTGAGACTATGCTAGGCCTTCCTGGAGATTCAATCTGTAATCACTTCCAAGTGAACATAAAATTTCTTATCATTTTTTTCACACTTTACTAATTTTGCAAGCTACCTATTCAATGGTATGCCATGCTTGCTTTCAAAGCCTAGATTCTATATTCAAGCTTTTGTGTAGGATGTTACAAAATGAAATAAGGCAAGACTGAAAGGGACTACATGAATGCATATAGCCACCTGAATTGTCCAAAAGCATGACCAGCTTTGCTCATTCTTAACTGGTGATTCTCTAATCTGTTCTTAGAAGACCTCCAGTGACAGAGGCCCTATCCAGTCTCCAACCAATCTACTTCACAGTTTCTTTATTTCTCTAATGCCTAGTTTGACTCTTCCTTGCTCCAGTTGAAAACTCTTACTAGCCAGGTCAAGAAAACAAAGAGACAATGTTTGTTTAATTTACAGATGACATCAAGGTGAGAGGCATTGAAAATACACTGAAGCAGGGGATTAGAATTCAAAACAGCTAGTGAAATGGCTTGGGAAAAAATGGGATGAAGATCTTGTAAGGAGAAAAGTATAGTAGCACAATGAACTCTAAGCAATAACATTGTGGCATTATTCAATACTTTGCAGCCATCCCATAGTATATTCGTCATGAGTGTGTTACCTACCTTGTTTCTGAGGATATTATGCAAGTCTTCCTCTTCTAAGAATTTGCAAAACTTGCAATCACCTTCTGGGAAAGGCAGGTACCTATGCACAGAATCACATGTGTGATGTTGACTACAAGGAGTCTGAGGTGCCCCAAAGGAAGTAGGAATTCTGCTGTAGGTTCTAAAGAGCTGACTACACCATCATTTCTATAGTAAGAATAGCTAAATATTGAATAAATTTTCATTGAATCTCAGTACATTGTTCACTGTCAGAGCAGTTTGCTTTGAATGTGTCAAGAGAAAACTGTCAATAATAACACAAAATTTTATGTGTAGTTATACAGAATTATGTTCCTGAGGTAAAAATCAAACTTGTTTTCCATTGGACCAAATGAGAAACTCACTCATTCTGTGGATCTATGCATTGTAACACAGAAGGCTAATAAAGTTACCACATGTTTGTGAGTGCCTGAAATGCAAGGCTGCTGCGTAAAAGAATGCAATCTCCAGTGCTTACATTCCTTTCTACTTGTTTTTAAATGTTCTATTAACATAGTTCACTTAATTTTTATGAATTAGTATTATATCCATACATATGTTGCACTATGGCAAGCTACGAGGTTTGACTTTTTTGCCTGAAACCAATGAGCCTGAGATCCCTATCATTTTAAAAGCAATCTGTGATTATACATACATTATCATATATAACGGTCACAGTCTTGATCATTTGACATCATATTCTAATCATGTCATTAGTGAATGTATATAACTTTTATTTGTATGGTTCATATGGATAGAATGGAGAAGAGACCAGTTGTCACTGTCCAATTTCTTATTTTCCTAGATCTGTGTACTCCAGGTTACATTTGTTACAGCTCTTAAGTCTGAAAAGATAACATCCAAAGTACTGGCCTAGACAAAGTTTGTGCTCAGAGATAGTAGTTTCTTGAAAGAAAAGAGGAAATGCAAACACGTTTTTCAATAATGTTATTAATTTTTAAAAGGGAAATCTGTGGAGTATATTAAGCTAATGATATATGAAATTAATGATATATGTTAATATATCAGTTAATGATATGTGAAATTTTATATTATTTTACATACCTTTTAGCTGCCACTCATCTTTACCCTAAATTTCTCAAGGTCTCACTGGAAAATTGTGGATGAAATTATCTCTTTATCAAGAGAAGTGAGTAGAATTTTTCCCTTGGTAGAAGCTGTAGGTTAATTAATAGTCTAATAAAGGGAAATTCTACTTATTAAAAAAAACAAGGGAATATCTTCATATTGACAAGATGTTGAACATCACTCTTTACTAGTTTTAGTCACCATCATGTTTGTCGTGGTTTAACCCCAACCAGCAGCTAAGCATCACAGAGCCGCTTGCTCACTCCCCCACAGTGGGATGGGGGAGAGAATCAGCGAGTAAAAGTGAGAAAGCTTGTAGGCTGCGGTAAAGACACTTTAAAGTAAAAGCCTTGCATGCAAGCAAAGCAAAATAAGGAATTCATTCACTACTTCCCATCAGCAGGCAGGTGTTCAGCCATCTCCAGGAAAGCAGGGCTCCGTCACGTGTAACGGTTACTTGGGAAGACAAACGCCATCACTCCAAATGTCCCCCCCCTTCCTTCTTCTTTCCCCAGCTTTATATGCTGAGCATGACGTCATATGGTATGGAATAGCCCTTTGGTCAGTTGTAGTCAGCTGTCCTGGCTGTGTCCCCTCCCAGCTTCTTGTGCACCCCCAGCCTACTCCCTGGTGGGGTGGGGTGAGCAGCAGAAAAGGCCTTGACTCTGTGTAAGCACTGCTCAGCAATAATGAAAACATCCCTGTATTATCAACACTCTTTTCAGCACAAATCCAAAACATAGCCCCATACTAGCTACTATGAAGAAAATTATCTCAGCCAAAACCAGCACATTATAAAAGAATTTTGTTTTAGCTACAAATAGATAAAGACTTGAAAAAAGATTGAAAATAGATAAGAAGTAGAATATAATATTTCTGAATACATGCTAAAACGAAATGTACAATTTTAACTCAATTTACAAGAAATAAGTGTATAAATAAATTAGGGGCTGCCTTACATATTATGCAATGAAAAAGCCCAGCAGTTGATGTGCAGTTGTAATTGGTTTTCTGAGAGAGTTTTTATTATTATAATGCTAAAAGTTACTGTTAAAGAATATAGTATGACAAATAATGGCTTATTTATAAAAACATAGGCAGAAGGTCAAAAAGTAAGGGTCTAGATATAGTTAAAATTACAGTTTTTTACTCTATCTAAGTAGTTGCAACAAAGAAAGATTAAATTCAACAGTTCATCCCTTACCACTTAGAATCTAATGGAAAGCTGTTATATTAAAATCTATAAATTTATTGGCTTTTTTTCAGAAATGATACTTCAAATATGAAATGTCTATTGAATCGAAATAGGTACAGTAACAGCCTTTTGAAAAAAACTTGTTTAATGTATTTGTAACTCTTCTAGTTTGATGGCCTTTTGACTTCTCTGAAGTCGCTGAACAAATTATCAGTCAAAACAGAAGCCTATCAGTGCTTAATTCTCTCTGATCTTTACATTTGCTCATATTTTATATTTACCACACACAACATAAAAGCATTTCATTTTCAAAATAGAAGATGAAAATGAGAAATTCTAGCATGAAAAAAGAATTGTGTGTGTGAAGTACAAGGAATTACCAACTAGAATGCACAACATGGTTAAGTAGAAGGCATTCACACTCTTATCTGCAATAATTGTTTCGAATTTCAAAGTAGGTAGGAATACATTGATAGTCTCCAAATCATTTTGGAATCATTGGGGAGTTTGTGATGAAAAATACAATTAACTAGTGGTTTACCCTTTATAATAAATTGTTGAAATAGTTAACCTTTCTTTTTTCTCCATCTAAACAAATGTCATGAAAAGTGTTTTAACCATATCTGTGAACTGTATAGAAGAATTAATTTAAATACGAAATACTATTGCAAAAGCCAAACTGGAGTTAGATTGGTACTAGATACTTGAGAAATTGTTGGGGAAAAACTGGTTGAACATTTACAATGTGCTACAACTGCTGAACATTTACAACCAAACACAATACATATATACAAAAAGGGAGAATAAGTGAACTAGACGTGGGCTCAGATTGGAACAATAATATTCATGATGCTCATCTGTGGAAAAGTGTTTTTGTTGTGAGCCACCTATTTAATTTGATAAAGTATATTTCAAAATTATATTTTTAGGTTCAGATTTCAAGTACTGATTATTTTCTTTAAAAGAATAATTTTGGCCTATTTTGTTGACGTCTATAAAAAGATTTTAGACTAGCGTACTTTACATAAGCTGCATGGAGGAAACCAATTGATTTCTTATTGTGTGAAGAGATGAAAAGGATGCTTTAATATTGCAGTGAAATCATGTCATAGAGATATCCGCAAACTAAACTATGTGCTTATCTCTACTGATGTGTGTGGTCTTGCTACTCTTTGTGGTACTCACTCAAATGCTTAAGGTTAATTAGAAGATTAAGAGAAGATACTTTCATTGAAAAATTTGATCTTAGGCAAATATCAGATTTTCTACATGATATAGATTGAATTCTTATTGTATCCAAATCAAACGCATAAAATATTTCCATATAAACACATTCTGGTTTGAGATGTGCATGGTGATTTATGCAGTATGTCTGGATCTGGTTGTCACACAACCAGAGTATGAGCTGCTTACAAATACAGTGTGTTTTTCCAGAAACTGCTAGAGGAGCAAATTTGTTTGCCTGACATTATGATATTTGGGGTACAAAGGCCACTCATTTCCTCAGGGACTCTTCAGTCATGATTCACACTATTTTGAAGCCAAAGATGTGGTATACTGGTTATTTTTCCAGGGAATTTTCAATCTGTTTATTGTAATCAAGTCTTAAGACATTACCTAGAAGACAATTTACTCTGAAGCCCACATATCTCTAATGTTTTCCCGATGATTGTGACTTGACAACTCAAAGTTGTGTTTTATTGTTTTTTAGCTTTGAGGTATAAAATTCATTCAGCTGGATATTATTTGGTATTTATCAATGTATTGAAACAATATCACACGGTCATTCCCTGAAATTGCTATGAATCTGATTGCCAAAAAATATGTTTTTCTAACTCGCTAACACTAGCTAGGTATAGAAGCAGTACAATGGACTCGATGCTGCCAGGATGGATGTGTTAACTTGACAGCCCTTAGGAGAAATTTTTCCACTGGCTCAAATTACTCTTCAACTCCGGAATAGCACAGATTATTTCTCTCAAATCTTATTAAACCCACCAACAGCTAACATATTCAATTGAGGTTCAATTTGAAGCTAATTTTCTACCATCTCAAGCATGACTTTTTCACTGAAATATTAATGGGGGAAAATACCTGCATAAATATAAATCCATAACAATATAATTCATGCAAGCAACAATACCTATGTTTTATTGTGGTGTCTGTCATTGTTACAGCCTCTTAAATGAACTGTAAGAAAGGTTAAAAAGCTCAAGGAAAACATTCATTGATTGTATGCATTTTTTCAGCACACTACTATGAAAGTAAATGTTGCTTCTTCCTTTCCAGACTTTCTAAAGATATTTTCACTTACCTGTCTGAAAGGCTTCTCAGGAAAAAAATCTTTCATTTCTTCTATACTGTTTTGGGGTTTTATTTTAATATTTATTTAAATGAAATATTTATTTATATGCAGTAGATCCAGATGGAAATTAAATTGCACATTAGACTGTACACCTCTTTTCCTGAACAATACACAATCTAGACTAACAGTTATGCATATTTGCAAGATTAGAGCCATCAAAAGAACTGTTGAAATATGTATATTACTGCTTCTTTATATTGAGATCCAAAAAGTCCCAGATTATTTAGAACAAGATTTCCCTTTTGTTCCACACCAGTTAGTTGCATAACAGATGTGTGCTTTTACACACCTGGAAAAGCCTTTATACTACTTCCTAGGAACTCAAGGGTAGGATATTAATGCATGACAATGCCTTCAGTATGTGAGATTTTGATCTGGAACACTTCGTTCTTGAACCAAAGCAACAGGAAGATTATTTTGATTCCACGCATTTCATTTCCTGGGAGTACAGTGACATGTTGTTATTTACAGCATTGATATAACTGACAGTCAATAGAAAGGAAGTCCTAAACATAGTAAAGCTTTGGGAAAAAGTACATCTTATGCAGAATCCTTTTTAAACTTTGGAGAGAATATTTGTGTGATCTCCTGAGCTCTATCTCATTGTGACATTTTCTCAGGTTGTTAGAGTCACACTGCATTATCTTCTCTAATACTGCTTGGCAGAGTACAAGGAATACTTGTATTTGAGTTGTCACAGTGCAATGTGTCCTCAAGACAATGTTGAAAACAAAAGAACAAAGCACCGTAAAACAGACTGTGGCTTTCCAGTGGGAAATAGGAATTTTGGGGTTTTTTTTAATAAGCAGTGGAAAGCATAAATTGGAACAAATTCTCCTCACTGTCTTCCTGACTTCTACATTTTTTTTTACAATAAACAGTGGCAGATCCCTTCAACTTCAATGAAACAGTAACAGTGCAGCCTAAAGGAGTATATGTAGTTCACAAAATATGCTTGGGCAACCTCTTAAAATGGAAGGAAAAAAGAAATCTCAGCATGCTAATTTATTGCTGTTTTTCGTTAGCTACAAAGTAGTGAGTATGGGGAGGTTTTGAAAGAGCTTAGATGCTGGTGACAGTCAATGGTGTTTGGGTGCCATATTCCCTACATGCCTTTTGAAATTTTAATTTATAATGATTATGGAAGCTATGAAACTGAGAAACCTTGAGGGTGAAGTCTCTCATTATCTCACAGAAGAGGTACAGTAGGCATCCTGGCAGTTTATATCTCCTCATTTTGTCTTCAGTGCTTCACAGCTCTGGCACAAAAAACCTTTCTCCACAGGTGAGAGCCTATTTTCTCCACTTTCACTCAAGTCTTCAGGGTCTATACTAAGACATCTTCCTTTTCATAAACAACACAAGGATTTGGCTGTTCATCTTCAATGATTTGTACCTTGTAAAGTTTCATGCAGGGCATGCAATACTTACTCATCTTAATGCCTTTTTTTGTGAGTTGGTGAGACTTAATATTATCCTTATATTGGTCTGCTCAAGATGGTATGAAATCTAGTGAGAACAACTGCCAAATTGACAAATGTAATAAAATATTCAGTTTCCTTTTCCTGTGTTTTCTTAGTTCCCGTTTGATGTGTTCCGTTCAGTGTAGGAGGTTTTTTTTTCACATATTATTGTATCTTCTAAAAAAATAGTATTTTTAAGGAAAAAAAGTCCTGATTACTATTCATGATTACTACTTCCTCATGACATACTCTGCAACTTCCTTTTCAACTTGCTATTCCTGAAGTAGTTTACTTTTCAGCCTTAAACAAATCAAAACCATAATAAAAATGCAAATTTTCATCTATAGACTTCTAGCAGTTTTCAGATCATATGCTACTATTAATAACCTTGCCAATTAAAATGTGTTAGTTGTCCAAGAAAGCTTTCACGAAGCAATGATTTCTGAGCTGCAAATAACTATCAAAGAAAATATGTTACCTCAAATAAAATAATATATTATAGTATCCCAGTAAAGTGAAATATGAATTTATATCTGGCCAGAGACTCAGAAGTTCAAAATGGACTTTATTTTAGAATAAAGTAATAAAAATTGTTTCAGGACTGACATAAAACCAAACATTTAGGGTGGGAATGGCTGCATTTTTTTTTGCTAGAAAGATACAAGAAAATATCTAGGCAACCTCTCTAAACCTACGATGACTACTTTTTGATATCTGTATCAGCATAGGAAAGAGTATATTTTTTCTTGGAAGAAATTGTAATTTTAGAGCACCTGTTACCTGGCCAGCATGTAAGGATAGCTTACAAATAAATGTCACCTGTAGAGCCATACTACCATCCCCTGTTCTATATCTAACTTCTAAGGGAATCAATCCTGGAATCTCTGCCATCCACTTTCTCTTAGAGGACCACTGTTAGGTTGCAATCCCAGCTTCACATTTACAAGGAGAAAATGGAGAAGAGAGTCACAACATCCTTATTACAGAATGCATTGTTCTTTACTACATATTTATACGACCTCCTGACCATCTTAAAATCACGTAAGAGTACTCTCAGAGTCCTCATGAAAATTGAGTTGTTCTTAATTGTTATTTATTGTAGCTATCTTCCAGCTTTTAAATAATAATTTTGATTCCTGTTGCATAATTATTAAAATACAACATATGCCACTTGCTACAAGTGGTTCTGTGGGGAAAAAAACTTATAAAAGCTTGTGTTCTTTGTTTAAGTCTTAAAGATGAATTAGTCTCAGGAAGAAAATGTTAAATGCTAGACAGTAGCACTGAAGAAAAGTGACTACCATCCACAGTTTAAAATTAAAATTAGAAAATGGATAAATAAAAAGTCTGTACAAAAGGCAGGTGAAAGAAGTGGACATTTTGCAAGAGGAAAAAAATAAACAAGCACTGAAAAACTAAAAAATCTACATGTCAGGTGCAGACAATTAAATGTCACTGCTTTTTTAAACCTTAATATTTGAATTTACACCTTATTGATGAAGAAAATACAGTCTTTCAAGATCAAGGAGGATAGATCATTACACAATAGAGACATTTCCATTACTAATGGTTCTACTATGGGCCTATGAAGGTACTTAAGGTTGTAGACTCACTGGTCTAATACTTTTTGTTTCCATTGAATTCGCTATAATTTTTATAAAAAATAGAATTTGTTTCATAGCCAACATTTTAGTCACTGAAATTTGATTTTCTACTTTTAAAGATCCCTTTCCCTTTCGAGTTAGAATTTTTTTATTCCTTGTCACATGCCATATAAGTTATATAGATATATAGATAGATATAAATAGATATGTGTGTGTATATAGATCAATATTTGGGAGAATGATGGAAGCAGGGAAACTTTAGAGCCTTGACATTTTAACTATTAGGAGAAGAAAATCTTTAAACTTACATAGCTAAAACTGTGACAGCCTGTCCTTGCTCATTTGTATAAAGTCAGTGAATCACAACGAATGACTCATTTAATCCGATAATCATGTAGGAATCACATGATTTGTCAGAACCACTGTACAAACAACACACTTTCCCTCATAGGTGTTTACTTCATTGCAAAAACTAATTTAAGTAATCATACTTTTTTTTTTTAATATTTTTCACTGAACTTGAAAATTTTAGAGAACTAAAATATTGCAGGAATTTTCATAAAATTTATTCAATGGTTTCTTTTAGGACAAAGAATTACCTTGAATTTTTTAAAATTTCTCATAGAGAAGAACTGTGATTTTTTTTTTGTCTTGAAACAATCCCATGGCTATCAATTTCTTTTAAGACTAAACAAAATGATTCACTTATGCAAAGTCCATTTTTCTATTAATACCATATTTTTATTTATATCCAGATAATGATTTTAGATTAAAAAAATATATATACAGTTTTATAATGTTCATTTTTTCTTTGAGCAATTAAAGCTTGATGCCAATTATTATGATTAACTCTTCCAAAAACTGGATTAAAAATAAAATATGTAGGACAATATATGCAACAATATAAAATATAAATGGATTGGGAGAGTCCAAAACTTTGTGCAGACACCATTTAGAAATCAGCTGAAAATATGTTTTTTTATCTCAGATGTAGCATACTTCTGTTCTTCAAGTATATACAGTAGTATTTGAATAGTTATCAGAAATTTACAAGTATGAGTTAATTAGTGAAATTAATTTTCATTTAGAAATCAGCTGAAAATATGGGGGTTTATCTCAGATGTAACGTATTTCTGTTCTTCAAGAATATACAGTAGTATTTAAATAGTTATTGGAAATTCACAAGTAAATGAGTTAATTAGTGAAATTAATTTTCATTAGTTGTTCTCAATTAATTGTTGGATTCATGTTTTTGTTGGCAATGGGTAATCCTCAAATTTGATAAGATTTTAGTCTTGTGAAACTCACTACCCTTCCCCTCTCAAATAATAACTCACACTCAAAAAAAAGTATCAATTGTATAAGATATTTTTTAAAGCTTTTTCCTATCCTTTCCAGCCTCATTGCTCTCTTCACAAATCTGGCAGCCTCTTCTTCCTTTAAAACAGTTATTATCATACCATGTCTGAAAGAATGAACAAGGATGTTATTTATTACCGATATACATTATTAAGAGTGCTTTCTCTTTTATTAACAACATTCACCAAATGGAATTTAATCCTAGTTAAAATTGACAAGAAAAAGAAAGAAGAAAAAAGTAAAGTCTCTAAATGACCGAGCTTGACAACTTCAATTCAGGAATGCATCCCTATTCAGGGAGCATGCTGAAGCCTTTGTAATTTAAATAATTTCTAAGACTTAAGCAATTGCCAAAGTGTTTTTACCTACTAGGGAAGAGAGCCATATCCAAAAAACTTGATAGAAAGGGTACTGATATCAAGCTGAGTTTTTCACAGCGTTAAAAAGCTTGTCTCAAAAGCCTGCACTCAGAGATTTCAAGCTGCTTTCTTAAAGGTTTGCTACTCAGATGCCTACATGGTACTTTTTATAATTTAGGGGCTTAATGATCTAAAATAATTCTAGCTATATTATTGTTTCATGAACATAGACTGAGATGTTCAACAAGCCTTATCCATTCAAAAAATCAGACCCCTAATGGTATTTGACTTACAGATGAATTGTCCCTCGAAATATAATGTCTTTGTGTCAAAACTTGGTGGGTTAGAGTTACTTCAGAGATGTTTTCCTAGAAAAATCAACTTTATCTGTTTTCTCTGAAATTCTTCAGAATTTCAATGAGAGACAACCAGTGAATCTCTACATGGATAATCAGGTGAAACCTCTTTTCTCACACATTATTTTAGGACAGAGTTAAAACTGTGAAATGAGGCCCTCCCATTTCCTCATGGTTTGTTGAAATTAGAACTGTGAATTACCAGACTGATGGCAATTATGTGTATTTATATTATTTTTTCAATTTTAATCATAAGTTCATTACTGCCAATTCTAAATTCACAGAATATGCTAAGAACACAAAGTAAAATAATTCGAAAATGAATAAAAACATTAGTTACAGATTTACATTACTATTAATGAGAGTGTAACTATAGCTTTCATCATTTTTGAGAGAAACAAATTCAGAAAACTAAATGGTTCTCAGGCTATGACTCAAGAATGAAAATACATGCAAAGCCCAATTCTAAGATGCTTGATTCAAAACTAAAATCAACAACACCATTCACCCACATATAGCTTCTGTGGTTTTAAGGCCTGCAGAACATTTTTTTAATTATGGTGAGGAGTAATGAAGGGATGTAAATGCCAGAGATGAATTAAGATCCTTGTTTATCTCTGATTACAGACCAAAAACAACTTCACTTTTGTTTGACTGGACTGTTGCGATTTTTTTTCAGAGCTTATAGTAGTCGCTGTGCTATAACTAAAAGCTGAATAGTCCTTTCACACTATTCAAAATATTTATGTATAATTTTTGAAGGAACTGCATTGACTTCATTTTCTTTCCATTGAAAATCTATGGAAGGTTTCCTCTCTGTTTTCTATTTAACTCAATGGGAGCAGGTAGTGAATATATTTGAGAGTTGCACCCTTAAATAACAACTCAAGGACATTTTTGAGTAATGTATCTAATCCTTTGAACAGTCCTTGTCCTATAAACACAACCAAAAAGAAAAAATAATCTATCTTTTATAGACCTCTGACTACTTCAACCATTGCCGCAGGCAATTCATTCAGAATAATTTTCTTCCCTGTTTTTTAGTTTGTGTTTGGGGGTTTTTTTATTCCCCATATCATAAATGATTTAGCAGATGGTGTGTGTGGTTTTTTTTTTTTCAAAAAGAAGCAATTTAATAGAACCAGCTCCCATATTTTCTAAGAGATTTCACAAACAGCAGGATTTTTCAGAGTCAGACTTTTTCAATAACAGTAGGATTTCTTTCTTAACTTTCTCTTGGAATACTCTGATAGTTTATGAATTAAGTGAAAAAAGACAATCCTAAAACTGAATATGACTTTGCAACGTTTTATATTGTGTTTGAAAAATCTTATCAGAAACCACAAACTCACACTGAAAAATCTCAGGAAGAGTGCTCAGAGAACATTTTTTTAGAATGAATGTACCCTTTGTATGTTTTTGTTTTGTAGATGCCTAAGAGATATAAGCACAAATAAAAAATAATGGTTTCAAACAATCTTTCTAAGGCATAACTAGAAGGTGGCAAATCATTTATAATTTAACTGTAATTTTGTTAATTAATAGTAACCCCATTTCAATTATTGGGAGAAGAAAATTGAAATCGTAGTGTCTCTGACCTTTATCTTTACCTACAAGACTTGAGAAGCATTGGCAAAGTGAGTTAAACTGTTCACTTTCTTAAGCTGTAATGTCTGGAGGAGGGTTGAAGTGCACTAGCAAGACATAATAATACATTCAAACTTCTTTCTCTTGACATCTGAAAAATCAAGAGTACTACATAATAATTTCTGTCTCCTTTTCCTGGGAGTTCTTGACATATCTCCAAAGTATGAAAGGTGATAGTTCCCCTCCATGCCAGCTGAGTAAAAGATGGTTGCAGTTTGAACTATAGTCCTCTGCAATATCATATTTTAGATTCTCCAGAGGTTTTAGGATTTCACAGTGAAACAAAGGAGTTGAAAATTTGTTTTGTTTGGATTATAAAAGGTAAAAGAATGCAAGGAAAATTTCTGTCTCTTTGTCATGATACTACAAAAAATTACTGCAAAAAGTCTACATACAGGACAAAATGTTTACTCTCATGACTTTCATGTTAATGTTCATGGTTTCAATAATGGACAGCATCCTGGCTTGCCTAAGCTCTATCTTAACTTTTGGTATGCTTAAAGACAATAGAATTCTTAAATGCTGTCTTGGAAGAAACCTATGACAGCACAAACTTTTTTGAATTCTGTTCTGGGTCAAAATAAATGCTCCAGAGCAGTGCTTGCTTCTTGCTTTTCAATTTGTACTACTGTTAACTATCTCCACCTATGTTGGTGATGAAAACTCACAAAACTTTCATGATTGGTACACAGGGTGAAGTGTGCCAGATGGTTACATCAACTTGATTCAGGGAAAAAAAAACTTATTGGGAGTGTCAGGAGAAGGGTGGAACAGCGCTCTGAATTAATTACAAAGTATTTTCTGGGGTAGAGCTTAAATATTCCTTCTGTTCAGAAGCATACATAGATAAGGAACAAACAGAATTGAGGATTCCAGGGCACATACCTTGGAAATGAAATGAATTTATCTCAAAAGAACTTTGCAATTTGTTTCAAAATGTTAAAGTACTGAATAAGAAAAAATCCTGCTTGAGACAGTGTTTCTTTTGAACCATTTTCTCTGCTTTCTCTTTTTGAACTACCGAGTGTATGGAATTTTCAACTGTTTTGAGCATCTGCAGTGTTTGAGTTGGTTTTCTCAACTTGTTAGATATGTTCTGTAGACATATGATCATTTCTCTTAGTTTTTCTTGAGAGCCATCACCAAAATTTTAAAAATCACCCTACAACTCCACAAAGCTGTGTGAAATTGTGGTCACTCTTACACTGCTTTAAATGAACAGTGAGTGGTGTGAGTGATAAGAAATCCAAAATCTCCTCCAAAAGCAACTGTACTTTTCTTACTCTATATATCCACAAATGTTGAGACTTGATACTTAAAAACTATTTATTAAAAAACCAAACCAAACCAAACCAAACAACTATGAATGGTCTATGTCATGGCTTTCATAACAGTAGCCACAGTTCTGATGGGTGTAAAAGAATGCTAGGCAGTTCCCTGTTGTGTATAGCAAAAGGGAAAACACCTGGAAAGAAAACCAAGCAAGCTTGCTAGCATTATTTGAGATAATACTGGGATTAAACCAGTCACTTTAGATGACATTTTGGATGTCATGGTCGTAGACAACACATATGGTCTCATGTATTTTCTAAGCAAAGAGTTTACTTTAAAACCACATTGTTTACAATAATGAGAACATTTGATTTCCTGTCAGGTCCCATAGAAACATACATTATTTTTTTTCTCTCACTGCCTTGCAGCTTAAACACATCATATTCATTTCATGATTTTCTTAAAATAAATACATGAATAAAAACTTTGAGATTAAACTGACAAAATTTTTCTTATAACTAATTTTTAAACAACTAAGAAGCATCTCACTAAATGTGCAGTAGCAGATATGCTATCAGTAGGCCCACTCAAAACTGTTAAATTAAATAATCATAAAATTAATATCCTGCAGTAGAAGGATTGAAATGAATGTGGAGTTGTAACATAGTTGTGAGATTGTTATTTGTGATGGGAAATTGTGTGAGCAGCTTCAATTTTGATTAGACAAAATTCAGATAGATGAAAAGACCTATAAAGTAATTATTAATATTATATATGTGCATAAATTAAAGCATGAAAGTCTCAAGTCTCAAGTAATTTGTTTCAGATGGCAATAATGTTTTTGTGACTTTGGACTAGAAGTAAAAAGGGCTTTGGAAGTGTCTGGATGCAGTATCCCAAAAGGGGAAAAAAAAACTCTCAGAAGATGCATGACTTTAGAGTGAAATTAGAATGTCCAGTTCTGGGCTCCTCAGTGCAAGAGAGACATGCACATACTGGAGACAGTCCAATGAAGGGCCACAGAGATGATTAAGGGACTGGAGCATATGAAGAAAGGCTGAGACAGCTGGGACTGTTCAGCTTAGAGAAGAGAAGGTTCAGGGGGATCTTATTAATGTGTATAAATAGCTGATGGAACAGTGCAAAGAGGACGGACCCAGGCTCCTTTCAATGTTGTCCAGTGACAGGACAAGAGACAATAGGCACCAAGTGAAACATGGAGAAACTCCATTTGAACATCAGGAAACACTTTTTTACTGTGGGGGTGACTGAGCACTGGAACAGGTTGCCCAGAGAGTTTGTGGTCTCCATCCTTGGTGATATTCAAAAGCTATCTGAACACAATCCTGGGCAACTGGCTGTAGGTGGCCATGCTTGAACAGGGCAGTTGGACCAGATGACCTCCAAAAGTCCCTTCCAACAACCATTTTCTGATTCTGTAATTCTGTGAATCAAGTTCAGGTACAGTATAGTATTAACACAATAAATCACTATAACAAAAAAAGTTTAATTTTGAAGCAAAAAAATTTATATCTAAAAATACACAACACAAAACCATGGAAATGCATATTGCTTATATGCATTTACTTTGCATCCTCTAAACTAGCCACCAACTCAGAACCTGCCACTCTAACACCAGTTTTCTATGGGACACACTTCTGTGCTCAAGAGTTAGAGACTGAATTCCATTCATGATGCAAATTAATACCCAGCCTGTATAATTTACTCTGTAATATATTGCAATGAAGGCTGCCAACTGTCAAGAATGGTTAAATAAAATAAAGCTAACGTATTATTTATGTGCATAGAAATGATTGAGATAAAGACAACCATACATTTTTCTTGTGATAACACACAATAATGAAGATGAGTTCATAACTGTTGATAGTACATTTTCTTAACTGTGTGCCCAAAAGGCAAAGATTGATTTTCTAGATTGCTATGCACATTCTTACAATATTCTGAAATTCCAATGAGTGTTACTGTAACTTTATAAAATACATGAAAACAATTTTCAATTAGAGTACAATTTTTCAAATACAATGATTAATAGAAACTTTCAAGAAATTCAAGCTCACCTTTATCACCACTCCTAAAATTTAGAAGAGACTTTTGTTACCTGCAAGAAAACATAAAATCATATCTATCAACATTAGACATTGAAACAAATAGAAAAAACATGAAAGAGAGAATATGTCATGGATGGGTAAGGTACCACTGTTCAATATTTTACGTTAGCACCAACGAACACAATTACCTACCTTACCCGTACTTACCCCTTACTTTTTTACATACTGAGAAAACAACACAACTGTGGGAAGTTATATAGTTACAATGTACTGCTACTGCCTACAATGTTCAGCCTACTTTTATCATTCTTATGGTACCACTGGTTTGAATTTGCTTGCTTGCTTGCTTGCTTTATTTTCTTATTTTTGTGAAAAGGAGCAATTGAATTAAGACAGGAACTGGTGTGCCTATAAGTTTTCCCAAAATCCAGAAAGAAACCTTTTTGAAGATGTTTATTAATATTCTGATGTAAATCTGCCAAAGCTAATACATTTTTCTTACTTCTCCTGTTGACCATTTTAGTGTGAAAATATAAGTAGTTAATAACTGCATTGAAGTATTAGTTTTCCATTGTCATAGTCTATCCATCCTCTTGTTCAGGGCAGCATGCAATTGTAACTTCAGGAAGCCTTGCCTTTCTGGTTTCTCTAGAGATAACATTTTAGTATTAAATTTATGTACAGTGAATGAAAGTTATAGTCATTTGTAACTATTGCTTATATGTAGCAAAGAGGAAATAAATGAAATTATTAGTTTAAAATAACAACAAACTATGTTGCGGAATTCATGTGGCATGAGAGAAAAGACAGACATGAGTAAAGAGGATACTTTGCTTTCTTTCGAAGCGGAGTTTCTGGGACTCACTTTGAAAATCTAATGATTCTTCCAGGCTTTTTGTTGTTGCTCTTTAGTTGGATTTGCTGCACACCCTCAGTATTTTTTAGCTAATGTATAAAAAATATCAGAAGATGACTACTTGTATAATTGAAATTGCATTCACTTTATGATTCTTACTTCTTGTGATTATCTTCATATGGTAAATATGTTAGACATTATGTTTGATTTTCCTCCTATTTTAACAATGAAATATTTGTTTATAGATAGTGATTCACTATGAATTCATTACGAAACACTTGTAAAACACTAAGAAGAATTTAATAAAAAGCTGAATGGAACCTTTTTATCTTGTTTTTTATGGTAACATTAATGTTTGCTGCTGAAGTCATATATCTGAATCCGGGTTTTGGTTGTGTCTTCTTAGTTACGTAGTAACATGACATGTACTGTAGTTTCCTCAGTGGATCAGCCTACCTAGTCAGTTAAGTCTTTAGGTCATAATTCCTCATTGGACCAAAGCAACAGCTCCTCCTGAAGAGGAGCTGGTTTCTGCTTCAATTATCTTACTTCTCGTTCGGTCTAATTTGAATTTTTCTATCAGAATTGCTGCAAATATTTGTTACAAATTCTATATTTCTATAGAATTTGCTACTAATTCTATATTCTGTATACATGGCTCAAAACTGATGCTGCAGTTCCAACAGTACAGAATTTGAGGGAAGTTATTCTCCCCATTCTATGCAGTGGTGGTGAGGCTGCGCTGGGGATACTGCATACAGTTAGGCACATCTTGTTCAAGAGGGTCCAGCTAAGGGCTACAGGATGGTCAAGGGCCTAGAACACAGGTGAAGGGATCTGGACTTGTTTCCTCTGACAAACGGCCTTACAGTCCTTTGAAGGAGAATTGCAAAGATGATGGAGCCAAACTTTTCTCAGTAGCAACAGACTCAGATGTAATGAGGAGGTCAGGGGACACAAGCTGTGGCTTGGAAACTTCAAGACAGAAAAAATCTTGTCACCAGAAGGGCAGGGCAGTGCTGAATAGGTTGCTCACAGAAATCATGGCTTCTCCACCCTTTGAGATTTTCAGGACTTGGCTAGAAAACGCAACGATGACGTATGTAGTACAGGTCACAGTCCCACTTTGTGTGTGAGGTTGAGCTAGATGACCACGGAGATCCCTTCTAAACAATATTTTATGATGTTATGATTCACTGATAAATAATATTGATTAGTGGAAACAATATTCAAAACATGTTGGTGACTGAAATAAATTTTAAACAGGTGTCAAAAGGGCTTTCACTTCCCAAATTTTTATAACATATGTGAGCAACTTTTAGTGCAGTTGTTTTGTTTGCATGTTTTGGGGTGTTTTTATAGGTCAAACTGAAACCAGTTTAAAACAATTGTGAATAACTGTGAAGTGATATAAAAAAAAAGTCCCCCAAATCATGCAAACAAGCATACATGCAATGGCTTTTTAGAAATATGCTTACTGAGACTTAAAATTCCTGGTGTAGTTCCCAGGTCCAGCATGTCTTATTCTGCTATGTTCAGTGACTTGTAACAATACTTTTAAGCACTGAAAAGGCCAGGAGAGAGAAGGATGATTCTCTCCTTGGATGAATCTGTTTGTACACAATGCATTGGCAAATGCAAAATCAAGGAAGACTAATTAGGCCTTGGTGTTCTCAGAAGTAGTGAGTGACTAATGCAAAGAAGAATTTTGGAAAATGGGGTATCTGCCTTCTTGTCACATGGGATCTCCATGAGGTATGTGTGTTAGTATGTGAATACAAGATGTGAAATAATCTCTATGGCTAAAGCTTATCACAGAGACATGCAATGTTTTCATCAATTTAGCTCTGCTGTAAAGAGCTCTAAAGAACTTTCCCCTAATGGAAGTAAATGAGAGACTATGTTACCATTCCTTGCTAATGTTCTCAGGATAATTTTTTCATTATTTCTTTATCTGTTAGATGCAAATGTTGATCGAATTATAACCTTTAACAAGAAAAAAAAAAAGTGTAATATTAAAAACCATCAACAAAATCTGAAAATCATAGGAGAAAAAAGGAAAAGAAAGAACAGATGAGAGTATTGCTTCAGGAGGAAAGGTTAGAGAAAATGGGAAGAACAAAAAGGAAAAAGACTAGGGCATAAGTGTGACATGGAAAGTGAAAAATTTAAAAAATATTTAGCTAAAACAAACTTTAATTGCTGGTTTCTAACTAATTAAAGTTTAATCACTGCTCATTTTCTAGTTTTATTTGCTATAACAGAATCAGAAATGGAAGTTATTGACATAGGGTATGACAGATGCATCGAGATAAGCTCTAAGGATTTGTCTTTACAGGGTTGTTCATTCATATTATCATATGGTTTGAAACTGTGCAATTAGAACTGCAATACTTTATTAATATCAGCTACGGTCACTTTCTTTCTTAAATGAAGCACTCATTACTTTATCTGTTATTCTGTGAATTCAGACTCCCCCCATATCTGGATATAGTTTGTATACCTATGTCTCTGATTCACTTTCAAAGTGAAATAAAATAACTAAAAATAAGCCACCCATAGCTCAGAGAGTCAACGTTTGCATGAAGAATTGATTCAGGTTAACCTCTTCTAGCCCTAAGTCAACTATTACACAAACTATTGTAATTTGTTCCGGCTTATATCACACAAAAATTGGCTGCATAGGCTAATAGGCGCAGAATTTCTTGAATATCTACATTTTCTTTCAAGGCTCACTGTTTATCTGTTTGGGCTTTTTTGTTTGTTTGTTTGCTTGCTTGGTTTTTTGAAGAAAGGAGAGCTTGCTTACAGAAATTCTCTCCCTGCTTAATGTTTACTCATGTTATAGACTTGATTGAAAATTGGCACAAATTATCAAGTAAAGGTAAAAATGTATTTATAAAAAAATTATGATCTGTTATAGTTCTTTAAAAATGCACTTGTATCTTGACGTAGAAAATGTAGACAGTTGCTTTCCTATACCTGGAAAGAAAATGTGAACAAGTCAAGTGATTACTTTTTTCAAAGAAGATTCTCAGCAAATCTGTGACATCAGCTAGCTGGAAGCTTTCACAGAAGTAATATGAAAGAGGGGGGCACACACATGGTCAA
Source organism: Nipponia nippon (assembly GCF_047370975.1). Lineage (NCBI taxonomy): Eukaryota > Metazoa > Chordata > Aves > Pelecaniformes > Threskiornithidae > Nipponia > Nipponia nippon. Next base: position 24,749,836 of record NW_028262336.1, read on the forward strand.
ACGCCAGTTCTCTAAACCCAAAATGAACTCCATTGGGATTATTCACATGTTCAGAAGATGCATGCTTATGTAATTTTTGCAGTACTGGACTTACTTCATTAATATTGTGAAGGCTGTATGATGCTAAACCTCATAACCTCATTTCAAAATATTGTTCACATTTCTTTCTTTTTGTTTTAATCACTACTTTCTGACTAAATTATGTAATTGACTATTGACATCACTTACAATATTACAATTTCTCCAGTATACAGTTGGCCTAAGATGTCTTGTTTCTGTGCTACTTATTTTATTCAGTTTACCTGAGGTTGCTTATGACTGAAAATGTCATTGCTTTGGATCATCTTCTAGACAATAAGAGTAAGTGTATAAAGTAAGAAAGAAATGTACCTACATATTGGTGAGAGGTTTTTTTCCTGTACTACTGTCTGTGATGTTTTTTTCTGTGAAGGGAGTTTTCAGTATTGTGGCATATTTCATTGTGTTCAGCTGAAACAAACCGAATGAGAAACAGTGCTTTTTATTTTTATATGGCAGGTTTTGACAATCTTTCATACATGTCAGATGTACAGATTTCAAAATAGTTTAGGGGTTTTTTTAGGAAATAGAAGTAAGGAAGTGATTTTCTATGAAGACTTGAGGGTTGCACAAAATACAACCTGCATCTGATAATATGGAACTATAAATAAGACAAGTATTATTTTTGAAGGGAATGTTGAGTCACAAGGTTGAAACCTCCTCCTCAAGTGCATTTTAAATCAAAACAGACAGTTTTGGGCAGTATCCAGAAGTTGTGAAGATAATACTTGCAGTTTATTTTGAAGAAAGGAAAAAAGTCAATGGAAAGTCAAAAGAAGTTCTTGCTCAAGAGACCAAAATACTAGCTGGTTTGCAAGGTTCAAGGTTTGATAACTGCTCTAAGGTCAGAAAATGTAATCTGGATATCGGATTAAAAGAGAAAAGAATGAGAATTATGTCTTAACCTAGAGTATCTGTTCAATACCTACTTAATACTTACACTCATGTGGTTAGTTCAGATAAAATAATTCCTTTCTTAGGCCATAGACAGAAAGGTAAATGGGAATATGTTTGGATGAGGAGAGGAAATTAAATATCTTATTAATGAATTGCAATAACCTGGAGTATAAATGTCAGGTGTCATAACTATGCTATACTCTAGACTGTTCTGCCACAATTCTAATGAGGAAAGGCATAGCTGCTGGAGAGTAAGCGTTTATATCAACAACAAGTTGATCTTTTAATTTCTTGGCTGTCCTCTTAGGAAAAATATTATCCTTGTATGACTGAGAAATCACTTCTTATTTACTGATACTGTGACAAATTACATAAGTTTTCAGTCACTCCTAATTCTGCACATAATATAGAATCATAAAACAGCCCAAGTTGGAATAGACATTGAAAGACCCTCTGGTCCAACCTTTCATGGGAAACAGAGCCTAAATGAAATTATCTAGCACACTGTCCAGTCACATCTTGAGAACCTCCAGTGATGGGGACTCTACCACATCCCTGGGGAAGTTGTTCCAGTGAATGATTATTCTCACTGTAAAAATTTTCTCTCTTATATTGAGATGAAACCTCTCTTGGTGCAACTTGTACCTGTTGCCCTTTGTCATCTCCATGTGGTTCCTTGTGAAGAGAGAGCCTCCGTCTTCTTTGAAGCCACCCTTTAAGTGCTGGAATACTGTGATGAAGTCCCCCCGAGCCTTCTCTTCTCCAAGGAGAAAAGACCTAATGCTTTCAGTCTTTCCACATAGGTCAAGTTCTCCAGGCCTTTGATCATCTTCATGACCCTCCTTTGGGCCCTCTCCAGTCTGCCCTTGTCATTTTTGAATTGTGGGGACTGGATACAGTATTCCAGGTGTGACCTGACAAGTCCTGAGTAGAGAGGGATGATGACATCTCTATCTCTGCTAGTAATGTCCCTGTGGATGCAGCCCAGGATCCAATTTGCCTTTGTTGCTGCAATGGCTCCCTGCTGACTCATCTTCAGCTTCTTGTCCACCAGAACCCCCAGGTCCCTTTCAGCAAGGCTGACCTAGCCATACAGATCCTAGCCTGTACTGGGCAATTTGGTTATGTTATCCCAGGTGCAGGACTCATCACTTGTCTTTGTTAAACTTCATACTGTTCTTGCTAACCCACTGTTCCAGCCTGCCTAGGTCTCTCTGTAAGATATCTCTCCCTTCTAAAATGTCCACCTCACCACTCAGTTTAATGTCATCAGCAAACTTGGTGAGAGTGCTTTCAGTCCCATCACCCAGATCATTTATGAAGATGTTGAACATCGTGGAGCTCAGTATTGATCCCTGAGGGACCCCACTTGTGACAGGCTGCCAATCTGAGTAAAAAACATTGATCACCACTCTCTGAGTGCGACCTGTTGGCCAATTTCCTACTCATCTCACAGACTATCAATGCAGTCGGTGTCTTGTCAGTGTGTCTATCAGAAGGCTGTGGGAAACAGTATCAAATGCTTTGCTGAAGTAGCTGTAACTGCTATAAAATACAGCTAACACTTCCTCTATAGTCTGCTAATTTACAGGACACTGTTATAAATCGTACTTCTGCTCCTGTACTCCATTGTTACATTGGTAATTAAACTTACTTGATTCAGGCTAAAATTAAGTGGAACTGATGAATGTTTTCTGCAGATCTTTTGATCTGCCCATCAAAAAGATGCTCATCTGTCATCAAGATTTAGGCAAATAAATATTTTGTTCTTTAGGCCTTCAAATTACTGATGATGAAAGTTGCCAGAGTGAGGATCTACAGTTCTGGAACAGATTTTAGAAAGTATTCTAAGGAGATAAAGATCCTGCAGCTCTGTCTCAGCAAGAAGGAGTGTGTTTTCATTCATGTCCTGACTGAAGTAATTGGGAAGGAATACATTGCAAACTGGAGCATGCTGCTTCGAGTTAATGGCCTACAGAAAAAGGAGCAGAGATCTAGTATGCAGTGAATCCTGCTGCAGAGCCATAGGGAGAGCTGCATGTGGAGGGGTGGGTGGATGATACTAAATTGTCAATAAGTCATGATGGAGAGGGGCAGGAGGATTGACTATTGATGCATACCCCAAAAGAAACGTAACACTGAGGGCTAAGTGCCTTCAGCTTCCCAAGAAAAGCAGAAATAACTCACTAATACATGTCCTGAAGACCCTTGCGTATTTATGAATGGTTCATTAATTTTACATTCCCTGTGAAAAATCACACCTTTCCAAACAATTTTATGATAGTCTAGAATCATAGAATGGTTTGGGTTGGAAGGGACTTTTAAAGGACATCTAGTCCTCTCCTGCAAAGAGCAGGGACATCTTTAACTACATCAGGTTGCTCAGAGCCCTGTCCCACCTGACCTTGAATGTTTCCAAGGACAGGGCATCTACCACCTCTCTGGGTAATCTGTTCCAGTGTTTCACCATCGTCATCATAAAAAATTTCTTCCTTATATCTAGTCTGAATCTACTCTCTTTTAGTTTAAAACCATTACCCCTTGTCCTATTGCTACAGGCCCTACTAAATTGTTTGTCCCCATCTTTCTTATAAGCCCCCTTTAAGTATTGAAAGGCCTCAATAAGGTCTCCCTGCAGGCTCTCCAGGTTCAGCAAGCCCTGAATTCTCTCAGCCTGTCCTCATAGGAGAGGTGTCCTAATAAGAGATAGTGTTCTTCCTCTGTGGCAGTTTCTCCTATTAAAGTGACAAAGGCAATATGGAGGGGGTATAAATACAGTTCTCTGCTTGAGTACATTAATTTTATTAACTACCCCCTTTGCTATGAAGCTATTAGGACGGAAGAATAGGTGCTCATTCTCCACAGACAATTTCAAATGAGAATCTACATTTTCAAGTAGAAGCCCATCCTGTGACTTCTTTTAATAAAAATTAAACACCCTGATTCATCACTTAACTTGTATTCAGTGATGACTTAAAATGTATGAAAGAGACAAAGGTTATAACTATGGGGAAAACTTGACACTTTTTTTCCCCTCATTTAAGCTCTAATTCTTTCTGTCACTCAACTAGAGATGATACATTATTAAGTAGTAGTTGGAATCTTGCTTTTAATAGGATTCTCTGTACTATAAAGACAAAGGTAAGAAAGGACAGGTATTCATCTTCAGTGAAACATGCTTAAAAAGATGACTCCCTCTTTCCTTTGATCCGGCAGTCCCTGACCATGTCCCTGGGAGCAAGATGGTTGAGGGGTACTACCCCTTGCTCTGCAAACATGTCTTTTTTTTTACACAACGCTATCACAGGATGATGGCTAAGATCTCCATTTACCTTTGATAGAGCAAAGACTTTTAGCCAGGTTTTAGGAGGAGGAACTAATGTGATCAGAGTTGATTCTGGTTGCCTCCTCATGCAGGAAAAGAGCTCAAGTATTAGAATACTCTATGAGGGTTTCATTCTGGCCACCTGCATAACACATCTGAAATATTTAAATATTTTCTGAGCCAAAGAGAGAGTGATAATCTAGCCTTGTGGTTAGGACACACTCAGCTAGTCTGAATGTTTAAGCACAGATGCAAAGTAGACAGAGTTAAGATGAGAATTTGAGGTGGAATCAAATGTGCCCTTGAAAGTAAGCTGAAAGTCTGTATCATTCTACACTTGATTAGCACTCCCTTTGCAAGGTGTCGTGGATGGAGTGAGAGTGCACTGGTAAGAGCAATATGTTTACTGATAACAAAGTTTGATAGTAAATGCGACAGCGGTTTAATGAGATTCGATGGCAAGGTACACTTGATTATTTACTGCATAGGGGACAGGGTCAGACAAGACTGTCAAGGAGACCCTCCCATTGAGTTATGAGGTTCAGAGAGGACCCCTTTGCTCTCTAAATTCCTTCTCAGAGAGGAGTCTGAGTGTGGCTGTATCCAATCCCAGTCCCAGACTTGGTCAGCGGTTTATGTCTAAAGGATTATATATGCATGTCATGGTTTAACCCCAGCCCGCAACTAAGCACCACACAGCCGCTCACTCGCTCCCCACCTGGTGGGATGGGAGAGAGAATCGGAAGAGTAAAAGAGAAAACTCATGGGTTGAGATAAAGACAGTTTAATAGGTAAAGCAAAAGCCGTGCGCACAAGCAAAGCAAAGCAAGGAATTCATTCACTACTTCCCATCGTCAGGCAGCTGTTCAGCCATCCTCAGGAAAGCAGGGCTCCATCATGCGTAACGGTTACTTGAGAAGACAAACGTCATCATTCCGAATGTCCCCCCCTTCCTTCTTCTTCCCCCAGCTTATATACTGAGCATGATGTCATATGGTATGGAATAGCCCTTTGGCCAGTTTGGGTCAGCTGCTCTGGTTATGCCCCCCTCCCAGCTTCTTGTGCACGTGGCAGAGCATGGAAAACTGAAAAGTCCTTGACCAGTCTAAGCACCACTTAGCAACAACGAAAATATCAGTGTGTTATCAACATTGTTCTCATACTAAATCCAACACACAGCACTCTACCAGCTACTAAGAAGAAAATTAACTCTGTCCCAGCTGAAACCAGGACAATGCACAATCAATCCTTTATATCACTTAGCTAAGATTTCAGAGTTTAGCATGCTGGTAGTCACTTACTCAAGGGGAGATCCTGGCATGCAGCCTGCTGCAAGGGCTCTTGGGCTGCTCTCTATTTATGGGGGTAAGTTGATTAACTCATAGTCATATTTACATACTGACTGCATACGTTAGTTTCTTCCAAATTTGGCTTGAGTCGGACATTGACCAGCACTGTGGTTAAGTGGACATATTGCCATAAATTAGACCTTGGCTATTGTGTTGTTATCTGCCACTCCCGAATCCACTTTGAGCTGGATGCATCCATCACAACCGCCACTGGTGATTATTGCTTGAGCAGGGTTATGGGAAAAGGTCAGGGAGGGGGCAGGGGGGTCATGGGGTGCACACCGCCAGCCAAGGTCATAACATTTTTTTTTGTGCAAGGTAATGAGAATTACATTAAGCTATTACTGAAGTTTACTTAACCTAAATTATTTTATTTTTTCCTGATTTGGATAAAATCCATTCATGTCTTAACGGAGGAATGTTTACTTTTTGTGAACTCTCACACAAGGGCATAGTTGTCTGAATGCTGAAAATATATTCACGTAATATTCTATACTGAGCTAAATAGGTAAGAAATGGCTGTCCATATCCTTTTAATCTGAGGAATAATTTAAAGTGAGTTTTGAATTGTTGATTAAATAAAGATAGCAGCACCATCTTAAACAGAAAGCGTTATTTGCTTGAGGGAGGGTGTTTTTATATCTAGATATTCTTCCTCTGCAGACTTTACTTGTTGAAATGACTCAGTGGTTTTTAACTGAGCTGAGCTTTTGGATACTATATTCTTAATGAGAAAAATTCTTCCAGTTCTGATGAACCTCTAACTCGTACAGAAGTTGTACATAGAGGAATCACACTGTTATACAGCATATATGTTATACAATGAAATGGTTATTATTCACTCAGTGCTTTGTCTGTTCCAGGATCTTCAGATGTTTAATTAAATAATCTTCCTAAACTCCCTAAGAAAAGAGTAAATAGTTTTATGCCACTTTATAGATTGAAAGAGTAAAGAAGATAATTTGGCAAACCACAAAGCCTGTGGAACCATAGCAGAGAGGTGTATTCAAGAAAAAAAAAAAAAGAAAAAAAAAAAGAACAATTACAAATTTGTATTTTTTATTTGCTAAAATGTGTTATTTTATATTAATTACTTCCTTTATTAACTTAGCCCTATGTGCCTTCTTTAAATTTTGCTTGAACCTGAATTGGTCTGGAATTTCACATTATAAACATTTGCTGGTTTAATTTTAAGATTTTACTGAGTTTACTACGGATGAGATACTGTAAAAGTATACCTCAGTATAATATTAGCTGACTGTAGAAGACTATGTCTTGAACACTTCCTATATTTATGGATCCATATGCATTTATACAGTAGGTCTCATTGCAATGTGAAACTTTGCATGCAGGTATTGTGCAACATGTTTAAATGGAGTGAATTACTCTATCCAAATTGCTATTTATTAACCAGTAAGATGTATTGATTAAGATTTTCTTGTGAACATGTCCCACACAGAACCCTTCTAATAGTTTGATAGTTTGGTACACAGTGATTGAGTATTTTTCCATGCAGTAGTGCACTTATTCTCCCTTCATGTCTTTCATTAGGTCAGTATTTGAGGAAATTCTATCTGGTGTCTAAAAAAAGCACCACACTTGTGCCCTTGCCTTGCTCAGTCATATCTGGGGCCATGCCATGGAGAAACAAACAGCATGAAGTTGTTTTCTAATAATGCAGCATTGTCTTTGTGATAAATAGCTATTTCATGTACAAAGGTTTGTTCTAAGCCTAGAAACAAAATATTAGCAAGCCATTATTAAGAATACACTATGCGTAGGAACGAAAGAAGGAGTAAACACAAATGTGATCTAATACACATGGAAGCAGGGGGTTAAAAAGTACACAGCCCTGGCTTTGCTGGGAACTATTTACCTTCTCAGTGCCAATTTAAGCCTGAGATAGGGCAATTATGGATAGAATTAATAAGAAAGTCCGGTTTTGCTATTCAGAAAGTTATTTATATATTGCTCCTTTTTGTTATATTCTAGTGTTCTTATTTGGATTATGATTAAAACAGAGATACTTTTACAGCTATTTAAGATGACCATTATTTACTGAGAATACTTATAATAAATAACATTGGAAATTTATATGATTGGCATGCAGAATGCTGCAACCAAAAATAGATGTAACTAAAAAACCTAGAGGCTCAGCTTTTACACTGGAGTAAAGATAATGCATAAGTGTCCAGCTTTGTAATAATAAGCAACAATAAAAATAATATAATATTCTTTATCTTAACTTCAGAAAGGATATTTGACTTCTTATCAATGCTATGAACTGAACTCCCTGTTATTAACATTTGATAGCCTGCCCATGCGCAATGAACCAGTTTTCTCAGTTAACACTAAGACACATGCAGCATCTCTCAAAAAAATCTAACATAGTGAATGGGCAGCTAATAGGTACACAAACAAAACTACTTCTTAGCTCCACACATCCTGAAAACAAACCCTCTGAATGTGAAAACAAAATATCATTTCAGTATGTATTTTGAATGATTAAATTCAAAGTTGCACATCAGAGAAGTCAGGCAGCCAGTTCATCCATATTTTAAGTCCTTGCTCTCAAAGAACAGAAGTGGTAAAATACTATTATTTATGTATTTAAATGTATATACATTAATAGTTTTCACGTATTTGTCTGACGTGACACAAAAGTAAATAATCAGGTATATCTGAATCCCTTCACTTCATTTCTTAGGACTTCTTTCTTTTTTGATAATTGATGGTTTTTGATAATTTTTTGATAATCAAAATTGATAATTTTGATGTATTTGATTATTATAGTTTCTATTATGTGTGATACTTACCAAACCATAGTTGAATGTGATGTTTAAGAGTTAGAGTATAAGTATATAAGCTCAAGGATCTACAGACACCTTGGAAAAGAATGAATATCAGGTTATCTGACAAACTGTTCTTAACAATAGTACTCTTAAATTTTTAGCAATATACTCACAGATATGGTAGATTTTTGTAAACTATTGTGAAGTTGCTAAACCATCTTCTTTAGTCAATACATTTCTTCTGACTGAAGAGATAATTAGTACTTTGAATACTAAGAGTCTACTAAAAAGACCCTTAAACTGTTACATGCTGATATATTTTTTAATCACTTGTCTTTTCTCTTTGTACTGTCTTTTATCTCATTTTTCTACCAATATTTATCATCTACCACGTGCTACCCAGACCTCACAAATGCATATGCATATGTTGCTCAGAAGCAGGACATGATTCAAGTGCTTATTTTTTTCAGTGCCTTGCCTTACAGATTATGTCTCTGCACAGAAACAAATCTTCCGAAACAATTTAGAAAAAGGAGCTGAAGGACCACTTAGATCCTAACCAATCATTGTTTAACAATGGATTTTTGAACAGATTATTTAATGCTAAGGTTGTCTTCATGAGATCAAGAACCTATTCCTTATGAGGTCTGAAGTTAATCGTAGGTCATCCACTCGGGACAGAAATAATGAAAAACTTTTCTTGCCTTTCTCAGTATCTAATTTACATGTTTAAACTTTCATATCAGTTTTTTGTCATGATTTTTTCAATATTTTCCAATTTTTCAGTATATTATTTGGCAACATGTAACAACAGCGAATCAACCCACTATAAGCAGTGGAAGCGTTCTGTGAGAATTCAAAGGTATAGCAAATATTAGATCTTTTACTGATCTTTTCCCAGTTCATTTTCCACAGGTCTTAATTTAGCCTTTTCATTAACTGATCTATTTGTCATGAAATTCAGTATTAGCAGTTGTAGAGTTCACTAGAAAAGAATCATACTAATAACTAGATTACCTTCAGCCTATGCTGGCCTAATTAATATCATGTAGAGTACCGATGTTGCTTTTATCATGTAGAGTACCGATGTTGTTTTTTTTTAATTCAATAAAATAAAAATACATTAACAAATGTTTTCTCTTTTTAAAGCATCCAATTTTGTGTTCTCTATAACATTAGTAATTACAATATCAAGCAGTAAAACATCATCTATAACTATTTGAGTGGAAATGGGTTGAGTTACAAGAGCAACAGACTATATGACTTAATATCTTAGTGAGTGTCTGATGGAAAAAATAATTACAAAGACATTTGTAAATGAAGGTTAGAATTTGAAGAATGCAGAAAAAATGCTTTAAAAAAAGAAAGAATTCGCTATTTTTGTTTTTAATCAACAGGTGACACCATGCTGAAAACAGCTCTTTGCTGCTGAGATCACACTACAATATGAAGACAATATTTATAGGATACAGTATTACATTGTTTTTTCACTACATTCAAGAGATTTTTGAAAGCAAATAGGTATTTACAGAAGTTTTCAAAATTCATTGTAAGCTTTTTTATGAATCTGAATAAAGATTTTATTTTCTGAGAGGTTGGCTGGTCTTGTTTCCAAGAAAAGTTTTTTTTTAAACAATGGAAATGGTTGTTTTTCACTGATGTTCACCTGCAAAAATTAACTGGGATTTGCTTTTCACAAGCTATTATGAATATTCTGAAGTGCTTCTATATGTGTGGGGTAAATAATGCCAAACAATCCAGTCAAGAAGATTTCATACTGGAAACATTCTTCTGCTTTCTATACTGATCAGAACAACCTGGAATTCCATTTTCTTCTTATTATTTTTATATCAGCTGACTTAAAAAAAAAAAGAAAAAAGGCAGACGTAATGTTCTGACACAAAAAATTGGAATGTTAAGGGAGTCAGGAGGTTTTGAACATAAATGGAAAGGTCTTTAAAAAAGAATTTAAACATCAGCTGTAACAGCTTTTCTCTTTCCCTTTATAAAAAGATATATATATAGTTATGATATAGCAGTGTAGCAGTTATAAAAAATTCAGCTTTAGTTATTTTGTAATCCAACCATATAAAAATCTTATGCATCTTGGCATGGCAACATAAAGACTAACTTTATTATCTATTATCTAAAAAAATTATTTAATTCTTCTGCAGCTTGCTTGATTTTCATGCAGTAATATTAAATCTTCAGGTAAATGTAGATTTCACTGGTAATTGTACTATAGACATCACATAGAATTTTTAATTTTGGAGGCCCACACTGGTTATTGATTATGGCTGTGCTATGGTCTGAAGAATTGGTGCAGACACCAGTGATGTCAAATATTGCCAAGCTCTAAAAATAAACTATCATGACTAAAAGGCAACAGGTTTAAATTCATAAGTAGGGCTACTTAAAAATATACAGGTAATTTTTCATATGTTAAGTGTGGGCTGAACCTGCTTCCTGTAGGTTTTGCACACATAGGTGTCCTTAAATAAGTGTTCTCTTTGCTTGGGATTTCTGTAAATATGAATGTTAAGAAATAGTTTGCTAAAGTCAGCAACACTAAAGTTGCAGTCCTCCACCTGTCACTTTTGCTCACCTTACTCAAGAAACAAATCATAGTAAGTTTTACATGCCTTCTTGCTAGGGACTATTTCAACCTGTATATCATTAACAAATTACAATTGCACGTATTTTTTTTTTTTTTTAAAACTGTTATTTTCTGAACAGCAACCATTTTAAATTTCTCACAAATTTTATGAAAAAAAAAAAAACAAAACCAAAACCAAGTAATGTTGTTCAAGGGTAGAACTAAGAATAAATGAACCAAATTTCTCTCTGGGCTTGTGGTGTTTTAAAGTAGGAACAAAATGAAAAGCACAGAAATTAGTATTTTAACTAGTAATACTGATAATTAATATTATTAACCCTTCTCTTTTAAAATGTTTTTACAGTTCCCATCACCACAGTCTTTTGTAGACATTTCATTAAGGACTGTTTCTGTACTTGATATTATTCACTGAAGTTTTATCAAGGTCTTTGAAATTGAAACTGGAACCAAGGTCTCCTTCTTTGTAAGTGATTAGTATGATCTCTTTTGTAGTCTGTTTGTCCTTTCTGGTCCAATGAACCATTAACTCCTTTATGCAAAGTGAATTAGGACAGGAGTAATGATACCTTGTTATAAGAGTTTATAATCTGTTGGTCAGGGCATCCGTACTGGATAGGTAGTTTCAATAATCTCTTCAAATGGTAGGAGTGGTGAAGATGGAGGAATAAAAATCCTTGGTGTGTATTCAGCAATTACTTTGTCAAATAAGATGGGATTGAGGAGGTGATAAAGAGGAAAAAGGGAAGTAGCACAACTTCTTTTCCTAGCACTGTACTTTAAGGCAAGGGGTTACTCCCTGTTCCCTTTTTTTTTTTAAGGGGGTTTAGAAATATACGTGTGTATATATAGAGAGAGATATAGGTATAGATATATAGTGTTGATTCTTAACAAGACATTTGAGAAGTTTTTAACTGTTCAATCTTTGTGTTTTCAACACTGAGTTGCAATTGCAGAGGAAAGGCTTTGTTAGGAGGGAAGAAAAAGGAGAAAGACTGTAGGGAAGGAGAATGGTCTATGATCTGGCTCACTCAGATTCCTCATGTCACAATTCCATTAAAAACTATTGTATCCCAGAGAGTTCAGGGTGCTGTATTTTGCACAAGACCCTAGCGAAAATTGGAAATGTTTAGTTCAGAAGAGGATTCTTAGATCTTTATATGAAGGGAAGAAGAGATGCCCTGTGTGAACATGACTTATAGAGAAATAAATCTTTTCCTGTCCCTCAAATTTAAGTTACAGTTACCTTTATTGAGCAGTGCAGGTTCGTTCACTCAGAATGCTGGCTTTTGTGGCTTGTTTACCAAGACACTTAATCCTCATCAGTTGTCCTAATCATAGTCCAGTGCTTATCTCAGGATTGTGGATTTTTCTAGAGATCAATTTTCTAACAATACAGGAGTTGCCATGCATTCACTGTTGCAGTCAGTAATTTCTTTTGCAGATGTGAACCTTAGTCGTCCTTACTGAAGATTATTCAAGACTGACAATCTGGCACCTATGCCGACTGTTGCCTGCATGTTACAACTGTAGCTGTACACTTACAATAAAATATTGAATGCAGTTATGTATCTTCCATCTCATTAAGAAGGTCCATATCATGACAATGCAGTTAGACCATAACTTATTACAGTGTCAATGTGGTTCTTAGCTAGGAGTGTTGTTATTGCACATTACATTGATACACTATTGTATTTTTTAAAAACAGGATTTTAAAGTATTTAATTAAAAAGGGAATTGTCTCAGCCTGTGTAGAAGTAGTCTTAATTACTAAAATAATTTCATTTTAAAACATGCAGAAGTATTGATAGTACGCTTCTGGTATAACATTTCTCTTCTTTCCCTTCTTTCTGATAGCCCCAGTACTTGAGTTGAGGTTCACAGATGTTTTAAACCAGTGCTGCTGCAGAAAGAGTCCATGTTTGTCCCATCAATATGCCAGCCTGGGCTGCTCCTAGGTGCAGCTGCATAAAGAAATGGATGAGGAAGATGATTCATCCTAAAATAAAGTTTTTCTTTTCCATGGGCTAGTTTAACCCAGGTAAGTCCACAGAAACTTGTGGTGGCAAAAAAGTGCAGGGCAGAGAAGAGAAAAACATCTAGGAATGGGGAGAAAGCAGAGGATTTTTTTCGTTCTTTCTTTTTAATAACAGTATTGGTTTGTGCCATTACAAATTGTTTGTTAAACTATAGTTCAAGATGCCAACCCTTGGGAATTAAACAAAACAGATGTTTACAATATAAGTAAGCATTTGATTTGCTTTAATATATTATTTGCTTTTACTTCACTTATTTCTTACGTAAGCAAGATAATTCCATCTGCTGAAATTCAAAATCAGTGCTAAACCTCCTTCATCTCTCATAATCTCTGAATAACCTATGCAATTTAGGCATATTCAGAGCTAACGCCATCTGAGCAAGAGCATAGTCAAGTAAAAGTAAAAACTATACCATTGCTTTTGAACAACAGCTTCTGATTCATAGCTCATATTCCAAAAGTGGGAAACTTGAACATTAGACCTACTTAAGCCTCTGTGGAGCACTGCCTGGGACCACCAATCCTTCCACTAGGATTGGACCATAAAGTAGTGAAAAGTGAGAAACTCATGGAACTAGGAAAAGAAAATAAGAAAAGGAAACCTGACTCTGAAAGTTGAGGTATAATTGTGAAGGAATACCAGCTTTTGATTCCTTCTTCAGGGTATGTTATTTATTTTGTTTTTAAGAATTACTGAACAGAATAGCAAGGCAATTAGGACCATCATATTTTATGCCATTCTGAGAGCTATATTTTTTCTCCTTAAGGAAAATAAACTTTTTTTTTTTTTCTAATAAAGGGAGATTATTTTTATTAACCCTGGAAGAAATATGTTTTAACAAAATGTTCAAATTTTTGATTCAGACCCATGCTCTGGACTTTTCAGATAACATATTAATTATCTAACACACAAATAACTAATGAGTTTACTTTCAAAATACAGAATTACTTACCTATCATTCTTCCAAAGCTTGTTTAGTTCAGTTATTGATATGATCTTTAAGACAATCCTCAAAACAGTTAATAAGAAATAGCTTTGCAGCAAAGATCTTAAACATATTTCTTACCTTTAAACTTCTAACACATTTTCTTAGTTTGTTTTGTTTTGTTTTGTTTTGTTTTTTAAGTTTAGAAAGTTTGGTACAAAATGACAATGTAATGAAAATATAATCATTGTTGCAACTTGCAGTCAGCTGACAGTTAAGGAATTCTTAAATTGTGCATTGATGAGAACAAATATAACTGTTATTTTATATTCTCTGCATTTCATTCCCTTTTTACTTATTTCTTCCCAAAATGTGTTTTATCATAAGGACCAGACATACAATATTTTTAGCTCAAAATAATCACAGCCTATTTTCGTTTTTCCTTTTTCCTTTGCTACCACCCCTTTTTATTTTTTTTTCTCCTTGTAGAAATGCATAATCCCAAAGAAAATAAATTCTCTTGTAGACACAATCCACTGAAATTATTTGAAAAGGCTATCTCTGGAAAGTGGTGAACACATTTTGAAAAAAAATAAAGCTTAAATATGCTAACGTATTTTTTGTGTGTGTGTGAGCAATTCTACTGCATCAGAGACTTTGTCAGTGTATATTAGACAAAGTAAACAAAAATTAATTAGAACTATTTTTTCCTAGAATTAATGTTAGCATCACATGTTTTACTCTGGAAGTATTGCTTTTTCATCACCATTATCTTCCTCTCTGTCCAACAAAAAATAAAATACAGTTACGATATTGATGTGGAAACCTTTTTTTATTATCCTACACATTGAACTATTTCCAGCACGTTAGGGTTTTTGTTGTGCCTCCAATCTATATGCATATATGGCAAACTTTTTATTATATTTTTCTTTCTACCACATCTGCTCTGGGTGCTATCAGACATATTTTTCAATCAGACTGATCAAAGTGTGTTCAGAATATAAGTGTATTTCTTTACAAATTGAAGGTCCCTCTTCCTGTTTCTGTAAAATATGGAGCAATATATACTTTTTTTTCTTTCAGTACATCTCCTTCCTGCCTAGCTTCATTTTCACGTAATTCATCCTGCTGACTAAAGGAAAACAGTAGAATCTTTTTTTTTTTTCTTCAGAAAATTATTTTTTTTTCCTCCTTCAAAGTTATAGAATGTGCGTAGGGTAGTACAGATTACTAGAGAACTGTATCACATATGTAAAACATCAAAAAATCTGATATATTAAATGGAGCTTAATCAAGGATGACTTGGAAAACAGGCAGAGACTTAAACTGCAACCAGCTTAGCTCCTGTAGGACAGTAATTAAAACTTTATAAGTCATAAAAAACTCCTGATATATATTTTGAAATGAATTACAGGTAATTTCACTACTTATCAGTCTAGTAAAAAAAAAAAATTACAGTTTCGTCTTTTTCATTTATTTAATGTAAGAAGTGTAAAAACATATGAATAGGTAGATGAATCTAAAAAACAGTAATATTTTTAAAACAGTAATGGTGTCTCCAACTTACAGATGAAGGAGCTATGCCAAGTTATTTCCTGCTTAGATAAAGGTTTTCATATATTGGAATGGTTTTCAACTTTCAAATGGATACTGTATATAAACTAATTTTTCTGCATAGCTAATATGCATAGCAAAGGCTCTGTTATAAACATCAGTGATTATTGGCAATATAACATAACTGAAATTCTCAACAGATAGAATTAATAGAAAAGGACTAAATGACAGAATTACGTACCAGCAGTTTCGCAAAGTGAATTACCAGGCCATAATGCATATCTCTGTATTCCAAAGTTCAAGAAACTTAAGTGTTATTGAATTATGTATGCATTCATAGAATTGTGCATGTCAAAGACAAATTTGCAGAAAATACAAAAACACCATAAAGAAGATGAAGGAGGTGGAAAAATATAACACACCTAGAAATTAACCTGGACTGAAAGGAACTCCCTCAACTCATCCCTCCATGAAAGAATACATATATGAAAAAAAAAAGCAACATTAAATCATATAGAAACATATAATGGTACTTTAAGTTTTTGAAATATAAATTGCCACAGTCTCTCCCAGATACTCTCTACATTCTAATGTGTTCACTCAACAAAAGATATGAAAAAATGTGAATATTTGTAGCTCTGGTGGTCTTTTTTTTTCTTTCTTTCTTTCCTTGATTACTTATCTGCTGGGAATGAAGCTTCCCACTTAACTCATTTCTGAAAGGTCACAGCTCATTCTGACATGAAAATTAGTTTGTCCTATTTAAGTGGCATAATTTTGGTAGTAATTTCTCTGTGAAATTTAATGTTAATTTAAGGGATTTGAGCTTCACTGTAAAATTTGACCTTAACCGTAAAACATTTACATCCTTCTGAAGTCTGTTGGCATCAGGGCCACTTTTTAAAGGTAGAAATTCTGTTTGAATTCACTGTTGTCTTTTTTTCTTCCACCAATTCTTCTTATTGGAAAGGTTATTCTTAGAGACACTTGATAAAATTATACTTGCTCTGACTTCTTATTTTATTTCAGAGGGTTTGTTTTTAATTTTGTTGGATTGATTTTTGGTAAGACTTATGGATCAGGGCACAAAGCTGCTAAAAATGCAGTATTACTTTCAGTTTGAATATTTGCAATATGTGGATTTGGAGGTAGAAAAAGAG
This sequence comes from Nipponia nippon, assembly GCF_047370975.1. Lineage (NCBI taxonomy): Eukaryota > Metazoa > Chordata > Aves > Pelecaniformes > Threskiornithidae > Nipponia > Nipponia nippon. Next base: position 24,766,569 of record NW_028262336.1, read on the forward strand.
AGGTAAAAGTATACTTATTTTTTCAAAAAAATCTTAGCTTTTGAGCCTTTTCTGCACTTCCATGGACTGCAAATCATTATTTTAAAAAATTAAAATTAAAAAATAAAAAAAGGTTGGTAATATTTTTATTTTTCTGAATTTCATTATTTCTGCTTGTATTTGTTCATCCAGTTTTTTGCAATCCGTACTTTTGAAGCTGCGTAAATTTACAAAGCAAGCTAGTAATTTAGAATCCAACAGCTCAAATCTCTAAAAGTTCTTTAGGACACCTGGAGTGGCTCAGCTACAAATAGATGCTTCAGTTAACCACTTTGATGGCTGCTATTGAACACAGTATAAAACACTGTGAAGTACTAAGGGCAATAAGGTCAAAATGGGTTGATAAGTGAAAGAATATTCAATTAATATTTCTTTGTTTTGCTCTCTACTCAGTTATCCTTGGGGAAAAAAAAAGGAAAAAGAAAGTAGCACATAAATGAAAAATAGGTTTATAGGTTTGTTGTTATAAGAGAAAGAGTAATGTAAAAAACTGACTTGTACAGGATTATTTATTGTACATTAAAATGCTAATTATACTAAGTCTGTGTTAATGATGATGCCAGAAGGGCATGAGTTTGAATTAAACTAATTAAATATATCCTGAAGGAAAGAAGAAAAAAGAAATCGAGCTTCTCTAAAGCTGAATATATATAATTAAAATGAGAAGTAATGATAGAATGTAAATACAATATTATACAGATCTATAATGGGGAGATTGTTCTGTAAGACATTTAAGGTATTAGATTTATATTTTAGAAGGTATAATAATCCATTATATAAGGCTCAGAGCACATAAATTTACATAATTTCATACCTAAATACAAAAACATCAGTGAACATTGATAATATAGAAAGTAAATATAGCTACATGACACAAAATTTGAGAAAAACAGTCCTTTTCTTTCTCTTGTACCCTGTTGTGAGACCCCCAGCAATAATCCTTTGGATCCTCATTGTGGACAAACCAAAGTTGATCTCAGCTTAGATAAAACTCTCTGTTAAATCCAATAAACTGTACTTGTTCAACAGGAACTTGGATTAAGTCTTTGTGATAAATGTGTGTAGATGGTAAGACAGAGTGAAGAAGTAGTATGGCTGTCACAAAGTTACAATACAGAATGTGTTAAAATAAAGGTTTATTTTATCTTCTAGCAATTGTATATGGTGCATAATTTTTATAGAAGTAAGCTTTTTAACTGAGCCTATAGATGTCATTAATAATTTATTACTTCTAATTAATGCAAATCAGATATCATTAATGGTCCTGTTTTCAGCTGGTTTGTTAATTTGCAGAACTCTGCAATGGAGACAAAGTTTGTTTCTTCTCAAAAACACATGAAATGAAACACCAAACAAAGTGAGTAAAAATTTAACCGGAAGAGGATGTTGAAAGAAACCCACCTAACAATAGTTTGAGGAAAATAAGATTCATGACTAGCAAAAGAAGAAAAGCAGAGCTCACTTTGAGTTTTGACAGCATTCATGTTTAATTTTTTCGCAAATGAAAATCCAGATACTTGTGCTAACTGGGATTTTGTAAGGTGCTCTATTTGGGGAAGAAATATTCTGAAAGCAAACACTCTCTTTGGAGACCCATTGACTTAAGAATTTGGTATTTGATGCTGTCTGTTCTTGCATGTTACTATACACCACAAAGGGACTAAAGTGGCTGTGTTATGATGTGGACAATTTAAACTCAAGGGTCAGACAGAAACATTTGAGGGAGATGAATCCTTTTTTTTTAATACTACAGGCCCAGGTGTTGCATCAACTGCCTGCAACTAAGTCAAATTGGCTTGTGTTCTCCATGACACTCATACGTGCTATGTATTGTTCTGTGACTGCATTTGTATGCTTGGTTCAGTGTTTTGGAGTTGGGTTTGGCAGTTTCCTGTGGAAGAAACTACAGTTTGTCTCTTAAAAGTTTTATGTAGTATTTGCGGGGCTTTTTGTGAAGTGAAGTAGCAAGGCAGAGAGAAGGAGAACATTATCTTACCACTGGAAAATCCAAAACTTTATTTTTTAGTTTCACAGAGGGTTTTTACATTCAAGGAAAAAAACAAAAAAAAATCTCCTATTTTATACAGTTTCCAGCAACTCAGAATGACTAAAATTTGAATGTAAGAAGTTAGTTGGAACTGAGAAATAATACAGAACTTGAGACAGAGTTTAGATTCAGATTGGAAAATAGATATGAGCTATTTTGCAAAGAACCTGTGTTATTTTTATTCCAAACAAATTTACAGCTAGACCTCTGGACCCCTCAATCTGCAAATTCAGCATGAAGCAATATTCTGTTGTAATCATGTTTTGCATTTAGTGTGAAAATTTTAAATTTAAAAGAAAAAATAAAGGAAAAACAAACCAGGACATGTAGAAAAGATAGAATAACTTTTTAAATAATCTTGTAAAATTTTTAGACTTTTCATAACACCGTATGAAACTTGTTTAAAACTTCTGTACTAAGTTCTAAAATCTTGGGATCAGGATGGGCTATCAGAATTTGCTGTCCTTCCTATGCATATTTTATTGTCTTTGCCTGGCTTGTGATAGTCACGATGATACATTATCTGCAAAGAGGAGCATTTGTCTTATTACTGAAGATTTAAGTGTTTCCACTTGCTTAACATCTCTGAAATTTTTTACGTAGAGGAATCAACAACAGGGTGGAGGCCATAAAGAGGGTTCCTGGGTTCTAGTACATGTACCCTCAGAATATCATATCTTTAATATTAACTTTAAAGTTTTCTTCTACTTCTAGACCCTATTTATAGTACTCAGAAGACATTATTCTGAAAAAAAAAAAAAGAGAATATTTACAAACTATGCTTGAAAGGAAACACTCCAACAAGAGTAAAGCATCCCACTAAATATTTCTAAAGGTTACATGTTCACTGTTTCTGCACATCTCTGCCATTTTAAAAAAAATAAATGTGGTGGCCTCTCAGGCGAGTGAGATAAAGCCCATTTACACTTCTTTAGGTTAAGGGGTTAGACCAGAGGATTAGGAGCACAGAGTAGGGGAGAGACAGAGAACTGGAAAACACTGAAGCAGTTGAAAATAAATATCAACAGAAGCTGCCTGGAGGAAACTGTAAGGAGGGTAATAAAAAGTCCTTACAGGATTATAAGGTTCCTTAAGAAGTCTCACAGTAGTAGGAAAGAGCATTTTGCGGGCAGGGTGGAGAAGTGATTCTTGAAGCTGGATTGTAGGAAGCTGAATTTTGTTGTATAATGTTAATTTAGCGACCATCTCCTCCTGGAGAGCCTGAACTTGAAGGGACAGCAGAGTGGCACCACCATTTGGCAAAAGACAGATAAGAGACAGGAAGAACTAATCCAAAGCAGTATTTGGTTATGTTTTTGTCAATGAAGAAATGAAAAGGGGCAGTGGGAGGAGTGAAGAGTCTGCCATGGATTAGTCAGCAGTTAAAGGACTAGTGCATGGCGGGAGCCCATGGAATCACAGTTAGCTAAATCCTTCCGCTCTCCTTCCATAGATTATTCTAAATTTTAAAAAGGATATGTGAGTGGCAAAGAGTGTTCAAACAAATGTTTTTTGCTTAAAACTGAAAGAGGCAAATGGTTTCTAGAGTTGTTAGGAAATTGACTTGGATCTCTGTCTGCTGTTGGTAGAAACAAAAATCACACATCTGTGCATGAATTCACTGACCATAGCTACTATGAAAAAGTTAAGAATATCTCCTTGTTGCATATCCCCAGTTTTGAGTGTCATGCTGGCTGAGGTGCATGCTGGTGTATGGTACTGAAGAGAGTAAGATGTGAGAAATAATACGATGGTCTCACTCCACAAACAGTTGCAACAAAGTACCTTTCAGGAACAAGACTTCCTAGGAATGTCAGCATATAGTCCTAGAAGCATTGAAACTTGGATGACCTTGACCGGTGTGAGTATGTCAGTTTATGCCAACTGAAGTGCATGTTTGTATACCTTACAGCTATTTTCAGCCTTAGAACATTATAAATCTGGTCAAAAGGACTTGCTAGGCACTGCCTTCATACCCACTTCCACCAACTAGAGAAGGCCAGCCCAGGCAGTAATATCAATTTCAGAGATTGTTTGCAGCAAGAGTATGAGGCTGTTGTACTCAAATCTTGTTGTGGGCAAGGGGGACCACACTATCTATATGGAGCTAGGAATTTTATTTTTAGCTAAATTAATGTTTTAACAGTCTGATAGGCCAAATTATTAGTCCAATTAAAATAATACTAACACTCACAGTCTAAATTAACACAGGAAAACCTCATTAATAATACCTTTGAAAGTGTTATACAAAATAATTCAGTAATTGCTGCTCCCTTTTCTCTGGTGTTATATTCACCCTTCCAGTGAATATAACAGTTCATCAAAATCCCAAAGTTGGCAGATTCAGGCTTCCTCTAGAAGAAAGAGGGAGTGGGGAAATAAGATGTGCTGGCAGCATTCTGAGGTCTTTGCCAGCAGGAGCCAGAGGTTCATGGCGGGAATTACTTTCTATTCTTTGCCACAGGGAGCATGATATTGGTGTCTTACAGTGTTTCAGTCTTGGGGTCCATTTGGCTTTCTTTTTTATACATTTCCTAGTTCCTGCCTCTCCTTTTCCTCTGTCTCCAGGGAAGGGGTGAAAGCTGCTTCACTGCCCCCATGCACCCAGTGGCAGATCTGGAGCTCAGACAGGCTGGGCAATCAGCACATGGCCATGGGGCATCTGGTAAACCCAGCTCAGCCCTGCTCAGACCAAGGGCAGCCCAGCCACCCCCTGGGACCTGCCACAGCCTGACATCTGTGCCCAGTAATGGCAAATATACCCATATTTACTGGCCTGCAAGACAATGAGGTATGTACAGTGGTATGTAGGGATAATAATGCCAGTTGTCTGTTGGATCCTGCCATGGATCCTCTCATTTTTCCAGTTCAGGAAGAAAGGTCCCTTGGATTTTTTCAAGGTTATCATGGCAAAGGTGAAGTCATTTGTACCACAGAGTTAATGTGGTGCAGGGTACACAAGAACTTGCTTGGCCTCTAGCAAGGTATATGAGGTAACACATTCCTGTCATATCTACACTGCATCTTCAGAGAGGCACTCCAGGATTATTGCCCAAGGACCTGCAGTGTGGATACGGATGGGGTTGTCAAGGTTTGAATAATAGTATGGGGTTTCTCCAACAAGGGGATAAGCACTCAGTAGTTGTGAATGCAACTATCCCTGCTTTTATAAATTTTCAGAATAAAGAATTGGATAAAATAAGACCCCAAGGGCATCTGTGGGGAACAGTGCTGGACATTATTTCCTCATCTAGATGGAAGTACTATTTATAATTACCCTCTCCTGAGTTAGACAGACAACTTTTGATTCATTTAATTGTAGTTCCCTCCAAACCAATTTGATTTAATTTCCCCATAGGATATGCTGTGACATACCATCAAATACATTTTGAGAAATCCAGATAGATCTCCTGCATGTCTTTCTCATAGTTCTGCAATTGTATCAGCACCAGAAAAGTGATCAAGATAGCTTGGGACATTCGGTCTCTATGAATACGTTTATGATTCTATTTTGTGACTGACTTTGCGATTCTTCCAAATATCAGCTCCATTCATTAACAAATGCTGTTTTATGAACGATATTAAGTGCTAACATCACTTTCTCTTTCACATTTTTATATTTTAAGATTGCAACTTGTTAGTGCTAAAGGCTCAGAAAGATATTCCGCACTCTGCATCTTGGTTTCTGTCATTCCTTCCCTGTTCACAGTCATCAGGTATAACATAAACATGTCTTGATCAAAGTTAACCTTCGTGGAAGGTTTTTAATTGCTTGTTTTTAATCTAGACTGCGCTTTGTTCACTTCTGGTTTAGTTTCACAGCTAATAATTTAGCCTTGGATTTTGGAATACTCAAGTGACCTCCTTGTAGTCTGATCTTCCACTTAAGATTTTCCTTAACTGCAGGAGGTACTCCCCAGTTATCTTGCCCTTGAATATCTTGGTATATGGTTCTTTTCTTAGTTTATTGGCTTCTGACATATAACCCAGTTGCAATCCTCTTTTTTTTTTCTTTTTTTTTTTTTTTTTCCTGTATGCTTCCTCCAGCCTTTAACAAATTCACTGTCTAACAGCAACACTGAGAACACAAAAAAATAGTTCCTACATTAGATCAGACTAGAGATTCATCTTGTCTGGTTTGCTCTCTCTGACAGAGGCCAATATCTGAAACTTCAAAGAAAAAATGCAAAATGATGAACCCAATTCTCTTTCCAGGAAACAAAATTTGAAGGATTACAAAACCACTAATAAAATCAGCAGAAAGAAATAATCCTTTTTAATAAGCTATTTCTCTGTCTTAATGAAAAAAGATGACACCATCTTATGGTTTAGAATAATTAATTTTTAAGTGCTGGTTCTTTCTAACAATAGAACATGCCAGGCAGATGCACCCTTGGATTTTTAAATGACCTTCACAAGACATTCAGCTGTTAATTTCTGGGGAGAGAAATGTTTAAAAGGGCACATAATTTATCACCTGAAACAGGTATGGGCCTAGATGTATCCAACATATCACAGAAGCTTCAAGTTTAGGCTTAAAAACATTTAAGCTGATTAAAAAAAAAAAAAAAAGGGAAAAAAAAGTATATTTTATGTAAGGTTTCCAGTAGTTTGTCAGATTTTGAAACTGTTAAAGTAAACATTTTCTCTATCCTTTACACACAGATTTAAACTGCTTTTATTGTACAGAAGGGGCCTAGTTTCTACTATCTGCTTTTTAAAGATAATGAAAAAATTAACAGCATTTAAAATTTTTGCTATGTTTAGCAAAATTTTGGAGAATCATGGATGGTTATGTATGTAAGATTAACATTCCGTGCAACAGACATCATCAAGTGTTTGTTTACTGCCTGTTATTTTGATAAAAGAATAAAATATTTCTTATAGCTTATATCATTACTATTACAGAGATAAAAATTTCTTTTCTGATAAATTTAAACATTGTAAGGTTTGTAATTGCTTATTTAATAGGAAAATGAAATTATGGTTTTTTTATTTTCTCAGCTACAAGCTTCTACCCACCAAGGAACATTAATAAAACAAACGTATAATTTTTCAGGTCTTCATCTAGAAATTAGAAACAAAATAATTTTGTTTTATGAAACACTGTTTTTAGCAACTTGTAATGACCATTGTGCTGGGAGCAGCATATGTGTTCCTGCAAACAATATCTAGTGTTGCAGGGTTAAGAAATAGCTAGTAAAACACCAGACTTTGATCTTTGTTTTATGAATCTTCTGTTCTGTACCATAAACATAAAAAATCTAGTATTGGTCAAGGTTCTATTCTAGGATTAAGGTTTTTCATCAACGTATGTAACTGTTCAGAATTGTTCTTGTTAATTGTTCAAAGTTTTTTCTTTAGATCAATCAGGAACACACACAAAAAAAGTCTTGATAAAAGAAAACACCAGACATTGTTTCAAGGTGAATAAAATATTGATACAAACTTCCACTTTCAGACACCTGCAGTAGAAAGGAACAAAATGTTTCAGTGAAGGCATAGCTTCCAACTTTTATGAGTTTAGTCATAGACTAGTGCTATTTTGTATATCTATTATGTTTGGCCTTTTGAGTGTCCAGCATCTGGTATATCTAGAAACTATATCCGCTGCATGTGACTGAATTAATTAGATCACGAAACCAATCATTCACAGAGGTCTATTTGTCAGATAAGGCTGCTAGTTAGATTAGTTTAGTTCCAGGTATTTTAAAAAGGTTAACCTTGAATTATATTGATGTGGTCAGTGGCAAGCACTACAAATGCTAGCTGAAGTTTGAATAGCAAATTTTGCTTGCCTTTCAATCTGTAATCAATTAGTCTTTATATTTAAGAATTGCTATATAAAACAATAAAGTCTTCAAAGATTTTTTGATGGCTAGAATTGGAAAAAAACTTTACATGATGGAATATTTACACATTCAAGTGACCCCATTAAGGTATTTTATCCCATTTCCCTAGGAATTTTAATTATGTTTGATTATGTGTATATAAAGTCATCATCAATAATTCCACTTTGTAATAATAAAGTTCTATAAACTATATAAAGTTATATAAAATAAAGTTTTAATAATAAATTTTAATAATAAGAGTTTAATATGCTGTTATAATTTACATTTCACATATTTTTAATATTAAATGTTGGGGACGTGGTTGTATGTTTACATCCAAGTAATGTTATCTCGACAACCTCTTACAGGTGTATGGAAAATAAGACAAATCTAATGGAAGTTCATTTTAGTACTGAAAGGCAGTTCTTGATAGCTAATAATAATTGTAATGATTTCAGTTCAAAAGATAAGGACAGCTTCATAAATATTTTGCCACATTTTTTTATTCTGAAAGTCTGTGTTGAATTTCCTAGTGCAAGACGCAGAAAGGTGACCTTTTCTCCTCCACAAACAGAACAGTATTTTCCAGGAGCACTTTAATTGAATTTGTACCACATCGTTACCATTCCTGTACGAAAAGTGCCTTAAGAGAAAATAAAAATCAAGGGCATGTATGCATGGTAAAGCTTTTTTTTGGGGGGGGGGGCGGGGAAGACAAGAGGCGATAATAAGTCCCAAATTAAACAAACAAACAAAACCAATATGTACTTATGTATGTATGAGGAAGATGTGAGAGTTGGAAAACACATGTCAAACCATTTTTACATTTTTAGTTTGAAGAATGGAAATGTAGTTTTTGGGATACTTGTAATGAAAGCTAGGGAAATAAGAATTAGATGAAAAATTATTTGAAGTATTAGATCTAAATATAACAATTCTTGGAGTTCAATTATAAGGAAAAATACTAATAGTATACCATAATATTATTTTAGCCATAAATTCAGGGACAGTTGACTGATAGTGATCAGCGCTTACTGCCATTCATACTTCTGTGCAAATATCCTCTTGACGTAGTTTAGAGCATTGGTGGCCTTGCTTTTTTGTTTGCTTGCTTGGCTTTAGTGTGGCTGCTTTGGCTACTTTTGCACTTTTTTTTTTTTTTTTTTTATGACATCTTCCTATCATTTCAGGCTGTTACCTAAACTGGTCCATAAATAGCAAAACAGAAACCTTCCACCTTACAAAGCTACTGTTGTTAAGATGGAATCTAGTGTAAACTCAAACAAACAAACAAAGAAAAAAAGCAGAAGCAAAGGCTTCTGGAGAGGGCTTAGAAATTGGCAGAGAGATCTGACTCACTGAAGGGGCTGCTGAATACAAAAAAAAGCCAAAATAAATCTAGGTGAGGCCAGAGGAAGTGAGCACCAAGTACATGAGGGAGCTTGTGTGAACCAGTTTTGTAATCCTCTTAAATAGTGCAGTATAACTCAGTATCAGGGTAAAGTACAAACTCTTTTGTAAGGACACTGGAAAGGTTTGACTTTGGGACTAACAATGTGGTTTTATGTTAATGGATTTGGAAGCCAAAGTTAATAGCTGGGAATTGCAATTATTTTTCTGAAACTACCTGAGTTAGTTAAATACGGTCGGTGACAGCAGGGAGATAATATTTAAGTCCCAAGACTAGAATACAATAATTCTTGTGTATCCAAAGCATTACCTGGTGAAAAGCAAGAATGATAAATATTTACCGTTTGTTTAATGGAATAAGGACATAAACAAATAACTATTTCAAACGGCCCATGTGTAACTTGTTACTTAGGAAATGAATAAAGGAAACTAATGGGCAAAAAAATTAAAAAGAGCATAAATAAATAAATATGAAGCTCTTTTTCAAAATAAGACGACTCATAAATATAATCTCCCATTTGGGTAGGTGATTAATCCACACTTGTCAAGTCCCCACAGCACTGCAATCTTGCTAAGTTTGATAATGATCCTGTGAAATGACTTAGAGCTCTAGTTGACAAACAAGTGTTATTGTTGTAAGTGACTTTGTGACTTTCTTAGACAGTTTGCAAAGTAGCTGCAAAATAAGAGTTTGGATATATTATTGCTTCTCACCATCACTTTTCAGAGAGAATTTTTGTAGCTGTGATTGACTTCAGCTGAACAGCGGCTTCAATTCACTCGTTGATTTCAGTTGAACTGTTGACTTTTTACTTGTGTCCTGGGACAATATGGCATACTAAACATATACCGCCTTTTCTCCGGGGAAGAATATTAACATTTTGCAATTCTGCTGAAACTCTCTTGCCTTTTAATTTTAGCCTTGCTTTGCAAGTAATATATATATGGATTTTTATGTAAATCTCTTTTAAGACTAGAGATTCCTCCTTGACTTTTATCTCTTTTCTGTTATGACAAAACTCAATGCCTTATGTCTTCTTGGGCATTTCTTCTGTTAAACGGTGATATGAGAAGAGACAGAACAGAGCATATGTTCAGAATTAACTCCCTCTGAGGACCAAATCTCTCATTTCTGACAATGTCTGTTTCTTAATCTATGTGATATTTTTCTAGTTAGACTTACAAAAAACTGCTTCTTCCAAGCCCGAACTCCATTATCTTGAATATCATAGCTGCAGATGCAACAAATGTAAAAGGTGGTATTGTTTGTAATAAGTGAAGTAATTCATTTTTCTGAGTGACCATGCTTTGACACACCTCTATAAAATTATCCAAACCCCTTTTCTACAACAGAAGAGGGAATGCTTGATTTTTTTTTTTTTTTTTTCATGTAAAATGCCTTCAGAAGGGGTTTTGGCATTGCTGGTAAAAAAAATTCTGGAGATTACAGATGGAAAAGTTTTTCCAGTTTTAGATTTCCACTTAAATTTATAAACAAGGCGAACTTGTTGAGTTATTGCACTTGACTTTATTTTAATATTTTTAAACAACTGAAACTTAAATGTTCTTGTGTAAATTTAGTTGCTTTGAATGACCCAGAAAAGTCACTTTTGCATCAGACCTCCTGCAAAATCAATAACACTTATGGATACCTTGAGAATCATTCATCAAAACAATTACGTTTTTACACAGTACATGAAAAATATGGATAGGATTGCTCCCATTAAATTATGATGGACTACTTTATAAAAGCATAATAAATTAGAGGTTTCAATTTTATTTAGTTATGACATTAATATGTTTGACCTTACTCCAGTCAGTCACCATTGGAAATATTCTAAGGATCATAGTAGCGTTTTTAAGGTAGCAATGTATATTCTAGTATTTTAGATACAGGACCATATTTTTCATTTTCTTTAACAGCTGCATGAACATCTTTACTGCATAGGATTAGTATCTTTAACAAGGAATCTTATTAAAGAATAAAACTGTTCTGTTAGTATAGTATAGATTTTCCCTCGTGTCAGTTATAAATTCAGCAAAATAATTCCCAATTCTGAAAACTGTTAAGATTGTGTAGAGTAACTTTACTACAAAACAAAAATTTCACTAGCACAGGTTCATTAATGAACCCTATTCCATTTCAAAACACAGTAGTAATTTTGAAAATCTTCTTTTCCGTGACCAAGGTTTTTGCAACAAATTTGTGTTTATTAATCTCATACTTCAGGTAACCTGCTGTCTGTTTTCAGGGACCAGAAAAGAATAATTCAAGTTATGAAGAAAAATAACTTGGCTGATGCCCTTTTATATGCTTCTGAATAGAAATTAACCTTACCTGAACATAAGAGGTAGAGCAGAATGCACTCCTATTGTTATTGTTACTTAAAAAAAAAAGAAAAATCAAGTTGGTGATTCTTGTTCTACTGTTGATAGGATTTGAAGGTGAGACTTAAGTCACGTGTAAATTGCCTCTGTCTACAGAGTACCTTGAGTTGATTTATTTTTCTTCCTTTGTAATGTACAGAGATGTTTGTTCTGTCTGCTATTTGGACAACAAAACTTAACAAAGCAAAGGAAAAATATGTTGCGGAAAAAAGGAAAATTAAATCTTGTTATTTTCTACTCTTTTCATAGGTTACATCAGTTTATAGGGTTTTGGTCTTTCTTGTAGTGCTTTGTTTTTTTCCACAGGGTATTCAAAAAGATTGTTTTGCTTTGTGTGGTGGATGAAACATGCATTGGAGTAGATGTTCTATAAACCTGTCAAGACTGGACATCTTTTGAGCTGTCAGAGATGCTGAGGGTCTATATTTGATTGCCTAACGTTACTAACTCTGGACCTGGGCTTTTTGTCAGCCTGGAGAAGAGAAGGCTTGAGGGGACCTAGTTTGCAGCCTTTAACTGTCTAGCAGATGGATAGAGGAGATGGTGTCAGACTCTTCTTAGAGGTGAACAGTGAGAGGATATAATGTAACAGTCACAAGTGGTTGCAAGGAAAACCCAAAGCTAACAAAATCCTATAACAAGGGTCATTAAGCCCTGGAATGGACTGTTTGGAGATGTTGGGGAATACCCATTCTTGGAGTTTTCAGAACTTAAGCAGACATAGCCCTGAACAAGACAACCTAACTTCCAGTTAGCCTAACTGGAAGTTAGGCTTTGAGCAGAGGATGGATGAGGTGACCTCCAGAAATCCCATCCAAAATAAATTATTGTTTGAATCTATGTAAAGAAATACTTAGTGAGATATACAGACTATTCTGGAGATTTGTTTGTTTTTTTGTTTCTTTTCTACAAATGTACTACTGTGAAATATATTGCCTGCATGTAGTGTTCAAACTGATTTTTTTCTTGTTATGGTCACACAAAATTGCATGTATATTTCTAATCACATTGGATTCACTCAGAAATGTCTGGCTCAGTTAATTACCTCTTTATTAGGGCTCTGATGAATAGTTACAGTCACAGTGTGTTAGTAAGTGCAAAAAAATTGTCACATAGGTTGTGCTTCTTTTTTTTGTGACCACTGCAGCTAACATGCATTGACTAGTATTCATGTTTGCGTCCCAGCAGCAGGATAAGCAGTTTGATCTGCATTCAGATCACAAAATCCATTTTGTTTCAGGCCATGTGGAAGGCATTCATTGATGCTGAATTTGTTTCTTACATAGATGCTTGTTCCATTACAGACAGCAAGTGTGTAATTTCAAATGCAAATATTTTTGTATTTGTGTCTGATGCTTATTTTCTACAAATATTCATGTATAACAAGCTTCCAATGGCAGCTGCAAGTGTGAGCTCAGTCTATTAAGTACTATATATTTTTGTAATTTGTTTGACACCTTTCACTTGTACCTTTATCTAGAGTCTTATTTTAACTACTGCTGATGGCAAATGAAAAGAAGACCTCTCTAATCACATTTTATATGTATTTTTAGAAATAGGCTGCAACCTTACATATATTTTTTTATTATGGGGATGAGTTTTTTTGGGTTTTTTGTTTGTTTTTTTTTTTTTAAATGTGACTTGTACATGGCAAGCAAAGAAAATACTAAATGCTATTATTTTATATGTCATGTTCCTGTTATCTAGCATCAGCCTGTCAGGAGTAATCTTATTAACTTTGGGCTTTTGTCTGAATATTGTGCTTCGTACTTTGCCAGTTAAGTCTGACTAAAATTTATTCTCCTCCTGTTCTTGGTCTTAACTGAGCTACTGACAGAAATCGTCGCTGGTTGTTTTCTAATGTCATGTTTTCATTAATGATCTCTTGCCTTCTTTCAAGCAGGCTGACAAGAATACATACAGATCAGAAAGCCTTCTAGTATAACCTAGTTCTCAAATCCCAAAATCTCATTCCTTTATGTACTTTCCAATCGCAGTTAAATAAAAAATCCTACTGTATTAACTAACTTATTCAATTTTTAAATTGGTATTAAAAGAGAATAGGTAACAGCCTACTGTTTAAATATTTTATGCATATGAATTTTCCAGAACCACTGAAGAGAAATGAATGGCATGTGTGGCACCGCACAAAACAGAAAACAGAGAAAAAGAGGTTTTGTAAGCACTTTTCCTTAGTTGATTGTGACTGGTCAGAGTTGTTTAAATTTATGCCCTTTGTAATCTTTTAAATAAACTTGGATGACACTCAATGTCAGTTTGTGAATTTTGCATGACACATTTTGATGGGAATATTCTTTCACTCTACCTTCAAAATTTGGAGGTTGGTGATCTCAGACAGTTATCATTATCAGACCAATGGCACACTTAGTCCAGTCTCTCATTTCCAGCAGTGCTTGATGCCAGCCAGAGCTGGCTCAAAGCTTCTCAACAGAGTAGGTAAAACTCAGTTTTATGTTCTGTGAATTTTGGGAAGAGGGAAAAAGCTAAAGAGATGTTAGCTGTAGTTTTGAAAGGCCAGAAAGTTGGGGTAGGTGTAACTTCAGCTCTGAGCAGGACAGGTAGGGTTGTGGGGCTCAGTGGGGCATAAGGAAGCTGTAAGTAGGCTATCCACCATTCTCTTCTCTAACTGAAATGATCGTAGCTATTGAATCTTAACTTTGCTGAAATGCTGCCCTATTTTTAGTCTCTGCTGCCTTTGTGTTTGTTGTGGGACTAGACAGGGAGGGAAGGTGGGAGAAGAAAACAGTGACAGCAGCTGATCCTGGGAAGGACAATCTCCTTTCTGCAGTGGCAATGAGGCCGTCACTCTAAAAGGAGACCAGGCAAGACTGAGATGAACTGTTTTCATATCAGCATATCTTTTTTTTCTTCTTTTTTTCCCCCTTTTTTCCCCTCTTTTTTATTTTAAATTTTTCCCTTTTTTTTTTCTTTTTTTTTTGACCCTGTGGTGGGTTGGAGTCAGAAAGTGTTTGACTTCCCTTTTAATCTCCTTTAGATTTTAATAATCTATGGAACCTGACATTTATTAATTTATTTCTTTATTGGGGATGTCCACAGAATAGGGACATGGAAAAAGGATTTTAATTAGTCTGCAAATTTCCAAACGTCTATACAGTATCTACTTCCCTTTTCCAGCATTGTAGTTATTGGGAGTTAAAACACCAAAGGTCAGCAATTTGTGCAGTTTCCTTACCTGTATTAGAACTATAATATTGTATAAATTTTCTGATCCCATATTTGCCATTCTGTTATCTGAACACATTTCTCCTAACTCCTTTATTT
Source organism: Nipponia nippon (assembly GCF_047370975.1). Taxonomy (NCBI): domain Eukaryota; kingdom Metazoa; phylum Chordata; class Aves; order Pelecaniformes; family Threskiornithidae; genus Nipponia; species Nipponia nippon. Next base: position 24,781,587 of record NW_028262336.1, read on the forward strand.
CCTATTTTGCCCATCCTCCTAACCTGTGTCTTACGCTATGTATCACTGATGACAGAAACAAGCTCTGTACAGAGAGAGGTCCTGGAAATGCTTGAATTTCTGGAGAAATCACTAAAGGGAACACTGTGGAGCAGACATAGACATGTGTCAGCTGGCACGTGATAGCTTGCTCCTGTGCAAGGCAAACATTTTCTTACTTATTTGCTTTTATGTGCATGTACCTTGCTGTTGAACTCAGAATAGGATTGGTTTGGGGCTCAATCTGTATAGCTGGTAAGTCACCTGAACTGTCTGTGAGTTACAACTTGGCTACCTCTGCACAGAATTTTTTCATGGAAATCTTCCAGCATTTTCATGATCATCTGAAACAAGCCCTTTTGTTTCTTCACCATCATTTGTGTAGCTCTTCCCACCAGCTGAGCAGCCGTCCCTAAAGTAAACTGGGATAATCAGTCTTTTTTTCTCCTTTTCCTTTTCCTTTTCCGTTTCCGTTTCCTTTTCCTTTTCCTTTTCCTTTTCCTTTTCCTTTTCCTTTTCCTTTTCCTTTTCCTTTTCCTTTTCCTTTTCCTTTTCCTTTTCCTTTTCCTTTTCCTTTTCCTTTTCCTTTTCCTTTTCCTTTTCCTTTTCCCTTTTCCTTTTCCCTTTTCCCTTTTCCTTTTCTTTTTTTCCTTTTGAAATCAGTATTAGAAATCAGAGCATTCACTTTGTCATTAAACAGGGCAAATTTTTTAGCAAGACCTCTTCAGGCTGTTCTCTGAGTGGCTCACTGGTCAGCTGAGATAGTATTAAGGCTATGAACCCAAACAACATGGACAATGAGAGTGGAACTGATGCTATTGATGTACTTATTTTAAACTTACAAATTTCATTAAAGGAGTTTTATTAGGTGAATGCCAGTGTATATGTTTGTGTAAGAAATAAATTGTTATTTATACATGAGAATTTTGAATTCATCATTCAAAGCAATTGGAGAGGAAAAGTAATATGTTGTGGAATCTTTTATTACTTCACAGGAGTAGCTTGGTTGCACACATGCACATGCAAACATATCTTCAAAGGTTGCTATTTTTATGACCTTTACAACAGACAGGGGGCTAATTCATTCTTAAGGAATAGTTCTCTGATCATAGTTGAAGGTGAACTATATTTTCTTGTACCTCAGACTGACTTGTGGTATTATAAAGCACTGCATCTGGTTCTTCATAGACATGTCATACTGTATTATGTCATACAATAATATCCTGAAAAGCTTGATGCAATGATTTATGGCATGTCGTACCTTGATGTGTCAGCCAAGGAAGCAGAGCACGTACAGATGGATCTCATCTGTAAATGGCTTGTATATGTGGAGTTCTAAGAAAAATAAAAATATATTTCATGAAAAGTACAGACTATGAGAAAAGCTACTTTTATACTAAGCTATAATGTTTAGAATTATCTGTTAGACTGTCATATCTTAGACACTCTACAACTGTGAATACTGGTAAACTTGTGTAAAAAGGGTAGTGGATACATATGACAAATAAAGAATCCTCGCTGTAGAAAGAACGATTAGGGATCCATTTTGAGCAATGCACGACAGGAGTCTTCTTAATAGTAAAGTCTGAGGCCCTAATGGAGTCTAACATCTTAAAATTCAAGAAATAAATCTAGTTAGTGGTGGGGAAAATTCAAACCAAAACTGCATTTTGGTGTATTTCTTCTTGTATGGTATTCCTGGTGTCAATGCCGAAGAAATATTCACTGATACACATAGAAAATGAGAGCAAAGCCTGAAAGTTCTCCTTTAAAATTTCATCTATAAGATGAACAGCAGGAAAAGTTATTCAGGCACAAACCAATTAAAACCCACCTGTTAGGTATTAGCTACCTTCAATGTACAAAAACTCATTTCTGTTAGCAGATCATAAATTTTAGGCCCGTTTATACAGCTTCAATGTGCCTAAGTAAGTGAGTAACAAACACTGAGGGCATTGTAGGTAAGGATAGTTGACATCTGATAGATTTGTCTTTTGCTCCTGAGATGGAAGATTTTATGGTAAGTAATTATTTAGTCATATATATTGTGTATAGTGTTTGATGGTGTCCATCACCTCCAGCTCCCTTAAGAGCTTTTGAGGCCAGAAGAAGCAGTAACTCCCTAATACAAAAATCTAAAATTGCATTATAAACAAGAATGGTTGTAAGACAGTAAAGCTACAATTAGCTACTAACTTTAATGCCATGTCCTAGATTTTTGAAGGACATTGTTCAGAATGAATTCATATTTCCATGTTCTAGTACCATTTCTTCTAGTTATACTTTAGTTTTTCTGTCATATTACAGCACTTCTTAGAGAATTAAAGTAGCTGCTAGTGTTCAAGGTAAAAATATTCTCAATTGTATGTTTTCTTAGAAGACATTCTGAAGACAATAACAGCTGAAGGCAATGAGGTGGAAGGATCTCGTGGTTAATGTGTAATTCTTCTAATTAATTTAACTAAATTGCAGTAATTTACAGGGACCTGGTTATAAATATCTTATATTACAGATAACATTTCTGGAATTAAGAAGAGGAGACTCTTAGCAGGATTTCAGTCCTTTCTAAGAAAACAAACTGTCCTTGATGATTAGGGAGAAATTTGCACATAATAGGGTGTTAATTTTTATGTACCTTTATAGAAGTAATGTGATAATACTACATTTTTAATATTTTCTTTCCCATCTATTATCCTGACCTGGATTTTATGGATATAACACAATTAGAAGATTACCCTTGTTTCCATGTTCTATTTTTGCATCAAATGGTGATGCATTTCTTTTACTGAAAGAAACATTAGAAACCATGTTTTAGAATATCTCAGCTACAGTGAGAAATGTGCTTTTAAAATACCTTGACCTTTTTGATTTATTAATAATAAGTAAAAGTCACTGCAGTTGATTTCTTGAAGAAAAAACCTGTGTCCTTTTTCTGTCCTTTTACCTGTGTAGCTTCTAAATTTTCTCAGTCTAGTAAGGTCAGAAAATATTAAACAGATAAATATAATGTTTAATTTAAAAATCACTAATTTGTTATCATTAATTGAGTTGATATCTTCCTGTGGCAGTTACAGAGTTAGATGTACATTTGCCCTATACTAAGATGTCCTTTTCAGGATGACCATTGCAGGGAGTGTTTCTGAGTCCCCTAAAGTCAAGATGTCTTCAAGAAATACAGTGGTCAGTAGATAATAACGAGACCAAAGGCCTAACAAATTAATAAATACTAAATTAAACTAACACCAAACCAAATAAATAAGTGGAAGTATTGTCTGTACTTACTCAGTTAATCAGAAAACAATAGCAGGGAGGCAGCAATTTAAGAAGAAAATAGTGCTCTGTGTAGATTTCTTCCCCCTCCCTCTCCCCCTCTCTTACTTTCTCAAAGAAAAAGAGCTTTTCCTCTGATAACTGTTGAAGAATAAAACCTTTTGTGTTTGGAAGCATCAGTACGTTGTTGTATTTGTTCACCTATTTATAAACTTATTAATTTTCACATCAGCTTTCACTAGTGAGATGGTTAGAAGTTAGACACCCACTGTCTGGAGGGTCTGATTTTTAATTATGTTTTTACCACTGAAATATTAGATTTATTTATATGTACTGTTCCCCAATTTTATGGAAATATTGTTCAATTCTTCTTCAACATCATGTTTCATACATTCTTCCAAATTCAAGTCACCTAGAAAATTCAAGCCCTGATCTTGAAAAATGTATCTCGGACCAACTGTCCTTGTAGCTGTAAGTCACATGGGCTTCAATTTTCTTTTCGGAAGGACCTATGGAACGTGTATGAGCTGATGAGCACGCTTACAAGAAATGGCCCTATTTCTAGTAAATACTTTCATTGTCATTTGGACACTGTGATATCAAATGTGATGACAGCATCTGAATGCATACCAGTCTGACACTGGTGATGATGTCACAACCCCATAGTAGTTCACTTTACATATTTCCCCACTTCACTCTGGCAGTGTTATTCAAATAGTAATTTTCAAATAGTTGACTCATCGGACTGAATATCTCTGGCTTGTTACACTACTCCGTGTGAAGTCAAATTTCAGGTGGCACTATTAGAACAGATTTCTGATTAAGAGGCTCCATACACGTTTCTTTTTTATTTCAAGATATGCAGGTTTACAAATGCTGAATTTTAGACTTCAAGGAATTTGGGATCTTACAACATATAGGTCCCACCCATTCCATGAAAATGGATTTAGTGGTCAAGTCTGTTGAAAAATCCTGAAGACTCAGGGATCTACTTGAGCAGATATGAACAGAATAAAACTTTCATTGATTTGTTAATCTTGTTCAACACCAGAATGAGGATATTAAAAATGAAGTAACTTCTTAAATTTGCATAAAAGCCTTACTTCTCTGCTCTGGCTTTCTTGGTAATGGGCCTTTATGTTTTCACAGAACAAGCTTGTAAATCTTAATAACACTTTTACCATATACCATTGCACATCAAGTTTGTAATAACAAAATCCTAAAGCAGATTATGTGATTTAATGTTTCCCTTTGCCTATTTGGTTTATGAACTTCATTGTCTCTTGAGATTCCTAATAGGATAAGTCTTACTGCCAGTTAGCTAAATCTTATATTCTACCCTACAAGCTGTTATGTGATCTAGTATATTTTTTTTAAGAAAGATATCAAAAAAACTTGATTTTTAAATTCCATTAACACTGAGTTATACTTTCCTGGCCCTTACCTCAAAAGATGTAATATTTCATAGTTAACCTTGGTTAACCTTGGTTAACATGTTCTGACTTTGTACTCCAATAAGAATGAATCATAGAAGCAGGTAACAACTAATAATCATCTACGAATTTTAGACCTGGGTTGGGTTGGGTTGGGTTGTTTTGGTTTTTTCCTATAGCAGGTTTAATTTCATTTCAGTCCCCCTTTTGATGACAGACAAGCCAATACTGTCATGTGTGGAAAGCTTGCAGACAATTGCTATACTTGACTTGTTACTTCTCCTTGAAAGACCTTTTGGCAGCTAGTCTCTTTGGAGTTTTTGCAGTTTGAAACTACAAGAGAAAACCTAGAAGACAATACTTAGATGACCTCCACTGCTGTTCTACCAAAACATGGTTGCTTACTTCTGGTTATGTCAGTGAAGCTAAGAGAGCCCACATACGTTCAGAATTGCACTTCAGGTGCAAAACCGAGCCTTCAGCAGCTGCATATCTCCTAGAAACTTATGTCATCATCTAGATATTCAGAATTGATTTTAAAAAACCCAAAACACCCAAATCAGGAAGCTACAATGAAAAAGGTTTTTAAGAGGAGAGCCCTGTGACAGCAGGATTATCTCAGGAAGAGTGCCAGCATGGATGGTGGAGAACTGAAAAACAAACTGGCTGGCTATACTGTGAAAACAGCAGCTCAACTGAAGCTCAGATTTAGTGTGAAAACCAAACAAGGTTGTAATTACATGTTTATGTTCATTGTTATCATAACCAAGTTTAGCAATTAATATCAAGAGAAAGGAAATTTTTTTCTCTTCATTTCTTTTATTAAATAGATCAGATTCAAGAACAATGATATAATACGTAACTTTATACGTGGAAAGAGAAATAGTATACAAAGGTAAGGGGTGTAGCAAGTTGGTTGCCGAACTAATAAAAAATGTGTAAACATTAGAAAATTTTGTGCTCTGTGCGTGAGGTTCACAATTTAAGTTGTATGGTTACGGGTGCAAGTGTAACATGCTTGGAAAATAAGGAATACTGGCTTAAACTTTACAGTATGTCTATGGCAAGAGACAGATGGTAGCTTATTAATGCAAAATAGTCTTAAGTTTAATGTTTGATGACTTATATGGAAGGTACTACTTTGTAGTTTGCTTGATTACAAAGGAAATATTTTGGAAAGAAGGGAGTATCATGATATATTAGGCCAATTACTGTTCTTTATGTTACTTGTTTCAGTGAGTAGATAGTTGAAGTTAAGAGCAGGGTTTGACCCTGTAACTGGCACTAAAATATATTTTGATTCTGTACAGTTCAGAGTCTCTAATCTCTGAAAATACCTGATGTTCAGAGGGTTGCAATCCTTTTATTGAGTCTGGCAGACTAATTTATCCTATTCAAAGACAAATACATCAGAATATTAAGCTTCCTCACCTCTCTGGCATCAACAGTTGCATTAGCTGGTTATCGTGTTTTTGCTTGAAGCTGCTGTTAGTGCCTTTGCAAAAAAAGTGCAGTATAATATCTGCTGTTTACAAGTTCAAAGTATTTGCCATTCTAATATGTGGAATATTAACTTTTCTCTGGAAGTTTGCAAAAAGGAATTAAATGAAGATAAATACAAAACTCTAGCAATTACAACTTTGTTATGAAATTGTTTTGAATAGCCATTTTATATACTCCTCTGAATACATAAGGACAAATGTTGGTCTCTGCCTCTCTAAAGTAGAAAACTACCTAAGAGACAGTCATATATATGTGACCACACTTACGTATGATCTATAGGCTTATATTCTACCTCTGAACATTTTTAACTCTGTCAGTAACTAGACTGTCGTTCTAAAGCATGAGTGTTTCGTCTTTTTTTTTTTAATTTCATTACAGAAGAAAAACCCCTGTCTCTGTCTTAAGTAATCTATTCATAGATCAGTCTATCAGATTTTTCTTTGCAAATTTGGAACACGTTTGCACTTCGAAAGTCAAAGATTTGCAAAGTGTTGCTTATTAAAAGTTTCTATGGTATTTGAAGTGGGAAAATACATCACTTCTTGAAAAAAATCTACCTTATATCTATTAAAAAAAACCCTAAACCCCCAAAAATTTGATAAAGTAATCTAAAAAAAAAAAAAAATTTCCAAAGGGAGCAAGTAGCCACAATTGCCAGTAATACTGCTTCTATTTTAAAGGGAAGGGTTACCCAGTTATATTTAGAATGTTCTTTAGAAAGATCAAGCAGAATAATTTTGTGAAGTATTTCTAATGAAATGAAGTGATTCAAAATAGTCTCAAACATTATTTTTCTAATAATCTTAACATCTATTTAACACTTAAGCATAGAAGTCCAAATCCATTTTGATTTTTATGTAATATGAATGTCAGATCAAGGAAACAAGCAATTGCATGTTAGCTCTGAATTCTCACAACTTTTTTTTTTTTTTTTTTTTAGGAAAAATACTCAAGGAGTGGAATTAAAAGGCAACAAGTAGGTGAAGATACACAAGAATGGCCTTCAGGCTTCCAGTATGGTTGTTTAGACTATACTCTTACATTTTTAATGTGATCTGACTAAAATATTAGCCAGCTTGTCTCCTGTGTTGTGTTAAATGTAGCCGGAAACCTTTCTGGTAAGATCTGAAAGCCATATGGTCTTGTTAGTATTTAAATAATAAACTCAGATGCTACTGAGTAAGGGTGTTTCAGCTTTCTTCCTTTTTGTTTTTCTCTAATTAATCCTTCTTTTGAACAAAGGGACTGGCAGTATTTCCTTCAATAATATTCCAATGGAGCTTCAAATCATTTGAGATTTCGACCTACAGTAGAGTGGTTTGTATTCTTCATGTTATTCCTCTCTCTTACTGAAATTGGGCTGATTTTAATAGAATGGTGTTGTTTTCTTAATTCTGTGAATTTTTGTTTGTTTGCTAGAGACCTTAAATCCATATTGATAGTTATTATATACAGGTGTTGATGAAGGGTTTAACTTTCCTGAGATAGAGTTCTTTGGCAAAATGTTTGTCTGATCATGGAGCAGAGGAGGCAATAGATGGAGGAAAAACTTGTATGAATTGGGTAGAAATTATTGAAATAATTTTCTATATAATTAGGTAAAATATGTTTACATTTTACAGTCCATTTTTGGTAAAAGATTAATAATTTCCTATTAATCTATAAAAGACAGAATATGGCATTAACAAAATCCTGATTCTCAACAAATTCTATATTTGGTTGCATAGATTTTAGTACTTTTTAGAACACTGTGATAAAATGAACAAACCATATCAAAGCAGACCATGAAGTATTGGGGAGGGGGAGTGGAAAAGGAGGCAGTTGGGCATGTAAAATCTGTATCCAGTTCAGTCTTCTTTTGTTGATGTTTGCTGATGAAAGACTGGTTTGGATGGCACTTGGCTTTGAGGACTTGAAATTTGTTTCAGGTATGGCGCTTTTTGGCCTGAGCATCACTGGTGATACCCCAAAAGAAACTGAACACCTGCTCAGAGTAAAGTTGCCAAGTCCCTTAGCTCCTGTAGGTTTAAGACTCCTTTGAAATGTAGCTGAGGATCTTGCTTTTTCAATATCTACACAGGTATTCAAAGAACTAGGTTGGTTTGGTTTTTTTTTGTCTGGCACAAAATTATGTATTAGTGGAAAAATTATACTTATAAATTCTCAAAGAAATACTAGGCTTACGTAAGGGTTTAATCTTTTGCATTTTAGATACCGTTAATGATTTCAATAAAACATTAATGATTTCAGGGCATAGAAAGAAAGCTGAAGGAGGTGTTTTGAGCCTCCAGTTTAAAGATTTCAGATTCTTGTATGCTGATGATATTAAATATCTTAATCCTGTCTTAAAATAGAAATGTATTTTTCAGTTGCATTGTAATTAGATTAAATAACACTGCTTTGTTTTCTCTGCCAATTTCTAATGCAAAAAAAAAGGTATGAACTGTGATGTCTGAGATTTATACTGAATATTTGCACACTATGCAACAAACTGAAAAATCACTGGACTTCTAAGAGATCTATTTAAATGAGTGATTCAACTTCTGAACTAGGTAAGAAGATGACTCTTTTTCCCAAAAGTCAAACTTTCAAATAATTTGTCTCTTTTATTGCCTATATGGGGTCAGATTCTTCTACACTGAATGCATTGAACAGAAGTCTACAAATGAATAAAAGCATTCTATGTGTTTGTTTTTATTTTTTATTACAGATACTATTTGCTATCTGTTTACTAACAGCCAGAATTATTTAATTTATTGAAGGTATTTTTAAAAGGACTTGAAAGGGTAGTGTCCTTATGATTCTTCACAAGGGGTAAAAGACAAAAAGAAAGGACAGTAGCTGGAGGCAGTACTAATACAGGGAGGAAAGGTGAGAAATGACAGAAGCAGGAACTGTGTTCTGGCTACAAAATGTGGTGGGTTGACCTTGGCCAGCTGCCAGATGCCCACCCACCTGCACTCTCTTTTCCCATCTTCATCAGGACAGGAGGAGAAAATAAAGATGGAAAAGCTTGTGGGCTGAGATAAAGAGAGGGAGATCACTTACCAATTACCATCATGGGCAAAACAGACTCCACTTGGGAAAATTAATTTAATTTACTGCCAATTAAAATAGATTTGGATGGTGAGAAACAAAGACAAAACCTAAAATGCCTTTTCTTTACTCCCTCCTTTTTTCCTCAGCTCAACTTCAGTCCCTCATTCCCAACTCCTTTACCTCCTTCCCTTGAGTGGTGCAAGGGGATGACTAATGGGGGGTTGTGGTCAGGCCATAACAGTTTTTCTCTGCCATTTTTTCCTCTTCCCATTTTTCCCCTGCTCTAGCATGGGTCCTTCCCATGGGATGCAGTTTCCCTCAGGAAATATCCACCTGCTGTAGTGTAGATATCTGCTCCAGCATCATCCTCTCCATGGGATGCAAGGTGATACATGCTCCTCCTTGGTCTCTCGAGGGGCTGCAGGGGGATCTCTGCTCTGGCACTTCAAGCAGCTCCTCCCCCTCCTCCTTCTCTCACCTAATTTTTTATAATAAGCAAATAATTTCATTAGTTTTTTTCACTGATTTCATGATAAGTTAGGAGAAACAGACATATCATGAAATTTATCTTTCCTTTTCAGGAAATCAGAAATTCTGGAATCTTCCCCAATGATATAGCTGTATGGTCTTTGGAATGGTAAAATGCATGAAATCATAAAAATATTAATAACAACATCAAACAAAAAATAAATTATTAATTTACAATTTTTTTAGGGTAGTCATTTATTTAGGCATCCAGACATTTTTGGCAACAGTGTTGGCTATCTGAACAGATTTCCAGAAATTATTTTGCTGACAGAGCTCTTGCAGGTGAAAAAGTGACGCCCTGTCTATCAAACATGACATTTCATGTGATTACTCTTTTAAATGCCATCTTTCCATAAAAAGAATTTCCCAAATTCTATTTGTGCTGTGTCTACATTGTTTGTGAAAGCCATCCTCTGATCTTGTCTAATTTTTGCAAGGGTGATTGGCAGGGAGGCCAGGATATGCCTCCAGTGGTCACTGACCTCCATGTGACTGATAAGGATTGGCAAGTCAGCACACTGCCAGCAGACAGTTGGCTTGAAAGGAACGTGAACAGAAAGTGGGTAAGTTATGAAGCATGCTTTGAACTTTCTAGTCATACTTTCCTTTCATTGGAACACAAGCACCAACTTAGTGACAGTGTTTTGGTTTTTTAGGGTCTCCTCTTCTGCCCTCCCTTAGCCCCTCCCAGGGCAAGATGTTGGGTACTATCTCTCCAGCTGACTCATGCTGTTTCCCAAATGCAGTGCAAATTTTCTGAAGCTTCTACAATTTTCTGAGGTGTTTACTCTTTCTACTCTTTCTCAAAATTGCCATGTAAGTAAGAAGTCTAACACAGTGTTTCATTCCCTCAGTTGTGTGCATGAGATTCATTTTCTATTAGATTAGCATTTTTCCAGTTCTGAGGAGTTTGAATTGTAAGTCTGTATAAGCAACAAGGTTTGTCAAATGCTACTTTCTTTTGCCTTCTCACCAATCATTATTAAAAACAAAACAAAACAAAACAAATACCCCTTAAAACTAAGGGTGAGTAAATAGCTATATCACAGTTACTGATGTTTACTCAAGTACTGACTCTGATATTGACAGTCTCTTAGAACTAGTTTATATATCTAAAAAAGGTAGAAAATTCTACTGTCTGTCATTAATTTATATCTTTCTAAATAAATGAGTACTCTAAAGAAACTCTAAATTAATAATTTATTTTTCATTTGGTGTTGTTATTCTTATTTTTATGAATTTAATCTTGATACACTTTAATTATATTCCTCTTTAAAAATTAAAGTGAGTAAGAATGAACAACAATAATAAATAGTGAAAAATCACTATAGGAGTATGGAAAAATGAAAAAATAAGAATAATAATAGCTGAGTCTCTATTTGAAAAATAAAAACCCACAGTATATCTTCTTAAAAAAAAGGACTTGAGGCAATTTTAAGCTTCAAGTTGAGCTTTTTAGCAGCCATAGTTCTTTTGCCCATGTTAATTACTTTCCTAATGTCAGCCCCTGTGTCTGCCTCTGTACCTCTGGATGATACTCCACAATTCATCCTTTTTATCAGCTATGTCTGTAAGTGACAATATTACTGTTTAGAAAACTGTATCACATCTTCACATGCAAAGCTGTTTGGTTGCCTTTACAGATTTGCCATTTGCAGTATCTGAGATGTTAAAATTGTGGTGACTTGGGAGATCCTCTTCGAAACAAAATACTTACCTGTCAGAGCATAAATACAGAGGAAAACTGATAAAACAGCATAACATCAATCAAAAAGTGTGTGTTTTTCTTACTTTGCTTTTACTAGTCTTCCACAGCAATGAACTTCTTTTTATATCTAAACTTAATGTTTTTATTCCTCTTTCTAACTAATACGTTTTAAGTGTCTTCACACTTGGTTTATTCTACAGGACATATATCACATTCTTGTCGTGGTTTAACCCCAGCTGGCAACTAAGCACCACACAGCCGCTCGCTCACTCCCCACCTGGTGGGATGGGAGAGAGAATCGGAAGAGTAAAAGTGAGAAAACTCATGGGTTGAGATAAAGACAGTTTAATAGGTAAAGCAAAAGCTGCTCATGCAAGCAAAGCAAAGCAAGGAATTCATTCACTACTTCCCATCGGCAGGCAGCTGTTCAGCCATCCTCAGGAAAGCAGGGCTCCATCATGCGTAACGGTTATTTGGGAAGACAAATGCCATCACTCCGAATGTCCCCCCCTTCCTTCTTCTTCCCCCAGCTTATATACTGAGCATGATGTCATATGGTATGGAATAGCCCTTTGGCCAGTTTGGGTCAGCTGCTCTGGTTATGCCCCCCTCCCAGCTTCTTGTGCACGTGGCAGAGCATGGAAAACTGAAAAGTCCTTGACCAGTCTAAGCACCACTTAGCAACAACAAAAACATCAGTGTGTTATCAACATTGTTCTCATACTAAATCCAAAACACAGCACTCTACCAGCTACTAAGAAGAAAATTAACTCTATCCCAGCTGAAACGAGGATAACTCTTTTGAGTAGCACAGACCTGTACCAAATTATTTATTTACTTTTGGTGCTTTTTCTCAGTTGTCAGAGTTAAGTTCCTCTGCCTCCCCATCTGGAGCACACACGAGAGGCTCAAATGGCTGCAGTGTCAGCTAATAATTCTGAGATATGAGGCTTGTTATTTTAAATAAAATATTCCTTCTCCTATTTCAAAATAACAAAGAAAAAACCTAATAAATTAGTGTCAAAAACATATATAGGAGAACATTTTGGAAAGGTGTGGCAAGCCAGATTTCAATTTTGTGTTGAAACATAAAGTATAGTTCAGGTTGTCCTTTTCTGTCAAGCAGGCTGAGTGCTAAATTTCCACAAAGATGCCAGATTCAACATTGTCAGAGAGCTGCCCATTGTTCTGCAGTTACAGTCATTTTGAGTAGTGTGGCTTTATGCCTATTTATTTTGTATTTCCGTGTAGGATCCAACCTGGCCTTCACTATAAGATAACTATTCTTATTGACTTTGATACCAGGGCTACTGAAGCTGCTTCTCGTGCTGCAATCCCTCTGCCATGCTCTTGGTGTATCCTGGAATACCTGGCATAAGAATAGGAAAAAGTTCGCCAAAATATGTTTTCCATTAAAAACTGTGGAACAAATCACATGTTTGCTTACAGGTGCCTAAGATGATTCAAATCTATGGTGATTCAAATCACTGAAATGCTAAAATGACATGCATAATAATGGGTGAAATTACCATAACGTGTCTGCTGGAAACTAGTAGGAAGTAATCAAATTGAAGAAATATCTGGCCACACTGACACTATATTCCTATGATAGTTTTATATTTTGCATGGCAAAAGGACAGAGCAAATTATGTTCTTATCATTAACCAAATACATTCATCACATATATATAAAAAAGTTTTTCAATCCTAAACATAGGGGCTTTTTTTTTTTTTTTATATTGATGACTAATTTTAGTAAAGTTTGTTATAGTAACATTGAAGGCTAGGGGCATTTTCTGCTTATAGTAGAAAATAGGACAAGATTCTTATCCTAAACAGAAATAAGCCATAATTTTGGGGGAAAGAACATGTATTATATGTCAACATTCAAAACAAATGTTCACAGCTTCCAATTCTGTTGTGCTGTGTGGCAAATACTTTTAGAATATTAGCTTCCAGCTTCCCACAGCCTGATTCATTGCCTTAATTTTAGCTTTAAACTCAATGCTGAAAATGTTCAGATCGTTTTCTCATAGGAGTTTTCAAACGAATTAATTAAAATATAATAAAATGAAGTGAGCTGTTGAATGGGTTTCTGAACTACTTTTGTTTTTACTACAGAGAGAAGCCTGGCGGGGTGCACATGGTGCGTTCAAGGGGACCAGCAGCGATGTAGAAGAGCTCTGTGGACGGTGCTAATTCATTTAGCTCCAGGAAGCCATACATCAGCGGTTATACCGCTGAAGAAATTTGCCAAAATACTGATTGCTTCTTCTGAGACAAGAGAGACAAAATGACTTTGCAAACTTCTCACAAGAAATTTATCACTATGGGGTTTAAAACTAGGAGCCCCCACTCTGGGCTGTGATATCTTGTCACCTGTGGTGGGGAGGGGGAGTCCCACCACTTGGTGCCTCTTATCCTGTTCCTAAGCAGCCCTCCTTCTGCCTCCAGTTCAAGATCCCAAAGGATCCCATGTGCTACATAATGCAGAATGTGTTATTGGATATATAATCTTTTTAAACTATACTGAATGACCTGAAAAATTAGGTTTAAGGAATTTGTGTAACAATTTTCCAACAATTTTCCATTCAGCATGGCCGCAGGTCTTGGTCTCACATGAAATAGTGGAAATCATAGATATTTAATGTCGGAGCTGTGAGGGCACTGTCAGACCCTCATCTTTGCACTGAGCAGCTCCACCTGCGACACACCCCTGCCCCAACCCCTGCTGCCCAGGAGCCATATTTCATCTCTGCCTCGTCAGCAGCCCTGGTCTTGCTGCTCCCTGGCAGTTAAGACTTTGAAAAAGTAAAGTATCAGTTTTCTTCTCTTGAGTCATGATTTTAGGATGACCAAAGCTATCACGAGTCTTCTCCAAGAGACTATGTATCCCCTAGTCTGTATTGGTATATTTCTATGGAAAGCAGGAGAATTATGCTTTATTTAACCCAACCAAGTGTCTGGTCTGCTATTGCAGGCCCTGTTCGATCAACTTTTTTTCAGAAGTTATATTAACAAAGAGAGTTACATTCCTCAGATCGGAAGTTTAAAATATCTTAGATAACTGGTTGAAACATAACATATGGAAAGCTATACCACATGAATCAGGATCAAGCTAACTCATTTTCCTGTTTCTGGGTATGTACTGCAGTGGATGCTTAGGAAAAGGAGCCAATATATATTTTTTTTCCTTTTCTTTTTCTTCACAAATCATTCCAATTCCTGACAAGACTCACTGTCAAGACTCTGTCATCAACTTACATTGCAAAAATATAAAAATAAAAATAGTAGAACTCCATATTTTCTGTTTTTAATAGAAAGTATAGAAAAAGGAAAAGATGATCAAAAAGTTTTAGGGAAACTTATGGAACACTCCTTAATAAGTTTGTCTTGTGCTTTCTGAACCTATTTATGATCCTAGCTTTCATATCCTATGATAATAAGCTCCTCTTATGTGATGCCTGGGGAAAAGTGTTCTTGCTGTTAGTTTTGAATTATTGCCTGACTATTTAACTGAGTGTCCCCTGCTCCTTGCATTGGGATCCAATTCATTAGGAACAATTCCTTAGTTTTTCATGGCATTTGCGATTCTCTCTGCAGACAAGCTATTTTGGACATGTACTGAAATTCTTTCTATATGTTTGCTTTTTTTTTTCTTTGATGCTCTACTTTGTTTTCAATTCCCTGTGTTACTAAGCTTTAAACTGCTGTTGTGAGAACTGTCCCGAAGCTATTTTTTTCAAAAGAACATGATAAAATATGAATTTTCTCTGAGCAGTCCAAGTGTCTACCTCTTTTTCCAACTGGTTCAAATTTTGCTGTTGTTGCTTTTAGGCTGAGAAGCTGTGCCTGTCTCCATTCTTGCCTGGAAAAGCTCACTAATGTTATACATCAGAATGACCGGATAAATTGAAAAAAAATTACATGAGTATATGATACATTAGGGTGGATTCTTTTATGCTATATGCTTAATTTTCTTCCTTTTATATTTTATGCCCTGGAGTTAGTGGAGCAGTCTAGTGATTTCTCCCTCTAACTGTTCTAAAACATGAGGTTGTTGTTATAGTTCTGGTATATGTTGTATTAAACTCTGAAGAAAAATAAGACCTCTTTCAGCAAGGTTATCTCTTTCCTTTCAGGTAACAAAGAGGTGCTAACAAAACATTCCCTATGTATAGAGATGTATTTAAACTACCAAATTGCATGTTTGATAAGTTTTTGTTGTTGTGTTTTGGTTTGGTTTGTTTTTTCTTTTGAAGATACTAAGTTTCACCTCAACTCAGGATTAGATTCTGAATACAAAAATAACACTTTTGATCTAATAAGTGAGGCACCTATACAAGCTCAGGCAGCCAGAGGATAATCTTAGATCTTCTCTTCTTTTCTGTATCTCTTATTTTTTTCTTATTTGCTGCAACTTAGCAGTCTTTTGTCTTTGAGTTGTTTTTAAAAATCCTTAACAAAAAAAATCAATGTATTCCAATTCCTTTTAAACTGTACCACTTACAGTACATTTTCTTTAAAAATAAATTTATTTTAATTCATGTACTTCATTAATTCACTCTGATTTCTCCTTAATACTTCTATTAGTTTCTTTCTGAAGCTTAGGTTTACTTAAGATAAACTAAGTCTTCTAACATTCTGGAGCAATAGAGACCAACCTAAAAAAAATATTCAACATTTTGCCTTGATTTTCTTCTAACAGTTTCAAAAGGGAACAATATATAACCCAGAAAAGTTATCCACGTGCTGAATTACTTCAGGAGATTGTCTTTATCACTTAAAGTACTCAGTGAATTTTACTTAATGCTGCAGTTAATGACTATAGCACAGAGTCCTGAGTCATCTCTGAAGATAATTTCTCATTTCCTATCTAATGAGAAGAGGAATGACTGTTTCTCTTTCTTCTGCCCTGACTTTGTATATTTTAAAGTGTGATCATAGTAAAGTTTGCAGAGGGTGTTATTTATTTATTTATTTATAAATGGACAAGTAACACTGTCAGTAGGGATATTCAAAATAACAGCTGCTTTCGTAATACCCACTCTATTGCAGTAAGGCAAATGTAAATTGCCAAAATGGAAATATCTTCTTTGGGGGAAAGGAGGGTGTGGAAGAAATCACACTTCGGACAATGGAATGATTTTTTTCTTCCTTGTCCTACCTATCTTTAAACTGACAGTATTGATAGATACTTTTAGCATCTGACTTCTTTGATGGTTTAGGGTAATTCACACAAGGCTTTCCTTTTAGTGGACTGAGATTAGTCATTCACTCTTTCATCTTCTTGAGTCTGTTTTTACACTATTTATTTCTCCTGCCGCTCAGATCTTCTTATTTTCAGAATAAAAATTCCTTGGCAATGGAGTACACAATGCTTCTTTTCTACCTTTCCAATAGAAATTGTTATGTCTGAAACAAGCTTTTCCTAGACAGTGCCATTTTTAACTGATTCTTACATTATTACTTGCTCCTGCCTGGCTTGCTGCAACTATTCATACATCCCAAAAATCTTTTCTTTGCTTTCTTATAGTTGTGGGTAAAAACAGCCTATGTGTGACATAAGAAAAGTGCAGAAGGAGGAAATCAATTCAGGCCTTTTTGATTATTGGAGAAAAATCAGGGAAGCCATATATCATGACCTCAGCTTTTCTTTGGAAAGGGAAGATTCAATTGCCAGAATGGAAGTAAATTGTGGGTAGAAGATGAGAATGCCAGTGATACATGAGGTGATAAAGCAGGGTATAGGAGAAATTAGCAGGTTTAGTTTTCTTCAATAGTGTTGTGGTTTAACCCCAGCCAGCAACTAAGCACTATACAGCCACTCGCTCACTCCCCCACAGCAGGATGGAGGACAGAATAAGAAGGGTAAAACTGAGAAAAATCATGGGTTGAGATAGTTTAATAGGTAAAACAAAAGCTGCTCACACAACCAAAGCAAAACAAGGAATTCATTCGCTACTTCCAATCAGCAGGCAGGTGCTCAGCCATCTCCAGGAAAGCAGGGCTCTGTCACGCACAATGGTTACTCAGGAAGACAAACGCCATCACTCCAAATGTCCCCCCTTTACTTCTTCTTCCCCCAGCTTTGTATGCTGAGCATGATGTCATATGGTATGGAATAGCCCTTTGGTCAGTTGGGGTCAGCTGTCCCAGCTGTGTCCCCTCCCAACTTCTTGTGCGCCCCCAGCCTACTTGCTGGTGGGGTGGTGTGAGCAGCAGAAAAGGCCTTGGCTCTGTGTAAGCACTGCTCAGCAATAATGAAAACATCTTTGTATTATCAGTCAACATTGTTTCCAGTAGAATCATAGAATCGTTAAGGTTGGAAAAGACCCTTAAGATCATCGAGTTCAACTGTTAACCTAGCACTGCCAAGACCACCACTAAACCATGTCCTCAAACACCACGTCTAGAAGTCTGTTAAATACCTCCAGGGATGGGGACTCAATCACTTCCCTGGGCAGCCTGGTCCAATGCCTGACTACCCTTTTGGTGAAGAAGTTTTTCCTAATATCCAATCTAAACTTCCCCTGGTACAGCTTGAGGCCGTTTCCTCTCATCCTATCGCTTGTTACTAGGGAGAAGAGACCAACCCCCACCTCACTACAACCTCCTTTCAGGTAGTTGGAGAGAGCAATAAGGTCTCCCCTCAGCCTCCTCTTCTCCAGACTAAACAACCCCAGCTCCCTCAGCTGCTCCTCATAAGACTTGTGCTCTAGATCCTTCACCAGCTTCGTTGCCCTTCTTTGGATGCGCTCTAGTACCTCAATGTCCTTCTTGGAGTGATGGGCCCAAAACTGAGCCCAGTACTCGAGGTGCAGCCTCACCAGCTCCGAGTACAGGGGCACTATCACCTCCCTGGTTCTGCTGGCCACACTATTCCTGATACAAGCCAGGATGCCATTGGCCTTCTTGGCCACCTGAGCACACTGCTGGCTCATGTTCAGCCAGCTGTCAACCAACACCCCCAGGTCCTTTTCCGCCAGGCAGCTCTCCAGCCACTCCTCCCCAAGCCTGTAGCGTTGCATCGGGTTGTTGTGACCCAAGTGCAGGACCCAGAACTTAGCCTTATTGAACCTTGTGCAGTTGGCCCCAGCCCATCGATCCAGCCTGTCCATGTCCCTCTGTAGGGCCTTCCTACCCTCCAGCAGATCGACACTTCCACCCAAAACAGTACAAACCCAAAACATAGCCCCATGCTAGCTACTATGAAGAAAATTAACTCTATTCCAGCCAAAACCAGCACAAATAGACAGCAAATTCTTAAAATATCTGCTTTTCCTGCTAAAAAAATCTCAAGCTTCTAGCAGTCTTTTTCAGTTTGTACCACTAATTCTTCTCATCAATGTGTTTAAAAAAATTCTAAATAGGAAAGGAAATGAATGAGAAGTAGTTTAAAAAGAAAGATTCATTCTGCCAAAAACTTTCTGTAGTATGGGTCTTCATAATTTAATTATTATTTTTGTCTGTTTATTCCTTCCTCTCACACTCACAAAAATGCAGCTGTTTTTACAGTTATTAGTTACTGTTGATGTAAGGATACAACACATTTCCAATCTTTTTTCTCATTTTGATCACCAAAAGTTGCCATTTGTAAAAAAAGCTGTAACAGATTTAGCTGCTCTGACACTTCCCTAGAGCATTCTGAAGCAAATGCTGTATCAGTGCCATGTGCAGGAACAGACTGCCACAAGGGCAAAGTCCTGGTGTTAGCTCTCTAGTAATTAGGTGTCCTGGTTTCAGCTGGGATAGAGTTGATGATGATAGAGCTGGGATGAGGTGTGGATTACCCTCAGAAGACAGACGTTCATTGTGTTGGAATCAGGATGGTCCAGAGTCCTCAGCCTGCTCTGTAACAGCTAGTAGAGAACAACAGTTTCTTGGATATATTTGGAGCAATCATTTCAATATTCTTTCAAGTAGCTCTAGGCTGCTGATTTTTAAGTCCTCAAATAAAGATAATGAAACCTAGGAGGAAAAGCAGCACCTGAAAAGCAAGCCCCAGCATACCGCAGTGTTTTCTTTCAAAGCATTCTAGATGGTGACCAAGTCAGGCTCTATTTAGTTCATAATTTGAAAGGATACAGTGTAAAACAGTATAGCTGTGGACAGCACACCACACAAGAAGACTATTCTAGATGGAATCTGATTTCTTAATAATATAAAGCATGCTTGTTTATGTGTTTTAGGAAGCCTATGTTGGTATAATAAGGTTGAGTAATACATTGAAAATACATTTTAATTGTTTGAGAAATAGTCTGATTAATGTAATAGCCAAGACTTAATGATATGTATAAGATGCACAGTTGTTTCCATGATGCCTGCAAAATCTTTGCAGCCAAAATATTATCATATGCTTTGCTTTCCTTTCCTATTTTTATGAATAAGCTCGTGCTGCTGCAATCCATCTGTGCCTCTTGGATCTTATCCAAAGGCTGTCCATGCTCTATTGCCAGCACCTATATGTTCTCTCATAAGATAAAATAAGTGGACACATATAGATACTGATTAATATGTAGCATGTTTCCATTAAAAATTATATATGGAGACATTATTCATCAAAGACTGGCATGGTTTCTAAAAAAAAAAAACAAACCACTAAAATGATTTATGCTTCTTTAAGGTATGAAAAAAACAGTGCTGTACTTTCTAGAGAGGTATTAAAAAGGCTGACTTTATTACAATTTTTCAATTTTTTATTGTCAAAAATAGATGAGGACTTGTGACCAAATCCTAATTAAGAACGATTAATTAAGTAGTATTTAATTGTACATTAAGAATCTAGTTGCTCATTGGATTATTTGACATTCTGAGCCTCAATATCCATCATGAATTCTGCATGCTGAACATTAAATATATGATAAATCTTTTGCTCTTCTCCACTGCAAAAAGGTGACAATTATTATTTTTTAAATGTATGTCACTATTACTGTAAAAGAAATGTGTATCTTTGCTCATAGTTGCTACTGCTTAACATCTCCTAACTGGCTACATTTTTTTTCAGTGTATCTCCAGGTCCAAGAAGAGCAAGAAGGTGACTGAGTACAGCCAGCTGGATTTACCAAAGGTAAATCGTGTCTGGCCAATCCAGTTACCTGTTTTAGTGAGATGATTAGTTTTGTGGACAGGACAGAGCAGTGGATGTTACATGTCTTGAATTTAGCAAGAGCATCAACAAGGTCTCCCACAATATTCTTATAGTCAAACTGGAGATACTGGATAAGTGGACAATAACGTGGGTTGAAAAGTGACTGGACCACCAGGTTTAAAGGGTTAGATTCCTGGCATGAAGTCCAGCTGGCAGTTTATAAGTGGTGTCCCTTGGGGATTAATATAGGAGGCAGCACTGTTTAATGTCTTTATTAATGACCTGGATGATGGGACAGAGTGCCCACTCAGCAACTATGCCAAATAGAGGGGAAGGACTTCTGTTCAGAGGGTGTTCAAGAGGCTGGAGAAATGGGCTCATGAAAACCACATGAAGCTGAACAAAACAAAGGTGAAGTCTTGCAGCTGGGATAGACTAAGCTCATGTAATAGTACAAGCAGGGTGTCAACACAGCACTGTGTCCAGTTTTGGGCTTCTCATTGCAAGAAAGACAGGGACTTACTGAAACAAGTCATTTGGAGGACCACTAAGATTGTCAGAGGGCTGGAGCACATGGCATATGTGGAAAAGCTGAAATAGTCAAGTTTGTTCATGTTCAAGTGAAGACAAAGGGTGGGGAGGACCTAATTGCTGTGTTCAGGCTGTCTAATGGGAAAATAAAAGACTAATTCAGATTTTTACCAGAAGTTTCAATTAAATATAAGTAAAAATTTGGTTACCATGAGGATGTCTGGAATGAGTTGTCCAGAGAGATTGAGATCTCTGTTCTTCAACATTTTCAAAATTTGACTGATGATCGGACCAGATAACCTCTGAAAGGTCCCTTTAGACCCATTATTTAGGCACCTTTAGCCCTTTTAGGCCCATTATTCTGTGATTGTGCCGTTCTAGAAGAGAGAATCCAGAGAAACATGAAAACTTTTTTTCTTCTATCTTAGCTTCATTAACAATATGAAATAGATTAGACACTCAAAACTCTTAGTGTCAGACTTAATGTCTATGTTCATCACTCTGCTGACCTAATAATGTCTTACGACCTGGGAGGGAGCTAAGAGGGATGGAACATTTACTCTGTTGCAATACTTGCTACTACAACACTAAAAGATAAGAAACTTCACAAATGCTAAAATGCCTACTGTTTTCTAATATTTTTTAAAGTTTATTTCTCAAAATCTTTCTCAAAATTTCTGTAAATGTCATTCAAATTTGTTATTCATACATGCCATCTTTTACACACAATAGTCCTCAAATCTTTATTCTTTAATCCTTTGTTATATCCAATCAGGACTTTTCTTTGGCATTGTTAAGAATCCCCAATACGGAGGCCACACTAACTTAGCGGTTTAGCAAGAACAGTTTGTTGTATGTACTGTTATTAAGTGGCCAATGATAATTCAAAATCAGGATTTAAGTTTTGCTATAAAGCCTAAACTTCTGCAATGTGTATTTATTTAAACTTACATTTTGCTTACAACTAACTGATAATATTACACTTACTAGTCCATAAATTCGATTTATTTAAAGACAAATTTGTTCCAACTTTGAAGAAAGGAACACTGCAAAATAAACAAAGTAATCTTGTATTGTTTGAAAATGTCTGTATTCTAAGAAATCTGATCTAGTTGTAGATGTCCCTGCCAATTGCAGGGAGGATGGATAAGATGACCTTTAAAGGTCCCTTCCATCCCAAAGCATTCTATGATTCTATGAAATATCTGGATAAGTGGTCAAAGACCTATTGAATTTAACACGATTCCTTTAATGACCTTTTGTTCATTTAAAATGGAATTAATCCAAATTAGGCTTGATTCTGGAGAGATTATAAAAGGAAAGAAAATATTGTAATGTCATTTTTCTGTAATGTATGAAATAAATTTATCACATGGCTTTTACTTTGATTAAACTTTATATAGGTTTCATTTGATTTCTTATCATAACAATCTAACTATAAGCAAAAACAAACACAAAGAAGCAAGTGAACAGCTTCTAAAGGTGAGAACATCAGAATAAAACCAAGTAGTTATAACTATAATAGTTAATTTCAATTGGAAAGAAATACTAAGCTGAAAGAAAATTGTCTAAGTGAAAACATCTTATCCAATTACTTAATGAGAGTTTCAGGATAATTTGGTCTTTGGCTCCCGTACTACCTCCAGGATTTAGACAATGAGTTCTTTATTTGCTGCTGACTTTTACAAGCCAGAGATAACCTCCCACTTTACATTAAAATGAGAGAAAACTCTGTTCAGCAAAGCTAATGATAAATTCATCATCCTATATTGAACTATTTTCCTCATGTCACAGCAGATTTTAAAATTATCAAGGAACATAAAGACATGTTGTATAAAAGAAGTTATTTTTCCCAACATGGGAAATATAGGAGCAGAAATTAAGCAGAATGGCAAACTTAAACGAGACCCCCAAATAACAGAGAAAATAAATGCGGTTATGTAGTACATTTATGAATCAGCATTAGAAGTTCCCTTCTTTTTCAGTCCTGAGAGGGTATGAGTTATTATCCACTCCAGTGTTATAAAGGCAGAATGAGTACATCTGAACACACTACTAAATTTAAGGGACCTCAGTTTTTCTTTCTCTGGCTTCAAATATTCTATTTTATTTCAGTGGCTGGAAGGATTCGTCACACAACTCTCCAGCTGATCTGGGAGAGTTAGTTTAGAAGTATTAAAAAATGCTTTCATTTAAATTAATGACCTGTGCTTATTCAAGTTTACCTATTCTTGAACACTTGTTGGTCCTTAGGCTCATAAGAATTTCCTGTAGGAACGCTTTCTCAGTTGCTTAGTTTTAGCAAATGAAAAATACCTTTATAACTACAGGGAGAACCACATCCTGGGCTAAGAAGGAACAACCTACAAAGAACTGATATTTTTAAAGCAGAAGAAAAATTTTTAAGACAGATTTTTTTACTTCGTTAAAGTTAAAAAAAAACAAAACTAATTCAATTTTCTTACAGTATCCATATCAATGTTTTTTTCTCCCTTATGAATAGGTTTCATAATAAAACTGAGCATTTGAGGCCTTTCTGTCAAACAAGTAGAGCTGAAAAGTGATTAGGGTTACAGTTTTAAATTACTTTGCAAAAAACTCCGAATTCAATCAATTTCTTGGATGGGTTAAAGTGGTGTGTGTATATCCAGGCATACAGGCTTTCATAGCTGCATGTTACTCTGATGCTGAGATGGACTTCTGTATGTATAGTAGGATGGCGAGCAATGCATGGTCTTGGTTCCCCTTCCATGCAAATGATGTTGCTTGTTCTTAATTCTGTTGTGGAAATGGTGAGTCACTTTAATTTACTTAGGCATACAATGGAGAACTTGACCTCAAGCATTTTTTTTGCCTAATTATATATTAATTAAGTCAAGAGAGACTTTTCCCATTAACTTAAATAGGTGCTGGACTTCAAGCCCTGAAGAAAGCTTTATATTTGATATAGGATTTACGCCACTATAAATTTGGAAAAAAGAAATCGAATGTATATCATACTCATTCAAACAATAACTTCAAATAAAGCTTGAAGCATTACTTTATTGCTGCTGATAAAGTATTTCAGCAAGAAACTGGCATTTATTTGCATGTTTCTTAGCAGCATGAACAATTTCCAAAATTATAGATTAAAATTCAAGTCAACCTGTATTCATGCATTGCAAAACATTAAGGGGAAAACATATTCAAATTTGGCTAGACTAGATCAAGTACTGAACTAAGTGGTATAATGTCATTTGCAATGCACAGTGATAAGTAGGTATTGGAAGTTGAAAAAACTCTTCAGTCAGTTATGGCTGCAAAATTTGTATTTTCATTTCTGATTAAAAATTGTTCATATTTGCCAGTGTCTAAAATTGGAAAAAAATTAACATTGTGCCAGAAAGGATCTTGTAATCACCTAGTTTGAATCTTCATTACTTTAATCTGAAGGAGTATTTGATTTCTGTAATAAAACCTCTTAAGACCACTAACTTCTCAGTAATTACAATGAGGGACAGTAGGTGACTTCTTAACAGTAATGTAAATGCATGTGGGATCATTTTTTGATGCTGAGGGCTACTGAACTCTGTCTAGGCTGTGCTACTATGGTTGCTGTTGTCTGGAATAAGTTGAGAGTGTCCAAGCTGCAAGCTGTTGGCCCTGGTCTTATCATGGAAAACATCCTACAAGTCTTTTCATCTTCTCAACTATGTACCTTAGGCACTGCAGACACACCATGTTCCTCTCTCATCTGCCCTATGCAAGTCATGTCATTGCTGCTGCAGCTGCTTTATAAAGGGGTTCAGCTCCACACAACTTCAGACTGTGGTACTGGCCACTTTCCAGCCACTATGCCTATCACATTTGCCCTCCCACACTGCATCTTAGGACGCTCAGGCTTCTGGGGTTCCTGCTGTTTCTGCTCTTGTCCACACTGTGACATTTTTCAAGCAACGTGAAGTCCATTCCGTTTCCGCACCTTGAAGCTACCAGATTGATGCTTACCATGATGGAAACTGTACATTTCTGATGGGAAGACATTGCACTATAAATGTGACATCCCATGGGAGCTGGTGCTGAATATCAGATGCACCACTTCCCTGAAGCATCAGCACCCTGGGCACAACTTCCATGAACTCTTACTTATGGAGAAGGGAGTTGCCATTGTTCTCTTGAGCTTTGCTCTCTCTGACTCTCAGTAGTCACTGGGTAACTGGTTTTGGGTCTTTAAGTCCATGATAGGAGGACAATGGTGGCAGAGAGAGAAGCAATAGCAAGATCATTGGCCCAGGATTAGTGTCAGCAATATTGATTAGGCCTCTAGTCCTCTTTGCCTGTTGTAGTCCCCCTAACTGGGTAGGAGCATTTTCTGTAATTTGAATTCTTCTTTCAGAGTCCTCTGTGAGTGCATCAGCAGTAACAGCTGTCATTACTTTCTGCAAACCACTGTGGACACAGGAGACCAACTAACTATAGTCTTTGAGTATGTCTGTCCTTCATGAGCAATCCAGAAGAGCATCCTCTTCCTGACCATGGGTGTCAATTTGCAGGGGGGTACACTGCCTTCTGAAAGGTGCCACTTCCCAGTTACAATCCTGACTTTGGCCACAACCAGAAGTATCATGCTCACTTCTGTTGGTCCCTTCAGGATCTCATTGAAAATTTGATTCAGTTGTGTGTCAGTAATCATGTCACCCCTCCTCAAAAGTCAGTCTTGGTGTGTGATTTCCTGCAGTGACATCAATTACTTGTGCAAGGACACTGGTGAGCAATTTCAAAGTGATGCATTACAGCAGAACTGGTCCTTGCATTTCTTTTTGCCAGGCTGTCCTTGCAGTTATGAGGTTGCAAATATGGGGATGTCTGTTCTTATCTGGCTTGGGGTTTGTTGCAGCTCAGTCCTTATGGATGTGGTAGCAGAAACCTAAAAAGGCTTTTCAGAGTTACAGTAATGATTTAAAAAAAACACAGAAAAAACCAAACAAACAAAACCCCAAACTGGCTTCTTTCCCTCTAAACTTCTCAGAGACACAGCCTTTGCCAGTTCCCCAGCTACCTCTTGTTCTGCCTGCACTCTCTTAAGAGAGTTTCACACTGACAGCCTGTTTCTAGGCATGGATTATTGCCTTTTGTCTCTTTTTAGTAACAGGTCTCCCAGCTGAAACTCTCAAGATGCTTATAGGTCTCTGCTCCTTCTCCTGTTTCTCTGCCATCTCCTATCTTCTTTGTAATTTAAAAAGATAGGAAATGTCCCCAAATGACTAATGTCTTGTGTAATGCTTTGTATGCCATCCCCCCCTAGTAAAATCCATTCTTCTCAAAAAACCTTGGTTATACTGACCTCCTTCCCTTCTACCCACCACCACCTCTGTAGCAGAAATATTCCTACGGTATACAAACATATATAGGTCCTCTACCCCACTAGCCAACAACTTTTACAATTTCCCCGACAAAGGCCAAGAAAAAAGGTGGAGCACTGTGGTCCTGGGTGAGTTTCTTTCTCCCATAAGAAAAAGAGGCTTTATTGGAAAGGAGCTCTGAACCAGAGAGCTTGCCAAATTCTGGTGAATATGACAAGGAGTGGTAGAGATGGCAGTGTGTGGGGTAGGAGAAGAGTGCCTAGTGACCAACATGCCTTGGAGAAAGGCTATTGCTGCAGAAGTAGAGAGGGTGGGAGGCAGGTGTAGGAATACCACTTTCAGGACCTAGGCAACACGGGGTTCAATAACATCTGAAGATCTGTGTAGGTTGACACACAGCTGCAGTTGTGCTGCAACACCCTGGAATCATGATATGTATCCTTCCCTCTTAGTCTGCCATTTCGAGTTTTATCTTCTGTCTGAGTTGCAAAATGTGGCTGCTTTCTTCAGTCCACATACTTCCAAGTCATAGGTTAAGTTAGGGATTTGGAATGAGGGAGATCCAGGCAGAGCTGGATCCCCTTTGTTTCTCACTCCATTTCTTTCAGATGGCAATGACAGACATCCTCTTCTGAAGACACTCATCTAAAACACTTGTGCACATTTTGTGTGTCAAGGGACCGAACACAAATTGTGTATCTTTCTAGACTTGGGTTTTGTAGCATGATGTTGGGCCATGTGTGACCATGGCAAAAGGGCATAAGCATATAGAGATATGATGCCTGTTGTGATACTGCTGGAGGACTATTCTGAATGATTTTATATTAATAATTAACTGTCATTAATATTCAGGAACTTCCTTTGAATTGTGCTAAATCCCAAATTCTGCCCAGGAATTGTCTGAAAGTCTGTTCATTGACACAGGACAAAAGTGTGCCACTTCTGTTTTGTTAAAAAATTAACCTTGTAGAAAATACCAGTGCCTGGGAATTCACAGGTATAATTTATATCTTCTCTGTGTTCTTCTTCAAATTTCCAGTTAAATGCTTGAGTACTGCTTAATTTACTAATACAGATATAGTTAGCAATACCTTCTGGATTTGGATGTGAATTGCTTTGTCATCAACAGAGCCTCATTTCTAAGTAGAGCTCTTGTTGATTAAAACTCCGAATTCAGGTATTTAAAGCATGTCTCAAAAATAGTGTAAGAATATCCTCTCTAATTTACAAGCCTCAAAATAGTTTTAGAAAACAACACAGGGATACTTTGAGAGGGAATGAGCTGCATGTCTATTTCCAGTAGAATTCCTTTCTAATACACTTCTGAAAGTATCAAATAGTTAGGATCAAACCTTGATATTTTTTTATGTGACTACTGAACCAGAAAATGATTCTAGCAATGATGTATCTTAAAGCATATGAGGAATTTATCCTCATTTCTATTTGATATTCTCTTTCATATTCTTCCAAAGATTGAGTTATTCCTCTTTACTAGCATTAGTGAAGGGAATGTTCTTGTATTAAGAGTCACTAATAGTAGCGTTCAGAGTTTGCATTCAGGTTGGTCTCTAGATTCGTTTCAGGATCATTTCATTTGAGAGTACCAACTTTTACCTCCTAAGTGGTTTGTTCTTTGTTCTTAAATATGATTTGCATTTAACTGTATTAAAATGCATATTGAAGCCTTTAATTTGAAATTTAATATATTTTTTAAAAAATGTTTAACTTTTTGAACAATTGTTATAGGCTTATTGAAGAAACTGGATGAGGTTTTTACATTAACTTAGATTTTTCACATGGTACGTTCTGGCAAAGTATACTCATTGTCATAACTGCAGGTTTTTTCCTATAAGATACATAATATTTCAAAGACTTTTTTTTATCTTTTAACAAAAATCTCACAAACAAATTAATTATTTAGTGTTTTAGCTATAAAATATATTCACAATTTTAAAATTGTAACAGTCATGAGACCAGTCTGTTCCTTCTATCATTGCATTTATTTTAATTTAAAATATTTGGTTTTGGAGTGGGGAGTTCTGTATATTTATTTTTCCACAACAGTCCTTTTTAAAATTATTTTCCCCTAGACATTCAGCATTATAAATTTTCCCTTTGATGAAATAGAAATGGAAGTACACTTTTTCCATTTTTTACCATGAACCTTCCTTTTTAGTATCCTAAATTCTCCAAATCTGTAAGAAAATATACAAAACCAGTATGTTTAAAGAAGACTTAAACATGGAAAGGTGCTTATTAACTGTTCCTTATTCTTTCGGTTTGGGTAGAGGAAAAAGGATGAAAAAACATAGCATGAAATTCCCATTTTTTTTTTTAACTACAGTGGAAAAGTATTTAATGTATATATTCCATAAAATAATTACATTACTGGAGTAATACAATTTAAAAATTATGAAGTTAGAAAAAAATATTTTTCCTATTCATTTGTCATTGTAGTTATCATAAATGAGATGTTCAGATAAAAACATAGTAAACTACCGACTTTTAAGTCTAATTTTCCGTTACTTATTGCTGTCATACAGGAGAAACAGGAAAAAAATGTTACTGGAAGTCTTTTATCAATGCAATATTCTATATTTCTTTATAAAACTATTCTGAAACAAAATGTGATGGAAAATTAAACAATAGACTGGTATTGCTATTCACTACAAGAACCCTGGCAATTTCTGCAGAACCTTTTTTTTTTCACTGAATTAGACTTTCCAGCTCTCTTTTTATTTGTCAGAAATAATCCACTTCTGAGCAATCTTTTATTTAAAATAAATGGTCCTAATCTTTTCCTATCATATGAGACATTTTCAATGATTTCTAAGGTTAAACTTTACAAGAGTGGGCATTTGGCACCAGTCTATGTATTTAAATATATAAAACATTTTTGAGGCACTTGGGAACTTAAATGACCAGTCCTGTTCTGGCTAGGCTATGAGACCAGAAAAGCAGAGGAGTACCTCATCCTAGCCTTTATCATTACTTTATATATTATGAATCACTTTTAGGAAATTACCACCTTAAATCACTGTACTTTTAGCAAGTTACATTTCCTTATGTGCTTATAACATGTACAATTTTTAAAAGGGCTCAGTGCCAACTGCAATTTAAAATGAATATTAGAAACCTATAGGAAAGTGCTAACAGTGAGCAGGAATACAGAATCATTTGGAAGGTTTAAAAAGAGAAATAATCAAATTTTATTGTGGGCCACTTCATAAAAAGCTACTCTTTTGTCAGCAAAATTATTCAATTAAACAAAAAAAAATCTAATTTATATATCTCAGATCTAAAGGGAAATTTATATCTTTGTGTTCTTCTACAAATTTCCAATCAAATGACTGGGAAAAGAAAATATCAAACTTTTGTTTAAAGTAGCTGTTAAGAATAACAGATATAGAACTATAAAGAAAACATAAAGAAAACAGACAGCTGACAGTGATTCCAATTATTAATAGTTTTTAGTCTGTGTGCATCTATTTCTCACAGAGGGTGAATTTTATAGCAGGATCATGCTCCTTTCACTCTTAATGATCCCAGAAAATAGCATTTTGAAATGAAGTTGACAATTTCAATAGGCAGCGGCTAAATTCATAACATGATATCAAGTAGCTTTTTTCTTTTTTTATTAAAAAAAGATATTTTTTATGTCATCACAAGCCATTAAGCTAATAAAATATGAAAAATAAATCAAAGCAGATATTTATGTTTAACTGGAAGATGAAAAACTACACATCCTGTCTTTATGGGAGGACCTGAACTTCTGAAGCTGTAGTAAGGAGTATTTTAAAATGCATTCTAGACTAATTTTTACATTTTGGACAATTAAAACATTGTCTTTCTAGCAGACATAGAAATCCACATATTCGGAAAAAAAGAAGGTAGGAAAACATCTCAAAAGTAGTCAGCAACCAGACAGGCTAAATTTGGCCAGTTTACATGACAGAGACAGAATAAGGCCCTGAATTAAGAAGATATAAATATAAGCCAATACCAGTATATGCATGAAATATGCAGATGGTTGAAAATTTTCCAGTGGCATATGGAAATTTTCAAAGCATTGTTTTACAAAATATGTAAACTTACCCTGTGAACATGTACCTTCTGAACGATCTAAATATGAAAAATGTTTCAAAATTATTACATTTCTGGCTTATTCAGTACTAACATGTTCCTAATCCCACTTCCCTCGCTCTTCCCAGGAACTCTATTCATTATTTGGTTTTATTTTCTTTACTGACAGTTAGACATGTAAAAGTTTGTTGGGGTTTTGGGGAGTTTTGTGTTGGTTTTTGGTTTTAATTAAAACAGCCAAAAGTATTTAAACATTTTGATTTGATAGAAGTTTTCGTGGAAAGTTTATGTTCTGAAAAAAGTTTTGCCTGAGAAAAATGTGTGTGTGTGTGTGTATATATATGAGCAATATATATCTATATTTGTATGTGTGTATTTTGCAAAAAAATAAATATATTTCTACACAGATTAGGACAGGTGAAAGTGTTCCTCAACAGATGAGGTTCCTGAACTTTTAGAAAGTTGTGATTTTGATTTACCTCTTCAGCTGAGAAGATACAAATGCCCATCTGTATGTCCAATGTGAGAGATCATGGATGCACTCTTCTCAGCTTCTCACCATTTTATTTTGAATTGTTTTGAACTATTCACCAAAGTAGGGGTAGGGAATCCGTTTTATATACTGTGTTCAGTTTTGGGCCTCTCACTACAAGAAAGACATTGAGATGCTGGTCCAAAGAAGAGTAACCAAGCTGGTGAAGGGTCTAGAGCACAAATCTTACGAGGAGCAGCTGAGGGAGCTGGGGTTGTTTTGCCTGGAGAAAAGTAGGCTTAGGGGAGAACTTATCACTCTCTACAACTACCCGAATGGAGATTGTAGTGAGGTGGGGGTTGGTCTCTTCTCTCAAGTAACAAGCAATAGGAAAAGAGGAAACAGCCTCAACTTTTGCCAGGGGAGGTTTAGATTGGATATTAGGAAAAACTTCTTCACCAAAAGGGTTGTCAGGCATTGGAACAGGCTGCCCAGGGAAGTTGTTAAGTCCCCATCCCTGAAGGTATTTAAAAGATGTGTAGGTGTGGCACTTGGGGCATGGTTTAGCAGTGGACTTGTCAGTGTTAGGTTTGCGGTTGGACTCGATCTTAAAGGTCTTTTCCAACCTAAATGACTCTATGATTCTAAAGTATCTGGTCTGAGATTAGTCTGACTGTGAACTCCAAAGTTCGTAAAGTAACTTTTTCTGATCTGCCTTTCCCACAGAACCCATTCCCCAGTCCCCATTAAAAAAAAAAAAAAAGTGCATCTATAATTGTATATTCTTTACATAATACTTGTGTGAAATATTTGTCACTATAGTCTGTCACTTCAGTGGTTATCATGCTAAATCAGAGTTGCATCTTGTGACATCTAGTCTAGCAATAGTAAATGCTTTATGCTGTTTAGATTATTTGTTTTTCAGGAGCTGAATAAAATGCTTCCAAACATGGATTCTATTATTATTATTATTGTTGTTGTTGTTGTTATTATTATTGCTATTGTTAGATCACTCCCCAAAATGCTATTTTTTCCATTCAACCATTTTTTGTGGTGTGTTACTAATTAGAGCTTTTCCTTTTTTTGTTATGTGTTGTCTCTGTCAACACATTCAGCTAAACCTTAATTCTATATAGCTTTATTTCCTTCACTTTTTTAACCAACTTCAGTGCATCCCTTATTAGGCCAGTAAAAATTTCCTATCAAAAGTGGCAATAGAATTTCAATAGAAAATTTTGGGTTTAATATAATGAAAAGTTTTAATGAATAATACCTTTTGTCTTCAGAAAATACGTTCTTGTTGGCATTGCAAAGAAGAAACATCTTCAAACTAAAACATTTTTTCAGAATAAATGCATTTTGAATTGCAGAGGCTTCCATGGGATTTGTAACGCAATTGCTTTTATGTACTTGTTTTTCTTGGGCTAGCTTCCCAACCTGGACAATACTTCCTATATTGTACCATTCTGATAATTCACCATAACTTTCTTTCCAGGAGAAAATATGAGAGCACCCTTTGGGAAATAGAATAAAATCCGAGAATATGGCCTGAAGAGCAATGTGAGAGCAAAGCTAATCAAACTGCAATCCTCATAAGGCTTAGCAGGACCTTTTTATTCTTTTTTTATGATTATTAATATAATTTTGTATATGGCATTTAGCCAAAAACAATAGGGCTTTCTGGGGCAAAATTAGACAAAAACAAATTTAATTTTAGTAAAAAATATTTCTATTTGTCTGCTGTCACTATCTATTTTCAAGGACACAATCTATATTAGTTATAACAGCACAGTGAATCCTAATCCAGTTGCTTTGTGAAGCTCAGAGAAAGGGTTGAAAAGTATCTTTTTATTCCAGATCTGTGAAAAAAACAGAAAAGGTGAAGCATTCCTGTTGTCTACCTAAATTTCCCTTGGTGCATGATGCAAGGAGGACTCATGTCAATTACAGACATTCCTAGCGGGTGATGTGAGTTTAGGCAGCAAAAACTCTGCTAGGCTAGCTCATGGGAGTTTCTGTGCCGCAAGAGTATTTGATGCCTTCCAGGTTTTCCAATACATCAGGCTATTAGGTATTTAACTTATTTAAATTATTATTTCTTTACTTTTAATGTCTTAGAAGAATTAAAGGAAATTAAACATCCTTCTTTTTCTTTTTTTTCTCGTTAAAAGTTTTCTTTCAAGTCGAATGAAGATGTATTTTTATGTCAGTTGATACTAAAATAATTTCAAAAAAGAAAAAAAATGCTGATTAAATTTAACATTATGGTTTGAATTTGAGATGTAATCTTTCTGTGAAATACAGCGTAATCTGTTATAAAAATCCTACCAGTATATGGAGATTAGATTTAATCAGCCACATCTGCCAACTTCAGTGACAAAAAAGTATGTTATCACCACTTTCTCTATAGGAACTGAAAGCTACCAATCACCAATTATTTTAGTGAGGTGGATTCCACTGTGTTCTGTTGTGCAACTTTGTTTTGTGTTAAGCTTTATTTAGCTGCTCCTGAGCCGAAGGACTAACAGCAGCACATTGGCCCAGGTGTAAGTGCAACCTTGCACCTGGGCTGCTAGTGGTGACAAATGAGAAGGCAAGACCACAGCTGGGCACAGGCTGAGTTATGTTTAAACGTCCTGAATTTTTTTCTGTTCTTGATATTTAAGATAGTGAAAACTGTTAGTATTCAACTCTACCAAACCATTAAAAAAAATACATTTTTCCAAACCAGAAACATACTTAAATATGTTTGTAAACCTAGGTCATTTTTTATTAGACTGAAAACGGTATTGCATTTTAAATAGGGATAAAACTGCTACATCTCTGTTTGAGATAACCTACCATACCAATTCTATCTCATACCTTACTGATTTTTCTAAAGAAATACAAATATGAGGTAAGACTTGATGAGTCACTGTCTGGGTTACTATACTTGATGTTCCATTAGCTTACATTTAATAAAAGCAAATGAGGAAAGAATGTAAACATGGTAAAAAATAAATCTATCTATGCATTTTTTCAGTTAGTTTTCAGAAGTGAGGTACTATTCTGTATAAATATATTTGTTCTGAAGTACATATGAAATATTTAAATATATATATTTCAATACTTTGCCTAAGAACATTTCATTGAATCTTTATCAGTGGTTATAGGTTTTTTTACAAGATTGCTTTTGAGCATTAGTACTTTCACCACCTTCATGTCATACCATTTTCTTTTCCTTCCTCTTAGTGTTACAATGCAAGTTGTATAAATTGGAGGATATACACACAGAAATGTTTTTGTTTATAAACCATTAATAACAAGCTGTGGTATATTGGGACTTTCTTGAGAAGGAAACATCTTGGGTTACAAGAACAGATGATGCTGTTTCTTTGTGCTCTGGTTGGACTGTCAAAGCAAGCTGTTAAAATGATCCAAGTGAGTGCAGTAGATACCACCTAAATAAATACTTGAACTGAACTTTGACATAGGATCATCCAGAATCCCAGAAAGTATAAGTTTTTAAACAGTGTGTTCTGGGTTTTTTTGAGGTGTTTGGTTTTTTTTTTAGGAAACTGAGAAACTTGCAATTATCCTATTTTTAAGAGAAAATAAGATTGACATCTTTCACAGAGAGATATCATCTACAAAGAAAATACTCAGGGCATCACAAGAAAATTGTGGATGCTTTAGTCCCTGCGCAGGTGCACGAGGTTGTTTTTCTCAAAACTGTGGAGAAGATGGTTTTCTCGAAGCGGGACGCTGGATGGCGCTACAGCGGCAACGTCGAGACAAAACCACATTTTCTCTCAGTCTTTTACAGTTATTTGTACAATTTCATATCTGCATCCAGGCATTTAAACTCTGTGGAATTATAACAGCCATACTACCAATTTGTTTGTTTTCCCTTAATGTCACTTACTTGAGCTGTTGTGCTTCCAGCAAAAAGATTAGACTTCTTTGAAGCTATATTGGTATTATTTTAAGAGATTTCATTATTTCTACCATATGATGGAATTTTAATACTTTAATAATAATAATAACAATAATAATAGTGTTTGTTTTGTTATAAATCATGGCTCTTGCAAGTAAAGCATATCATGAAATTATAATAATATAATAATTTGGAATCAAATGCTCCCTGAGGGGAGAAAAATTTTTTTTTTCCTTTTTTTTCCCCTTTAAGATCATTAGGATACTAATAGTAAGTCTCCTATTCTTTCTCTTATTTACATATTTATCAAAATTGACTAAAATCATTATGTGAGGGAGTGTGACCTAGAAATAAGAACTTTTCCTGGAGCTGGTTTAGAAATAGCAACATCTGTTTTCTGTCGCTACTGAGTAGTGACACAATAACACTTACTAAGTGTTATTTTGTGGGTTTTGGGGAGGGGTCTTCAGAAAAATACCCCAGTTCTTATGACCCTTCATTGACAAAACTCAGAAGTTATTTGATACTGAAATGTTCAGCATTGGACTTTGCAAGATAAAAACAGTATTTCTATTTTGAAGTGTTTGCTTTGTGTAGCTGATATGTCAATATAAAAGGTATTTCTTAATTGGCACATGTTAAATTTCAATTTTAAAAATGTGGATGTTTTTAATAAAAAATGTTTAGTATCTGTTTTAAAGACATTTTATGGTTTCAAGAACTTTGGTTGTCTCCATATATCTTAAAAAATGTTCAGAATTTCCTGAAAATTAATTGTTAGTCAGGTTTTACACAGCAATTGTAGAGAGCTGATAATTGCTACATTTCCTTTTAGAATCTTATCACCTTTTAATGAATCTGTCCAGAAATCATTCTGAGTTTCAAAAGCAATAATCCTGAACTGAAATTAAAAGGTAAAAACGTGGAAAAGTTATCCAGGAAAACTGTCTTGACACTCTCAAGTCTTGATTCAGTGTTGATGCTTTTAGTCTTTATATACAATTTCAGGTTCAAAAAGCTGCACAAGAGGAAAATTAGATTGTTTCCTAATCTTTTTCTAAATTAAAATCTGTTGGAATTGTTATTTCTGAATTTCATAAATTTTAGACAAAAGAATGTTTCCCTATGGAAATTTTCTTGATACTTTTTCAACTCGTTATAACCAGTTGCATACTTCCCCTGTAAGTCCTTCCTAACTTACGTTAGGCTTAAATTCCTTTGCTACTACTACAATTAAAAAAAAAATAAATCTTTGTTACTCTTTTACAGTTTTGATTGTTCCTTTGGCTTCTCAGTCCCACACTTTAAATCATGTCTGTCCAAAGATATGCTACTTGCTTTTTTAATTGGATAAATTATCTAATCTTTTGTTTCCATGAGTGAGCAGAGAACTTTAAACCACTCCCCATTCCAGTAAGTTCAACAGGGCATACATGAATAACAAATTCATGATAAATAAAGGAATAGTTGCTGAGCTATCTTGCCTCTGAAAGACAGCCAA
Organism: Nipponia nippon; assembly: GCF_047370975.1. NCBI lineage: Eukaryota > Metazoa > Chordata > Aves > Pelecaniformes > Threskiornithidae > Nipponia > Nipponia nippon. The sequence goes on from NW_028262336.1 coordinate 24,818,021, forward strand.
ATGTTTGTTGAGACCAAGATTTTTCACAGTATTTCACTAGTCTATGCCTCTCTCTTACTGTCTCCATTCACAGTACCAGAGACAAATAAAGAGGTGATAAAAATATGGTGTTGCTGGTAGATGACTGTTACCTGATCTTGTGAGCTGACCTAATGCCTGACATCCTCAACTGAATTCAGACACAGAATAAAACCCATAAAAAACTTTTACTTAGTCACTTTTCACAGAAAGGAAGAATGGGCCAATAATTAGAACACTAGTCATGAATTTAAGAAAATAGGATTCAATTAAATATGTTACCATTTTTATATGACCTTAGATAAATTACTTAGGTGAAATTTTCAACAGTATTTGGTAGCCAATGTGGAATTCATCTCACTTAAATTTAACTGTCAAAAATGAAAGCATTTAACCTAAGTAGTTTTATCAGATCTCTTTATAGGCAATGAAGTAGAAAGATATGTCCCTCTAGAGCAAATGTCATCCCACTTATCTTTTTCTGCCTTAGAGAGAACCTATATAATTAGCTCAAACTAAATGCTTTGCTCTTATAACTTTATCCAAAATGAAGCAATGATTTCTGTGACTAAGTTCTCTAGTGAGTGGTACTTATCCTACGCCAGCGATTACCTGAGGATAACTGTATTATGTGAGCTAAGCCAATAAATTTGTAACAGGTGACATGGTTGTCCTAAAAGAAAACTGCATCTTTAACGTTCAAGTACGTGAGACACCTACAACATTCTGAAACTGGGTAAGTGATAGGTCACTTAAAAGACACAAAGTCTCCTTTGAGGACAGATGGTTATGTATACAACATGTATGTATCGAAATGTATGCGTCCACATATATGCATACACACAAGAATGCAAACTAATAGGACTAATTCATATGCATAGATTTTCCTCTTGAACACCTGCTGTATTTGACTTCATCTTTGCCACTGCAAGAATAAGACATCACAGGATGTTTTTCCTTAAGGATATAGCAAGAGACTCTGAATGTTGAGTCTAAACATGTGCTTCGACACAAATATTTTAGATATTCAGCACGGGCATAATAGAACTAATAACTAAGTCGGGGAAGAGGAATAATGGGGCTTACAGAGCCTTATATAACATAATATGGCACTTGACAAATTATACGTTGAGTATTTAATTATGCAAATAGAAACTCTGCAAGAATATGATCACAAGATTCCCCAGAGTGTACATTAGAAAATGAATAAAAGGACAATTAGAAATGCAATATATATACAGCTTACTATCAGAAATGGATGTCTTTTCTCAGCAGTCATTTAATCATAGTTTGTGTTTTACACTCGGTAAAATTAACTTTATGAACATATTTCAAGTTAGTATTATTTCATTATTGATCTGCAAGTCCTGCTTCTGTATTGACATTTCAATTCCCCCTTTGTATTCTACTTTCTTGTTTTGTTTGTTTGTTTGCTTCATAAGTAATTTTGGTTCACTCTCTTCAGCCTAATTAAACACAGTGGAAAAATTAAAACTATAACAGAAAAACAATCTGTTTTGGGTGTTTTTACAAAACTTTTTAGATTATTAAAAATCAGTATTTTGAGCTTCATTTGATTTTGGCAAGCAGACTTTTTTCATCTTTTCTTTGAGCATGCACATATGCAAAATGTGCATCTTGCAAAAAGATCACCAATAGCTTCTCTGAATAGGTGTTTACAATGTAGTGTAAAATATGCTCAGATTTTAGTTTCGCTGGGAATGGGATTCTGACCTCTGAAAGCCCCTTAGTGAAAGTCTGGAAACATGCCTGTGAGAGGCAAGTTCTTCAATTTCTTTATTTCTTTATCTATTCAGTGGGGAAGATACCACTCAAATTGTGACAAGGCTGTCTGACTGATTCTTTTTAGTCATTTTGAGATTCTCTAACTGGCGTATAGAGCTGCATATATATCCGATCTGAACTTAGTTAAACCTGTTGGAGCACTGGAAGGGCATGTCCTTACCCTTTTCCCTTAAAGTGCAAGGCGGATGAAAAGGTAGAGGGTGTTTGATCTAATCAAACAGCAGGATGAGATACAGATTATAGACTTCCCAAATGTTAATGCTCAATTCTTAATTTCAGCAGGTGAAAGCAGATAAAAAAAGGAAGTCAGGAATGCATGAGCCTTAAGCAACTTCCAGATGTGTAGCAACCAAGTAAATATGATTTTCCCATTGTTCTTGGCAGGCTGTGGCAGGTCCCAGGGTGTGGCTGAGGTGCCCTTGGCCTGAGTGGGGCTGAGCTGGGTTTACCAGGTGTCCCATGGCCAAGTGCCATTGCCCAGCCTGTCTGAGCTTCAGCTCTGTGAGCGCTGCCAGCGAAGGTGCTGCCAGCCCCAGGCAGTGCCTGCCGGACAAACATTCCATGGAGGTACAGGGGGCTGCAGGGCCAGCTTTCACCCCTTACTTGGGAACAGGGGGAAGGGAGCAGGCTGGGGAAAGAAACTGTGTAAAAACATCCCCAGGCAGACCCATGGCTGAGGAGGAATACTCTCCCTCCCCCTGTGAATATCACACCTCTCCTGAGAAAGACGGAAGGATGCTGGACACCAGCGCCTTGCTCTTCTTGAGGAAAACTGAAACTGTCAATGGAAAGTGTCCAAGAGATGTGCTGGAAGATTGAGCATAAAATGAGAGAAAACAGGTAGATAATAGGAGTGTTTTTTCTGTAAAAAATTTATAACAGTCTGTAACTCTGCTGTCAATGAGTTTTTTTCTGATTTAATTAGGTGATTTTGAATCTAAGACTATCAAAACATTAGTTGGACTGACAGTAAATTCATGGCTCTGTGGCATACTCTCATTTTTCCCTAACAAAACCTCAAGTAAAATAACATTTAAATACAAGTTGGCAAGCAAGCGCATTTGCTCTATAGTGCAACATTGGTTGCACTTGTTACTACTTCTCTTTCTGCTTTTATTCAGCACTGTACTGTTGGCAGAAAATGCATAGTAAAATCAAAATTAAATGGCATCCCAGTGTCAAAAATTCGAGGTATATCTCTAAAAATTATTCATGCAATAACTGGGTTTTCCTGTGTTGGTGCTCACTTTGGAACAAAAACTAAAAAAAAGGTAAACACACGTCACATGTTAAAAGGTATCGCTGTGCACATCCTCTAAATGCTGCATTCAGACACCAGTGCAATGTAGCTGGTTATTACCCATGTGTTGATACCATTTTCTTAATAACAAGATAGTACATTAACTATATCTAAGACATTGATTTTTCCTCTAACATAAAATTTTACTCAATTTCCAAGTTAAAAAGTTCACAAAAAAAATTGATTTTCAATGATGAGTCCTTCAGGTCCTGGAATTAAAATACATTTGTTTTTTAGCATCTTTGAATTCAACACATATTAAAATTTCTATGAAATAAATGCTACCTGCAATTATAGTATAACTGGTGAGTTTCACTGTAAGTGATTCAGTCACAGTTTACTGAAGTACAGAAGACAGATTTGGACTGTCCCTCATCTTAACATCTCATCTTAGCCTCTGCAGACATAAGAAAAGGTCAAATGTTTTGGTTTTAGTTAAATGGTATGCTAGATGTGGAGGGTTTAGAGCACAAGTCTTATGAGGAGCAGCTGAAGGAACAGGGGTTGTTTAGTCTGGAGAAAAGGAGGCTCAGGAGAGACCTTATCACTTTCTCCAACTACTTGAAAGGAGGTTGTAGTGAGGTGGGGGTTGTTTTTTTCTCTCAAGTAAAAAGGGATAGGACAAGAGGAAATAGCCTCAAGTTGTGCCGAAGGAGGTTTAGATTGGATGTTAGGAAAAATTACTTCACAAAAAGGGTTGTCAAGCATCAGAACAGGCTGCCCAGGGAAGCGGTTGAGTCTGCATCCCTGGAAGTACTCAAAAGACATGTAGATGTAGTGGTTAGGGACATGGTTTAGTGGTGGACTGGGCAGTGCTAGGTTTATGGTTGGACTTGATGATCTTGGAGTTCTTTTCCAACCTAAATGATTCTATGATTCTGTGGCTCTATGTGTTGGGTTTTTTTTTTCCTAGTATTTCAAGTACTGAATATTTTGAAGTGTAAGAAAAGAACATCCAAGGATTGAAATACTTCAGGTAATACTTTCAAAGAAATAGGATTTCAAGAATTATAGTAAAATGCTTGCTGGCCCTTTTCCAAGTTCACCTGTAATTCTTATGGCTGTCATTTATTATGCCTTTCTTTAGGGATCTAAGTACTCATTAACTTGATGATCGAAGCAGCAAAGTTTCAGGATATGTCATTAAAAATTAAAAAGAAATTTCTGTATTTTTGACACATGCTATTTCAGTTGATAGAACTGCAAGATTTTTTATCATTATTAGCTAAAATTCTGTTATTAAACAACACGTTTTGGTTCAGTGACTAAAAGTTTAGAAAGAAACTATAGTTTCTTTTTTATCTTTTACTTGTTAGTGTGTCTATTATTATAACTCATGCTGGGTTAATGAGTGTCACATCAATAGGCACAAGATGATGTACTGAAAAAACTTTGAGATTGCTTTGAATTTAATTCCACAGGAAAAATACAAAAGACTTATAGTTACATTTTTTTTTACAGAGATTGCAACTAGTCTTTTATTGTGTTATTATTTAGGTAGGAGTGCATGTATATAGACAGTATATATCCTGTACTAGTGTGACGGACCAACACATCCTCACGATGGAAGAAGGCTCAGAGGACACAAGTGATGTGCTCATGAAGTTCAGGGAAGAATACATGCAGTGGCCACAGCTGCTGTAAAGAAAGTTGAACTTATCTCAGCCCAAAAGGGGCAGGGGTGTGGCTGTATCAGTTGAGTGGATCAATTGGTTGTGTAAACAGCCTTCCCTGACTTAATCAAAAAGGTGTGAATATATTCTTGAGCTAGAGAGACTAGCTGATCACTCTTCTTTATTCTATGACAGAGTTAAAGTGTAATCTTTCAAGATCACTAGGGTAGCATGCTTTAAACTACAGGGGGTGAGTAAATTGTCAAGAATGCTAAAGGGAACAAATAGACTAAGTTTTATTCACAAATATTCTACTATCTTGATGTGTGTCTATGAGCAAATTTATTTTTATCTCTGTTTTCACCAGATAAAATTGCCCATTTTGGAAAGTTCTTTGAATTCCTGAGTCAGCTGATGCAACATATTTTTGTCTCTGTTATTTCATTTAGCTGTCTATATCTTGAGGTGAAAAGTAGATGGAATCTGGGTCAGAGAGAGCTGCAAAGTCCAACCATGTGAGTGGTCCTGCATGGTGCTGTAAAGAGGCAGAGAGGATACAATCCTGCCCTTCCTGTCCCCCCCCAAAGAAATTTCTGCATTGTCTTACATCTCACACTTGAATTATATGTGCTTCATACTAGACAGGATGTTGTCACTTGGTTTATTTATTTTTTTAAAAGTTTAGCAGGAAAGTGTCCTGGTCTCTAAAAAGAGCCTTTGGGCAATGTTGTAATCAAAATAAAAAAAACTATTTTATGTGTCCAACGTTGTTATTAATTAATTTCAAGATGCACGGTTCTTCGTGACTATCAAAGGGGTTTAGAGTGGTAGCTTTACATATACATATGTATGATTAAATTGGCAGTTATATGTTAATGTCTCTAAGTTCCTTTTTTGCTTTCTCTTCATGTAATTTATTTTTATATGACTCTGTCTTCAGTTATGCATTCTCTGTTATGGAGTTGTTTTTAAACACCCTGTTTCTTGCAAGAGCTAGAGAAAAGAAGTCTGCATAATGACCTACTAACAGTAGGTAGGAGAATACCTGTGGATAGATGAATGTTTGAAAGCTTCTGAGCTAGTTTGAGCCATCCTGAGAGCCTGCCTGCCTCTTCTGTGTTCACTCTTTGTCATGTAGGACGAAAGCCCAGAAAGTGTGTATCTTCTTAACTGTAGGAGCAGTTTCAGCCGGTCAATTGCTTTACACATTCTTCTATTGTTTGGATCATTGAATTATTTTATGTGTTGGGGCTTCATTTTTTGCTTATGTGTGTCTAGTAAATCTGTTAGAATCTCACTTAATGATATTATTTAATGATTCTCTTTTTAAGCTTACTAGATGGTCTCACTTTACTTCCCACACAGTCTGCAATTCCTTATTGTTGTCCTTGTTGCAAGGAGAAAATGAGAACATGGGGAAGCAGAGAAATTAAAAAATCATGGTCTTGAAACTTGACAGAGACTCCCCAGAATGGTACCGGTCAATCAAGGTAGCATTTGCAAATGGTCAGCACTTGCAAAGGCTTGGCACACACCAGAACTAATTAAACTAATTACTCCACTGCAAAAAAAAAAAACCAACCCAAAACCAACCAACCAACCAAAAAAAAAAAACCCAAAGCAAAAAAACAAACAAAAAAAAACAATTCTTGCTTTCTTTTCCAAACAGTTCCTCAGAATGCTAATGTCATTTAAAAGAACTTATGATTTTTATAACTCGTCATGACAGAAGACAAACACATGAAACTTCTCCAGATTTAACTATTATACTTCTCTTTGGATGAAAGAATGCCTTACCTTCCCTTTCAGCACCTCCAAGTGTACCTGATTCCTAAGGTTGGTTTTGGAACCAGGTATCTGTATGCAATGATGGGTATACAAAAACTGACTTTCGTAGCAGCTGGAGAGATCAATGTTAGCAACAGGTCAGAAAAGCCCAATACAACAAGACCACTAAGAAGAGAACTTGACCCTTCAGGTTCACAATTGTTTTACAATGGCTGAGCATAGATGGTCTTAAATCAACTACTTTTCCATTACCTTGCCATGTGTTTTCATATTTAGATTATTTTTCTTCAATTATTATTAACTAGTGAAAGAATAATTTCCTTCTCTATTAAAGAAATACAATCATAGCCCGATAGCATATTGAGACTTATTAAAGAATATTTTTCTTTTACAAATTTAGCCTTGGCAATTAAATAAATACTTATTGTATTGTGGGGGATGGGGGGGAAGTAAGTGTGGTGTACTTCAGGGAGATGAAACAGTTCTCCTACAGTGAGCAAAATCAATGGGTAGAAGATGATCTGAAGACTGCTTTCATATAAGCTTGGAGTCTGTTGATATACTTTATATATTCTTTAAAGAATGTCTTTACTGTTCTTTAGAATGTTCCACACATCGCTTAAATTCCCTTAGTCTCTAGACAAACGATACTTGGGATTTTCAGGAGGAATATAGGTAATTGTTCACTTTTCCTGCAAAATAAAGTGTTTTCTACTTCCCTCTGTAGTGTGTTCAGATCATCTTTCAGCTGAGTGCCAGAGATACAGTACTGGATATTTTAATCTTGTCTCCTTATCTAGTATCAAATCTAGTTACATAGGTCTACTTCAAATAGTTTTCGTTTTGTTCTATATTGCCTTACTTATCTATGAGCATGTAAGGTGTTCTATGCCACCTTACTTAATTTCTTAGAATATTTGTTCAACTATGGAAACTGCAGTGCATTTTACTTTAAGTTAATAAATTGTTCATTTTAGCAATATGGAAGGCAGAGACTGAGTGTAAGTTTATATTCCGCCTGTGTAACTTGGAATTGTTGCTAAATGTGTGAAAGAGTGCACAAAAAAAAGAGCAGAGAAAACAAATCTTAAGTGGTGATGTTGTACTGACTGAAAAGATTTTAAAGGCTGCTTTTGAGGTAAATCAACAGGAGCTTCCTCACCTTAACTTTTTGTACTTAAGTGATGTTCTTGTGTTTGCTATTTATCACATTTTAAATGATTAATCGTTATTAGCTTTTAAATATCTTTCACCTTGACTATAGGACAGGCCAAACAGTTTTGGTGATAATAAAAATTTCTGGTGAGCTATTAGTCATGTCTGAGTTTAATTTTAGAGTATTACTTCATTACTGTAGTTAAATTTTTATGCTTGGGAAAAATTGGTTTTCTTTTTAGACTCTCTCTGTCTTTACATAGATGTGTACATCTATCTAGTGAGAAGCAGTAGAAGCTGTAAACGCACTGCCATGAAGACATTTTAATATATGTGGTACAAGATCTATTGATAGCTTTTGTCTTATCCTGATAAAAGCAAATCAGTATTTCTTGTTTCCAAATTTCTTACTTGTGGCTTTTGACTTTTTTTTAAAATTTAATGAATTTTCTCTTGCTTCAATTAGGATAATCAAATATTGTTTAATATGATCCTACAGATAGCAAATCAGCTATATGGTATATAGATAAATTTTTCTCCTATTCTTTATGTAAGATTATGAAATAGTTTTCTTTTATAACTGTCTTAATCAGATCAAGATCAGTGCTTTTATTACTGCAAGGATGCATTGATGGAAACACTAAAGAAAGCTTAGCACAGATCTCTGTTGGTTTGATTGCCTGGTAGAACTCTCCATAATTGACATTGGTATGTGTCATGAAAAGTTAATGACTAGACTATGTTTCAGCTGTTCTTTAAATGTTATTAAATAATATGCTTGCATAAAAAAATGAGTTTTAGAATAACCCTCTGATATTTTGTTTTTCATGGATGTTTTTCCAGATTGTATTTGTTCCTGTTAAACAACATGCTCTTGCAGTTTTATTGGTGCATTCTGCTGAAGTTGCTGGAATTGCACTAAAATAAAGACAACAACAAATTGTGTCCACAGTTGTAATGTGATAATCTTACAGTCAAATAGTGTGTTTATTATCTTTCTGCTTACATTTATAATACATCAGTACTGAAGACTAGGCTTACTCAAAATGGTTTAGGGATGCTTGCTGCTTTGTTTGGATATCAAATACTTAGAAAATAATGCTTACTTTCTTCAAAAATTGTGAAATGTTTGACAAATGCATAAGAATAGTGGAAAGATCCTGAAAAGGAAGATAGCTTGATGAGTCCCTCTAAATAGACAAGTACAAAAATACATGACAGCATTGATATCTGTGTTGTTTGTAAAGTATGCCTCATGTCCTAGGTAACAAGCTGTTGAATTTTTTAACAACCAAACTATTCAGATCTATAGCACTTGGGAAAACACATAGGTTTTGTAGAAGGAAACAGGGGAGAAAAATTATCCAGGTATTTTCAATACAGTTTGTCATTCTGTGGTTTTGTTTGTATTCCCAGCTGGCAGCCCACAGGATTTTAAAGTGTCAAAGTAATTAGCAATAAATTTAGCAAGTTTGTTGTGAAAATGACTTAGTATTTGGAATCCTTAAATATCTTTCAAATCATTGATGATGAACAAAGAGTAAAAGGCAGAGCTTATAACGTAGTTTAGAGTATCTATGTCACCTGATACTAAGAAACATATAAATATAAAATTAGTTGAAATAAAATGAAAGTACAATTTAAAAAGTGGCTTTGAATAATGTTGAAATATTTGGTTCTGTGAAAAATCCTAATGTAAATGTTTTGCTGTAGGATGAAACATTGCTCAGAACACTGAATTTTTCAATTTTATAGGTTTGTTTTGTTTTATTTCTAATGAAAATCCAACTTTACCGAGAGGGGGAAAAAAACTTCTTATTCTTGGCTAGGTATATCTTCTGCATACAATACTAAACATTGTGATAGTTATTGGTAATGCAAGTTAATCATGTATTATAAGAAGTCATACAAAGGACAATGTATTTTATTCTCTTGTTTGGTTTGGTGGTTTTGGGGTGGGTTTTTTTTCCTATTTTAATGAAGTGTCACTAATGTCTTTGAAAGGAAATCCTTTGCTAGGTGAGATTAACTCAAACAAGGCAAAATTTAAACAAGACAAACAGAAATTATTCGCAAAACAAAAATTTAAATTAATTTATTTCATAGGGCTTTATATATATATACGTATACAAACTTGTATTTACTTGAACTGTGTGGCAATTGTTTTTAATGCCTGTCTGTGAACAGTTTTGAAAGGTGCTGTTTTCAGCATCTTTTGAAAGTACCAGAGAACAGCAGCCTCCTTGCTCCTTCCCCTTCAATATTCATTTACTGTCGCTTTCTCAACATGGATTCAGCTCATCTGTCATCCTCAGCAATAGCTAAAGTTATTTTAGGCTCTATCTGTCAGTTGGGGACTCACAAGGCAAGCAGGCTAGTCTGGGCTTTCTTTTTTAAGTGATTTCTAATTTAAGTGTGGACTCTATACTTCCTGACCTATTTTTGCAAATACTTGTTTCTGAGTTAATGCTCAAATGTTAACTTTTATATCCTTGATATTTATATTTTCTATTTAATGTATATTTCCTATTTATGTTATAAGTAATACTTTTATGCAATAAATGCTTTAGCTAATAGAATTCATTGCATTTATTGCATAAATAAATGTCTATGTCAATATGATCATGTGGTGGGTTGACCCTGGCTGGAAGCCAGGTACCCACCAAAGTCACTTTATCACTCCTCTCTTGGAGCTGGACAGGGAAGGGAAAATATAACAAAAGGCTCGTGGGTCGAGATAAGAACAGGGAGAGATCACTCACCAATTACTGTCAAGGGCAAAACAGACTCAAATTGGGGAAATTAATTTATTACCAATCAAATCAGAGTAGGATAATGAGAAATAAAACCAAATCTTAAAACAGCTTCCTCCCACCTCTCCTTCTTCCCGGGCTTAACCTCACTCCCCATTTCTCTACCTCCTCACTGCAAGCTGCGCAGCGGGACAGGGAATGGGGGTTGCAACCAGTTCATCACACATTGTTTCTGCTGCTCCTTCCTCCACAGGGGCAGGACTCCTCACACTCTTCCCTTGCTCCAGCGTGGGGTCCCTCCCATATGAGACAGTCCTCCACGAACTTCTCCAACTGGAGTCCTTCCCATGGGCTGCAGTTCTTCACAAACTGCTCCAGTGTAGGTCCCTTCCACTGTGTGTAGTCCTTCAGGAACAGACTGCTCCAGCATGGATCCCCAATGGGGTCACAAAACCTGCCAGCAAACCTGCTCCAGCATGGGCTCTTCTCTCCATGGGTCCACAGGTCCTGCCAGGAGCCTGCTCCAGCGCAGGCTTCCCACGGGGTCGCAAGTGTCCTTCGGGCATGCATCTGCTCCCCTGTGGGGCCCTCCACGGGCTGCAGGGATCTCTGCTCCACCATTAACCTCCATGGTCTTCAGGGGGTCAACCTGCCTCACCATGGTCTTCGCCATGGGCTGCAGGGGAATCTCTGCTCCAGCACCTTTTTACCCCTTTTTAAATATGTTATCCCAGAGGCACTAACACTGTGGCTGATTGGCTCAGCCTTGGCCAGCGGTGGGTCCATCCTGGAGCCAGCTGGCATTGGCTCTGTCAGACACAGGGAAGCTTCTAGCAGCTTCTCACAGAAACCACTCCTGTAGCCCCCTGCTACAAAATCCTTGCCACACAAAGCCAATACAGATCATCTAACACTAATAATAGTAGCAGATGGGTCAATCCTAACATATAAATTACTTTTGAAGGATTGGTTTGTACATGATTATTTTAAATGCTTAACTTTGATATTGGCATTGTCCTCTGTTGAGGTCATTTTCGCATGTGTTTTATAATGCTTATAAAATTAATATTCATAAAGTTTAGCAGTTTTACGAATGTACTTGAATATGTTGCAGTAATAGCTATATGTTTAGGGTTAAATTAGTTGAAAAAACCTCAAGTGGAAAGCACTAATTAAAAACAAAATAGAAATAAATACTTTTAAATGAAATTATGATTAGTTCGTTGGCAAAGAGTAATAATAATAGTGCTATAATTATATATCCAATGGAGTTTTAATGTGCTACAAGTTCCCTTGTGATTCAAAATATCTGTAGCTAGAGCCTGGAGCAGACTTTCATAGATAGGCCTTATCTTAAGCTTAACTATTATCTGAGGCCTTTGCTGATCATCGTCTTATTCCAATAGATGTGTTTGTTCTCACAACCAACAGGAAGCTGGACAACCATTTTGTCTCCATTTTGTCATGAATTTTAGGGAAGCAAGCTTCTCAAAAAAAAAAAAAAAAAAACAAACAAAAAGCCCCCAAAATGCAACCACCATCCCCACACCCAAACAAACAAACATCAAAACCCATGCTAAAAACACCTGTGGGGAAAAAAGAGCAAGGGCTTTGAAGAAATGATTGGAACTACACCACTGTTCATCTGTTGCTGTCTTGATCCCTAGGTGCCTTTTCTGTTTTACCCAGTGTAACAGGTTTCTGAATGACTGCCATGAAGTTTAACCAGGATTATCTCCTATAATTTTCTAATGGTTGCAATTGCTTGCAATTCTATGTATAAGAACAGATAGTTCATCTTCTTCAATAAAATACATGCACACACACTAAACGCATACCTCTCATTGCAAGTATCACAGGGGTTTCTAGTCAACATGGGTGGGGAGCTCCGATTCAAGATATTTATTTCTGATTTCCATGTTTATAGACGATAGATATCAGCTATCTTGGGAAATGCTCCATTTTTTTCACAACTCGGCAGGAATAAATACTTATTTGGGGAGTATTTTTGTCAATGGAAACTCTTGTGGTGACTCATATAGAGATCTTACTATTGGGACGATTCAGAGTCTTGACAACTGTGAAGCAACATACAAAAGATATCCCCAATATTTTCTCAACCATGGAAGCCACAAACTATGACAAAGGGAACAAAATTCTGACTGAGAAGTCCATTGGTCAAGTAAAACAAAAAGGAAAAAGATGATGTTTTTCCTGTTGTTTAGTGGTACAATGTACAGATATTTTGTATCTTGACACCTTTTAAATACTTAGGTGAATGACTGTTTCTTAAAAAAAAAAAGCCTTGCATGTGTAAATAGCTTCTCTAATTTTTTGATAAAGTAAAAGGTATTTTGCTGCTAGTCCTTCTGTGTGGGAGCAGGAACAACTGTAGAAGATGAGCATGAAGTAATACGATGGTTCTTCTCTGCACAATATCTTCTGTAGGTTAAGTTGACAAATGCTACTGCCACTGCCAACACTGATAACAGATTCAATACACTGCACCACTAAATTAAAATAAATGCTACGTTTTTTCAGTTGGTATAGTGAGGTAGTGAGACTGAGATGCAGACTCATGACTTACTCTCCACCTTTTACTATTGCAGTTCAACTTCCCTCTGTCCTTCAGAAATAACAAACAAAGTATTCTTTGAATAGGATATTTGCTCCGTTATTATTCTGCACAGATAAAAATCCCAACAGTTTGAAATGCAGAAAATCATTGCTAAATTATTATGTAAAATGAATTTTTTTTCCTGAGAGATGTAACAGGGTTTAAAAGATAAGAATTGGATAACCATCTTGGTTACTCTGCCTGTTTTTATAGCTTATATTCCAAGACCATTAAAATTTCATTATCAATTTGAAATTATTTAAAATTAAATTAAAAACAACATGAATAATTATATTGTGCACACTGTTCTAATTACTAAAGTTCTGATAGGGGGTAAATCAATTGACTCTTTGTTTCAACATTATTCAAAGTTACATTTTTCACTAAATTAGCACCAGAAGGGGATTATGCCTATAATAATTGGTGTCACTGCAGCTGGCTGGTTTGAGAGTTAGGTGGAAGGTTGTGAAATTCTTGGCCAACTTCCTCCCTGCTGTTCAATTTTTAAAAGACTGAGAGGAAAGAAGAATGGAAAATATTCTCTTCACTCTAATGTCCATTGGTGTCAAAGTCTTGAGCCCATAATGAGGAGGTAATGCTCAGGAGTTAGCAGGCCTCACTGAGACAGCTTTAAACTAGATTCAAAGGGGGAAGGGGATAGAACAAGGCTTGCTAGGGATGAGCCTAAGGGTAGCATGCCTGTGTTGGAGACGATATCAATAGCCCAACTGAAGTGCGTCTACACCAATGCACGCAGCATGGGCAACAAACAGGAGGAGCTGGAAGCCAGTGCACGGCAGGAAAACTATGACATAGTTGCCATCACAGAAACATGGTGGGATAATTCTCATCACTGGAGTGCCACAATGGATGGCTATAAGCTCTTCAGAAGGGATAGGCAAGGAAGGAGAGGTGGTGGGTTATCTCTGTATCTTAGAGAGTTTTTTGATTGTATAGAGCTCAATGATAGTAATGATAAGGTTAAGCGCTTATGGGTAAAGATCGGGAGAAGGCCAACAAGGCAGATATCCTGGTAGGAGTCTGTTATAGACCATCCAACCAAGATGAAGAAACAGATGAAGCATTCTACAAGCGGTTGGCTGAAGTCTCATGATCGCTAGCCCTTGTTCTCATGGGAGACTTCAACTTACCAGGTCTCTCCTGGAAATACAACACAGCAGAGAGAAAGCAGTCTAGGAGGTTCCTGGAGTGTGTGGAAGATAACTTCCTGACACAGCTAGTAAGTGAGCCAACCAGGGGAGGTGCCCCTCTGGACCTGCTGTTTATGAACAGAGAAGGCCTGGTGGGTGATGTGGTGGTCAGGGGCCATCTTGGGCTCAGCGACCATGAAATGATAAGAGTTTTCGATTCTTGGAGAAATAAGGAGCGGGGTCAGCAAAACCACTACCCTGGACTTTAGAAAGGCAGACTTTGGCCTGTTTAGGAGTCTGGTTGACAGAGTCTCTTGGGAGGCAGTCCCAAAGGGCAAAGGAGTCCAGGAAGGCTGGATGTTTTTCAAGAAGGAGGCCTTAAAGGTGCAGGAGCAGGCTGTCCCCATGTGCCAAAAGACAAGCAGGCAGGGAAGAAGACTGGCGTGTCTGAACAGAGAGCTTTTGCTGGGACTCAGGAAAAAAAAGAGAGTTGACCATCTTTGGAAGAAGGGGCAGGCAACTCAGGAGGACTACAAGGATGTTGTGAGGTTATGCGGGGAGAAAATTAGAAAGTCAAAAGCCTAGATAGAAATTAAACTGGCCACCGCAGTTAAAGCTAACAAAAAATGATTTTACAAATATATCAGCAACAAAAGGAGGTCCAAGGAGAATCTCCATCCTTTATTGGATGCAGAGGGAAACATCACCACAAAGGATGAGGAGAAGGCTGAGGTACCCAATGCCTTCTTTGCCTCAGACTTTAATAGTCAGACTAGTTATTCTCAGGGTATTCAGCCCCCTGAGCTGGGAGACGGAGGTGGGAAGCAGAATGAAGCCCCAATAATCCAAGAGGTAGTTAGCAACTTGCTACTCCACCTAGATGCCCATAAGTCTATGGGGCCAGCTGAGATCCACTGTAGGATATTAAGGGACCTGGTGGAGGAGCTCGCCAAGGCACTTTCCATCATTTACCAGCAGTCCTGGTCAACCGAGGAGGTCCCAGATGACTAGAAGTTAGCAAATGTGACACCCATCTACAAGAAGGGCCGGAAGGAGGATCTGCAGAACTACAGGCCTGTCAGCCTGACCTCGGTGCTGGGAAAGGTCATGGAGCAGATCATCTTGAGTGCCATCACGCCGCACGTACAGGACAACAAGGCAATCAAGCCCAGTCAGCATGGGTTCATGAAGGGAAGGTCCTGCTTGACCAACCTGATCTCCTTCTATGACCAGGTGACATGCTTAGTGGATGAAGGGAAGGCTGTGGACGTTGTCAACGTGGACTTTAGTAAAGCCTTTGACACTGTCTCCCACAGCATTCTCCTGGACAAACTGACTGCTCACAGCTTGGATACATGCACTCTTCGCTGGGTTAAAAACTGGCGGGACGGCCGAGCCCAGAGTGGTGGTGAACGGAGTCAAATCCAGTTCGTGGCCGGTCACAAGTGGTGTTCCCCAGGGCTCAGTATTGGGGCCGATTCTGTTCAATATCTTTATCGATGATCTGGATGAGGGGATTGAGTGCACCTTCAGTAAGTTTGCAGACAACACCAAGTTGGGTGGATGTGTTGATCTGCTGAAGGGTAGGAAGGCTCTACAGAGGGATATGGACAGGATGGATTGATGGGCTGAGGTCAACTGTATGAGATTCAACAAGGCTGAGTGCCAGGTCCTGCACTTGGGTCACAACAACCCCATTCAACACTACAGGCTTGGGGAAGAGTGGCTAGAGAGCTGCCTGGCGGAAAAGGGCCTGGGGGTGTTGGTTGACAGCTGACTGAACACGAGCCAGCAGTGTGCTCAGGTGGCCAAGAAGGCCAATGGCATCCTGGCTTGTATCAGGAATAGTGTGGCCAGCAGGACCAGGGAGGTGATAGTGCCCCTGTATTTGGCACTGGTGAGGCCACACCTCGAGTACTGTGTTCAGTTTCGGGCCCCCCACTACAAGGAAAACATTGAGGTGCTGGAGCGTGTCAAAAGAAGGGCAACAAAGCTGGTGAAGGGTCTAGAGCACAAGCCTTATGAGGAGCAGCTGAGGGAGCTGGGGTTGTTTAGTGTGGAGAAGAGGAGGCTGAGGGGAGACCTTATCGCTCTCTCCAGCAACCTGAAAGGAGGTTATAGTGAGGTGGGTGTTGGTCTCTTCTTGCAGGTAGCAAGCAACAGGACAAGAGGAAATGGACTCAAGTTGTGCCACGGGAGATTTAGATTAGATATTAGGAAAAATTTTTCATGGAGAGAGTGGTTAGGCATTGGAACAGACTGCCCAGGGAAGTGGTGTAATCACAGTCCCTGGAACTGTTCAAAAAATGTGTGGATGTGGTGCTTAAGGACATGGTTTCGAGCTGGACCTAGCAGGTAGGTTAACGGTGGGACTTGATGATCTCAGAGGTCTTTTCCAACCTTAGTAATTCTGTGATTCTAATGTAAGCCAGTAGGTTTCCAGGCAGGTTACAAAAATTACTCCCTGGAGTTACCATCAAAACTGCTTTATTAGCATTAGTATTGCTATTGTATGATATAAAAAAATCAAACAAAATAATCACAGAGACAGCACACAAAAAAGAAAGGCAAGGAAAAAGAGAATAAAATGTTTGTTAGCTTTCTTCTCGCTGCATTTGCACGTTTATTGTAAGCTGACAGTATAGACCAGCATGCTGTCTATCAGACCATCACATAGGTGTCACTAGTTCAGCAAGAGGTAGATAGATAAAGTCCTGTAGATATACAAAGTGTGGCATGTATGTATGACTCATAGCCCATAATCATGCATCTTCTTTGTGCAATAACGGATTTATTGCCTTGAATGAAGACATAGCGGCAGGATGAGGCTTGAGGGCAGAATGGATGGCATTGCTCTCATATTTGATCATGAGCATATGCTAACACTAAGTATCTACTGTATTTTCTTTTCCATGCAAAGACAGTTTAATTTAAAAAAAACATTATTTTTAAGTAACAAATGGTGCAAGGTAAACAGCTGTCTAAATATCTGTTAAATATATCTGCAGACAGTGGGTCAGATAGGGTCTCAGATAGGACATGCTGAACTGTTTTGCTTTGTTTGTTTTGTTTTCCCCCAGTATTTTCAGGGCAGTGAGCAACTGTTCTCTTTTTAAAGTATTATTGGGTGGAAAAAAACACCAAAGCCTTCATTTTTAGAACACGAATGTTTTCATTAAGAGCTTTTAAAAAAACCCAAATTTTTAGAAAAATTTATTTTATTCTGTAAGTGATTTTTTGTGTGACACACACCAATATGTTTGTCAGTTTTAAAAGATGACAGTAAGGCATAAATTCCATGCCCTGAATTTAAGGTGTCTTGGATCTTTTTGCAACCATCATAAGCTCAAGTCCATTTTAGAAGTACTGCCAAGGAAGAACACTTGATGCTGTCCAGCAAGTGGGCTTCCTATCACTACTGAGTAGGATTATTCCATGTACTTCTCCCAAACTCATAACAATGTGTGAAAAGAGCATTTCTCCTTAGTATAAGGCAAATGTGCATGAAACAAGTCTTAAACTTTGCCTGTTTGTTTTCCTGATTTTTACTATTTCCAATTTATTGTTCTGAAATAGGTTCAAAAATAAATAGAAAGACTGCTTTTATTTGTCTTTTCAACAAAGTCTCTAGATTTTGGGTAACAGTAGGAATGATAACTGTATCAAGGCAGACACCAGTGGAAATTTCATGTTTAAAGGCATACTTTTCTGTCTTTAGTTTCACTATTTGCTTATTCATTTACTTTAACTGACCTTTTCTCTTGAGAAAATGGATGTATTGCAGCTGTTACTTACGTCCACGTGGGGTCAGACTTCTAAATCTGTCATGAGTAGTTAATACCGTATAATTTAAAAGGTAGCCATCTGCTCTTCCAGGCTATCATGCACTGCACATAGCTCTAAGTGGGTCAAGTTGAATTTTACCAAAAATCAGAAAAATAATAACGCTGTTGTAATAACACAACTAGCGAAGCAGACTTGGTTTACTTCTCTGTGTCAAGAACTTCAAAACCCAGACAGGAATATATTCAGCTATACTTAGAAGCAGAATAAGGGAAATAATCAAGACTGGGATGTATATAAGCAGATCAACACAGTTGTCTTCATCATTACAAAATTAAGAAAAGCTCAGACATCTAGTTCTGTATCTTTTTTCTGATGGTGGCCTATAATAGATGCTTAGGTAATGAATAAAAGAATGAAGTAATTACAGCATTATCCCTTCCCTGGCAGTCTTCTGGTTCTGATAATTTTCAGCGTATCATTACTTGAGATGGAAGTTTTATTCACATGTGACTTCTGTGAATTTTTATTATTTTTTGATCAATTTGTAAGTTCCCTATCCAAAGTACCCTGTCATAAGAAGTTCAAACTTATTATACATTTTGTGGCAAAAAAACAAACTCCCTTTAGCTGTCTCTTAATTATATGTAATATCCTCTATTTTTTCTACTATAAATAATAATAAAGAATGATTTTCTATTAATATTTCCCTACAACTTAATTTCTGTCACAGACCCTTCCAGTTACCTAGGTTTTAAACTGAAAAGTCCTGGTCTCTTTAACGTATCACCATAAGGAATCTAATCAGTTTTTCATGCTCTTCTTTGCACTTTTTCAGTTCCACAATATCTTTTAGAGATGAGGATGATAGATACACAGTGTAGCTTTAAAGACAACAGGCAACAATTTCTAGGATGATTATGCTTTTAATGGTGTTTTTTATTCCTCACTTCCTAGCATTTCTAGGTATCTTTTTCATCATTTGTGCAACTTGAGATAGAATCATCCTCAGTGACATTTTTTTGTTTACCTGTGTTATTTAACTAAGTGGGGGAGGGTCCTTTTTTTTGTTTCTTTAAGGATTGTCCCTTTTTTATTGCTGCTGTTTTGTTTTTGTTTTTCCCTCAGGAAATGGAGAATAGCTCCATATTCAGCATCATTACTTTATTTGCATCCCACTTATCTTTAATGTGATAAATGAATGACTTTTAGTCATTTTAGTAAGTTTTTATGAAAAATAAGTTCATTTTACTTGATTTTGAATTCTGAATTCTTGTTTGTATAAAAGTTTTATTTTATTATTTCTAATTAGTATTTCTATTGGTGGTTGAAGCTTTGGATTGGCAATGAGTCCAGCCAGAAGAATGTACATTGTTTACACATCCCAGAATTCCCCTGCTTCCATGAAAATGGTGGAGAAAATCAAGCTGGCTTTATGCAAAACCCACTAAGGTTCATCATAACTTGATGCATTTTTCATCTGCTGTTTTTGTCTTTTAGGAAATAAATCAAACTCTTCAAGATCAGCATGACATACAATCACATAAAACAGCAGATGAAAAAAAATATCTAGTATATTACCTTACCACAAAGAAGGATTAATTCAGTATATGCCCCATCTTTCAGATATTCATTTAGCTTGTTCTTAATACAGTTACACTGATGTAACTTCAAAACCTCCCAAGCTGTCTTCTCCACTCCACTCCAGTCTTCTCTTCTTCTAACCTCAAAAGTTTTAACCTTTAGCTCATGGCTTCTTTTCTGCAGACCACAGATTGCTCTTGTTGATCTATGGACTTTGAGTACTGCCAAAATTGATTGTTGTTCAGCTTATCTCTGTGCTAAGCAGAGCAGAACATACCTATGTTCCTTCCATGTCATATTCTATTACTTGCTCATTAATAGGAATGTGTTCAGCCAACACTATGGCTCTGTTGTGATTTCCAAGAAGCCTGGAAAATTTTCTGAAGGAGTTTAACCCATCTAGTATTTAAGAAGCTGATAACTGCTGCCTATGTCTTAATGGAATTCCATACTATTTTCTGGGCTGTTTTTTTCTAGTTTATAAAGGTAAATTTGAATTTTAGTCACATTCTCCAAGATATTTGCATCTCCCTATTTTGTGTTGATCAAAATCAAACTCACATTTTCCACAAAATTATATTGTCCATTGTCCAGATTACTAAGGAAAACACTATATAGCAGTAGAGCCAGGATAGATCCTTGTGGAACCCCACTCAGTATGTTTTGCTAGTGATTCATTGATCAGCCGTTTTCTGGTTACACTTCTCTCATTAGGTTTTTGGCTACATACCAGATGAGCATATATCTCGAGCATATTTCTCTTACTGCTTTTGAGAATGTCATGCAAGACACTATAGAAAGTAAACCAAAGGCAAGACAATGTCTATTACTTATCTTCTACCCGCAAAGTTGTTATTCTGCTGTGGAAGAAAATTATAGCTGGTGTGACACAATTTTTTCATGACAAGCCCACCCTGACTAGTACTTAACTTCTTGTTATCTCCCAAATATTCATTCAATTGATTACTTATTTCACAGATTTTCTGGTGAGGGGTGTTAAACCAGGTACATCCCTGACTGTTGTTCCCTGTTCTCCTTTGAAAGATGCATATATGCCTTACAGTGTTCTTATATCTCACCCATCACTTACAATTTCTCAAAATTTACTGAGAACTATTCTGAGAATAAACATTGGATCTAGGAAAAAGGGCTTTATAAGTTCTTAAACAGTTGTATATTTCTAGCTTCTTTTCTTTTTTTCAGAGAAAAGCCCGAAAATCTGATCTAAGCAAATCTTAAAAACTTAAAAGGCAAAAAGAGCAACAAAAAGAAAAAGAAAATCCAAAGCTTGTCAAGGCCTGTTTACAAGACGAAATCTCATAAATTATTTGGCTGTTCTTAAGATTATTTTTGGTTTGTTTTTGACAGTGTTAAGTTTCCCTTTTCCTTTTCTCTTTGCATCACACATTGTCAACTCCCCATCCTACCTTATTTGTATTGCCTGAGTTTTCAAGTCTCTTTCTTAGAAACTTTATTTTTAAATAAAGTTTCATCATTTTTTAATGGAAAATTTTAAGTGACAGGCCTGATTGATGACAAAAAAATAAAGGAAAAAAAAGAGATTTATTGGAATGCTGTGAGTACCATAGAAGAGATTAAAATATCCTTTTGCTTTTTGGAAAATGATACTTAATTTTCAGTGTTCAATACTTAATTTTCACTGTTAACCAATGTTACTTCCAGAGTCCATTTAAACAGACTTATTTAAATTTGTGAGTAAAGCAGGAGAAAAGGGTAGAGACTGTGGATGACTTTGCAAAGAACTGAAAGTATGAAAATATTTCTCTAGTATTGGAAAGTTGCTTTGACTAAAACTGGAAACCATCACAAAATCAATCTCTTCTTTTTTTTTTTTCCACAAAAACTTTTAAATCTATTACAAATCAAATGTGAAATTTGGATTTTTTCCAAATCAGTTCCTCAATAATTAGATTATTTTCCTAACTACAGTGGCTGGTTGTCCGCTCTTTCAGTGCAGAGTATGTTAATCTGTTTTTACTACAGAGATATTTCAAAATCTTAGTACTTTGCAGAATCAAACTTAACATAATATCAGGTAGTTTTATTCCTTTTTGAAGATTTTATTTTATGTTTTAATGGGTTAAATCTTGACAATGAATAAATACAGCTTTCAAAGCAACAAGATAAACAATCAAGTCTCATTGGAGATACTATATAAAACATTCTTCAAGTAGAATGTTAGGTAAATACAGAATTTCATCATTCTTACCTTGTAAGAGTTAAACACAATGACATTTATATTTAGGCTTTCTTTTTCCTTAAAAATTAATTTTTATTTTAGCTCTAGAGTGTCTGGTTAAAGAAATTTCAGGAGTAAAAGATTTCATTAAAAAATTCCCAACAGTAAATTAAGATAGCTTTGATAGAACCAAGTGTGTAGCTGCTCATCATTTATCCGTTGGCTGCCATTAAAAACACTGAAGGAAGGATTTCTATATATCCAGCACCGACTTCTTTTCAAAAGGTTTTATGTAGTCCACACTCACATAGAAGAACAAAAACCCTGCATGAATAACATTCACCTTCAGGTTTACATATTTCAACTACTTATATAGGTTGTGTAAATTACCCTTCCCTACATATTTATATAAATAGTCTGTAACTTAAGAATTGCTACTAATGAAGATATAGAGATACAGTCTAGATGAACAATGGTTAGTCATGAAAATAATGGTTCATAGGATGACAATTGTAAACATGTATTTGTCCAATTACAATTCACTTTATGTGTCACCATTTACTTTATAGGGCATTCAGATAGAGCCTAATGAAAGACTTGTTATAGTCACTTTTTTGTGTATTAGTTGAAAAATGTAAGGCCAACTACCTTTGTTATGAATCTCTTTTAATTTGTTACATACTTTACTTTTATTTCCATTCTCTCTTTTTCTCACTGTGGACATAATCCTGTCTTTCACTGAATCTCAGTCAGGTCTTCACATGATTTTTTTTTTTCTTCCTAGGTGTATAACTGTAATAACTGTGTAATGACTAGAAATTACTAATCTTCACTGAAGTTATATCTGGTTTATAAAAGATCTGATTTATCTGGTTCCAAAGATCTGACTTGTTGAGAAGTATGATATGCATTAGGATGATTTACCATTAACTGAATATAAAACATTGAGGTAGACCAGAACAGAGTATTTATTATGAGGTATTTTTGCAGTATTTTCTTGCTGACAGTATAAGAAATTGGAACTATTCAGGAATCTGATTTAAGTTGCATTTTGCATTTGTGGAATTTTTTTTTTTTTGTGTGTGTGTGTGTTAAAAGAAAGCTTCTCTTACATCGTTGTGTGGAAGATTGTGAGCAATCTGAGTATGAGATAGGTAGCTGATTCATATTCTGGTTTTCCATTTTGTTTTCCTTTGTATTTTTTGCGGGTGTCTATCATGTAGAACTGAAAAGAAAAATGAAAGGAAGCCTTTTTCATTTGGTGGGAAATGAAGCTTTTGCATTCCACTGTAATGGAGAATTGTCAACCAAGATAATGGAGGCAAAGAGTATTTATGGAAGATAACTGAAGCTGTTGACTGCTGAAAAAGTGTCTATTGGAGTCATAATACACATATGGCAACAGGTAGCAGGAGGCTGAAGAATAAACTCATTATATGTTTCTTCAAGATCAAAATATGTATGTGTTAATAGTAGAAGAAATGTCAATTGATAAAATGTCACTTTATATTCCCAGTATGAAGCAGTATGGAACCTGCTAAAGAACTGTGAATAGGATTTTCCTGACTGTGTCTCATTAGAATCTAAACCATGGAGATAATACAAGGTCACTGGTACACTTATTCACAAGTATAGTAGTATAAATATGGGTAGCTGTTCAAGTCAATCAGCAGAGGTTTTTTTATAGCTTTAGATTATGAAGCAATATTCTTCAAATGTCTTATGAAACATTTAATTCATTGTCTTTTCAAACATAGATCAGACAATGCATGTTGAAAAATTTCAGGAAAAAAAAGCCCACAATATTTTTCTCTGGCCAAAAATACTATTAAAAATGAGGCCTTTACAAATTAAAACAGATGAAGTTAAAATACTAGTTATCGACTTCCAAAATCCTTAATTCTATTGATCCATGTAACCAGAAAATCCCATCTAATTCTTTAGATATAGAAGATGATGACAGCTCAGTAAGTTTAACTTCAGCAGATATTTTTGGAAGGTCCAGAAAACAGTTAATGATTAGTACTTCACTCAGTTACAGTGGAAGAAAATTGTGATATTTACCTCTAGATACAGATATCAATTAAGTTAATGATATACTGATGGACTTGGCAGTGTTAGGTTTATGGTTGGACTTGATGATCTCAAGGTCTTTTCCAACCTAAATGATTCTATGATTCCATAGTGGTTTAGTGATTTTGTTGTTGTGTTTTTTGTTTATTTGTTTGCTTGTTTTTTTAGTTAAGAAAGGAGGGCGAGAGCTGAGGGTGGGAGTAAGGAACAGAATTGGGGAAAATACATAATTAGTCACAGAAATATCCACTAACTATTAAGCGCACAGTTTCTGAAGAACAACTCCTAAAGCATGAAGTTTATGAAGACGCTTCAAAAATTGAAAAAATATTTTTTATTTATATAGGGAATCCATGTTGCTAGTTAATAAATTTGTATGAAGAATAAACACCAAAAAATAGCTATTACAAAATTATGCAAGTAAAATGATTGTGCAAAATTGCAAACCTGAGACTAAGAGGAGATAATCATGTGTTAGCCTGTAAATGTGTCTATAAATGTACCTTTGGATCCACAATATTTTATCTACAAATCTCAAGACCAAGCAAGTTAAAAAAGATTATGAAGTAATCTATAATACCAATTCCAGCAGGAAGCAATTATGTTTAAACAGAATCCTTTTAGGTTACTAATAAAGTCTATTTTTCTTCTTGAAATTTTTCATGCCAGGCCTGGAGACACATATATAGAGATATTGCTAAACTGAATTTTTCACTTATTGCAGAAGTTAAATTGCTATGAATAACAGTTTATTCACTCCAATCATACAAATTGTTGCTATTTTTTTATATCTTTAGTATTTCTAAGAATCTATGTATTGGATTTGTGTGGCAAGATTTTGGTAGTGGGGGGGCCACAGCGATGGCTTCTGTGAGAAGCTGCCAGAAGCTTCCTGTATGTCCAAGAGAGCCAATGCCAGCTGGCTCCAAGATGGCCCCGCTGCTGGCCAAAGCTGAGCTAATCAGCAGTGGTGGTGGCCCCTCTGTGTTAACATATTTAAGAAGGGGGAGGGGGAGGAAATTGCAGTGGAAAAACAGCAGCTAGAGAGAGGAGTGAGAATGTGTGTGAGAAACAACTCTACAGACACCAAGGTCAGTGAAGAAAGAGATGGAGGAGATGCTCCAGGTGCCAGAGCAGAGATTCCCCTGCAGCCCATGGCAAAGACCATGGTGAGGCAGGCTGACCCCCTGAAGACCATGGAGGTTAATGGTGGAGCAGAGATCCCTGCAGCCCGTGGAGGGCCCCACAGGGGAGCAGATGCATGCCCGAAGGACATTTGCGACCCCGTGGGAAGCCTGCGCTGGAGCAGGCTCCTGGCAGGACCTGTGGACCCATGGAGAGAAGAGCCCACGCTGGAGCAGGTTTGCTGGCAGGTTTTGTGACCCCATTGGGGATCCATGCTGGAGCAGTCTGTTCCTGAAGGACTACACACAGTGGAAGGGACCTACACTGGAGCAGTTTGTGAAGAACTGCAGCCCATGGGAAGGACTCCAGTTGGAGAAGTTCGTGGAGGACTGTCTCATATGGGAGGGACCCCACGCTGGAGCAAGGGAAGAGTGTGAGGAGTCCTGCCCCTGTGGAGGAAGGAGCAGCAGAAACAATGTGTGATGAACTGGTTGCAACCCCCATTCCCTGTCCCGCTGCGCAGCTTGCAGTGAGGAGGTAGAGAAATGGGGAGTGAGGTTAAGCCCGGGAAGAAGGGAGAGGTGGGAGGAAGCTGTTTTAAGATTTAGTTTTTGTTTTTCTTTATCCTATTCTGATTTGACTGGTAATAAATTAAAGTAATTTCCCCAATTTGAGTCTGTTTTGCCCTTGACAGTAATTGGTGAGTGATCTCTCCCTGTTCTTATCTCGACTCATGAGCTTTTTGTTATATTTTCTCTCCCCCGTCCAGCTAAGGAGGGGGAATGATAGAGTGGCTTTGGTGGGGACCTGGCATCCAGCCAGGCTAACCCACCACAATCTACAAGTAAATCTTCTGGTGAGCTTGAAGTAAAATCAATTTATAAAATGGTTCTTATACTAGGTATTGTGTTAGTTGGTTTTTTTTTCTTTCTTTTTAACCCACATACTACATAATGTAGAGTAACAATCTTTTAATGGTACCCATGGTAGGACAGATTTGAAAAAAAAACTCAGCTACTTAAAGTATTTATTATAAATTATCAGATGTTAAAATAGAGCCTGTACAGCACTAAACACTAACATCAGAGGTGTCTGATCATGCTTAATTTCTATCTAGCTACTTCACATTCTACAATTTTTTTGTTGAAATTAATGCACAGAATAAGCAGAACACTATATATATAGCAACAGTGTTCTTCCTTGTAAACCTACAAAATTTGTGCCATCTAAATTTTTTAAGTTTAACCACACATATAGCAGGGCAGCTACTGGAACCTGAGTGGAATTTATTAATACGTTAGATATCCTCACTTAGTTACGATTGACTGTCCTCCCAAATACTCTATCTATTTGGCGTTTTTTTTTTTTTTTCCCTACATACTAAATCTCTTCTTCCACTCACCATCACTCTCAGGTTTACGTGCACCCACACAAGGAAGACATATCATTTCTTTCCCACTTCTCATTTCTTGTATCTCTGTTCAATAAACAGATATGATTTTCCACAACAAATACTTCCCTTCCACACCAGATACATACTTGTTCTTGTTTTTCTCAAGACATTCATTAATGCCACCTGTCATTCTAAGACTGGTTCACTATTCCACTGATCCTTCCTGGTCTTAAAGAATCTAAAGGATGAATCACAAAAAGTGAAAACAGTTCATTCAATTTGAAATTTACTTACAGTAAAGCAGTATTTGTCTTGATATTGGAAAAGATGTTTTAGCTCACATAACAAGGAAAATAAATTTCATGGGACTATTTAAAAAAAAAAAAAAGTAATACTAAAATTCCATCCATTACAACCAAGTCCTCATTTGGGGGTGTGGAATTCAAAATATAATTCACTTTAACATCCCCAGCACAGCAAATAATATAAGTTTGATACCAAAGAATATGATTCACATCTGATAGACACGTTGACTGAGGTGATATTTAAACTAACCACCAGGAGACACTGAAGAGAAATGTGTATTTGAAATGTCTCTCTCTGTCTTTTTTTTTTTTTAATTCCCTCTCTAAATCATATCCCTAGCCTTTCAGTCAGTTATACAAGTTAGTCACAGATATTGGAAACACTCTCTTGTATTTATTTCAGTAGTAAATTTCAAGTATGCTGTTCTTTAGATTCATTTGTCCTGTTCCAGATATACATGCACCATCAATCCTATTCCCCTCCCCCCAAGTTTTAGGGTTACATTTGATAAGGAAGTTAATAAAGAATTGATAAAGATGCTGTTTAGGACCTGAAGTACTCTTTAGCTTTTTTGAGTATCTGTTCCAGAGCCTGTCTTTGTATCCTGTAAGAGGCGTTTATTGTGCTAGGGAAGGAAACTGTTGATTACAGTCTTCAGTCCAGTGATTTAGGCCTATGAATACCTTAGTTTTCATAGTTCTTACTTGCTGCTTAGACGTCAGGCTGACTGCATGGCTTTCTTCTCCTACAAGTAGTCATTGTGACAAAAACATGATTTTCTTAAAGATGACCAAGTGAAGGGTTTGATACCCTTTTCCCATACTCCCTTATCTCAATGAGAAAATTTTGTCCATTATGACCAGAGAATGCTGTAGGAATAGAAGGCAGTTCATGAAAAGTGAGGCTATGGCTGTAATATGAAATAACTATTTAATGTCAAAGAAGTGCTTTACCAGAAGTTTCTAGAGGTTGCTGGTGTTTCATTCGTAATGAGATAATGAGATACAGGAATTCAAAGTCATTATTTTTATAAGAAAGCTATGACAGATGAAGCACTGAATTTTGCCTGCCTTGAGGATTACATCAAGAGTGATTTTAGTGAGGAACTGGGGAGAGGATGCAGCTTTGTACCCAGTGGCATTTATGCCCATGTCATAGAACTAAAGAGCAGGGAATTTAAAGGCATAATAAATAGAGGACATGGATGTTATTCTAATAGGTAATTAGGGAGGGGAAGGTGAAAATGAACAGGAAAATGATGATGTGGCTGCACTTCATGCTTATTAGAATGTCCTTCCAATGATCTCTGCCTTGATAAGGTGTGGAAGTTACTCCATCAAATATGTTGATACTGCAGAGAACATCTTTGGCAGTGAAGACATCAGAAAGTACTGTACGATGATAAAAGAATGCCACGCAAACGGCAAAAACTGTGTTCTCTGCATGTGCTTTATTTTCTCTAAAGTTTACAAATATATGTCTTAAAATATTGAGTAATTTCTTAACTCCTTCTCCAAGGATTTCCTAAAACTTTGGTGTGCTGAAGAAAGGACTAGGAGGCCTGAAATGCCTTTGAATGCATAAAGTATTGTTTCTAGTATATTTCTTTTTCACTGTGTTCAAAATTTTGCAATCTATTGAAGCCAATAGAAAGCCTCTAATAGATTGGGATGTGCTTTGGATAAAATGTGAAGAAATTTTACTCGCCACCTTATTGTTCTGAATTGATCTGGTTCAGGTGGATTAGTCAGGATAGTACTGTGGATGGAAAGGGGGTAGCTTGTCCTGTGGCAACTGATCAACTTCCTCTCCAGCAACCTAGACCTTACTGACATACAAACTCTTAGGTGCTCTTTTTAACACTATGGAGTGGCTTGGAGCTTGAGAAAAGCAGCATAAAAACTGGGAAAATACATATTATCCTTCAGATTTCCAACAGCCATCAGATTAAGAACCCTCTAGGTCATTGCATTTACTCTGTGCTTCTTTTTTCTAAACATATTTTGAACTCATATTCTTGTTAGTTTGGAAAGTTGTCTGAAAGGTTTTAATTGTGCATGCAAAAAAGGACTTTATTTCCTAATAAAGAGTTTCTAAACTCTTTATGGCCCCAAGTGTTTGGGGTGTTATGAAAAATGGACGATAATTCCCTACTTATCTTCTGTCTTCTCACTGTGATTTAGGATACCTTTTCTCTCCTCAGTGTGTCTTAAACAAGTTACTCTTTGTAGGTGTAAAAGAGCTAGTGAAGATAAATGACACAACAGAACTGTTAAAGAAATACTTTAGATCAACAGTCGCTACAGTGATTGTCAGGGAGGTTTTTATTTTATACCCATTATTATGATAAATTGTCCAAGAACTGTGTCAAACTAAAATGTGCTAATTACTGGAATTAGTAAGCTAACTTTCCTATAGCACTTTGTCAGCGATAGGTCTGAGACTTGCTCCTCTGTTTTTTCACACCTGGATCTCCAAGAGGAGTCAGGAGTTTTCCTGTCTGTGACCCCTGTTATCAGGGGTCCTCAATGCACAGATCACTGGATACCTTATGGTGTTCCGTAAAGCACCTGTTCAATACTTCGTGAGTCTTGTCCATCTTTGCATATGCCAGTCATGATAGGTCTTCCTGACCAATTGTCTGGGCTCCAAATAGCCAGTTTCCCTACTCAGACTATAAAAACTCTTCTATTACCCACCTCTGAAGTAGCTTTTTTACTGTTTTGTAAAGAGGTCATCATGTTATTCAAGGAGGAAATCTTAAAGGCGCAGGAGCAGGCCGTCCCCATGTGCCGCAAGTCGAGCAGGCGGGGGAAAAGACCGGCCTGGCTGGACGGAGAACTTTGGCTAGAACTCAGAAAAAAAAGGAGAGCCTACCGCCTTTGGAAGAAGGGGCAGGCGACTCAGGGGGACTACAAGGATGTTGTGAGGATATGCAGGGAGAAGATCAGAAAGGTGAAGGCGCAGCTGGAACTTAAACTGGCCACCGCCGTTAAAGACAACAAAAAAAGTTTTTATAAATATGTCAGTGACAAAAGGAGGGCCAGGGAGAATCTCCCTCCTTTGTTGGATGTAGAAGGTAACCTGGCCACGAAGGATGAGGAGAAGGCAGAGGTACTTAATGCCTTCTTTGCCTCAATCTTTAATAGTCAAGCTCGTCATCCTCAGGTTTTTCAGGCCCCTGAGCTGGGAGATGGAGATAGGACGCAGAGTGAAGTCCCAGTTGTTGAAGAGGTGGCAGTCACTGACCTGCTCCTCCACCTGAATGCGCACAAGTCCATAGGCCCAGATGGGATCCACCCGAGGATACTGAGGGAGCTGGCAGAGGAGCTGGCCAAGCCACTCTCCATTGTTTATCAGCAGTCCTGGTCAACCGGGGAGGTCCCGGATGACTGGGAGCTAGCAAATGTGACACCCCTCTACAAGAAGGGTCAGAAGGAGGATCCCGGGAACTACAGGCCTGTCAGCCTGACCTCGGTGCCGGGGAAGGTCATGGAGCAGGTCATCTTGAGTGCCATTATGCAGCAAGTGTGGGACAACCAGGGGAACAGGCCAGCCAGCATGGGTTTATGAAAGGGAAGTCCTGTTTCAGTAACCTGGTCTCCTTCTATGACAAGGTGACCCGCTTAGTGGATGAGGGGAAGGCTGTGGATGTTGTCTACTTGGACTTTAGTAAGGCCTTTGACACTGTCTCCCACAGCATTCTCCTGGAGAAGCTGGCTGCACACGGCTTGGATGGGTGCACTCTACGCTGGGTTAAAAACTGGCTGGATGGCCGATCCCAGAGAGTGGGGGTAAATGGAGTCAAATCCAGTTGGTGGCCGGTCACAAGTGGTGGTCCCCAGGGCTCAGTGTTGGAGCCAGTCCTGTTCAATATCTTCATTGATGATCTGGATGAGGGGATCGAGTGCACCCTCAGTAAGTTTGCAGATGACACCAAGTTGGGTGGAAGTGTCGATCTGCTGGAGGGCAGGAAGGCCCTATAGAGGGACGTGGACAGGCTGGATTGAAGGGCTGGGGCCAACTGCATGAGGTTCAATAAGGCTAAGTTCTGGGTCCTGCACTTGGGTCACAACAACCCCATGCAACGCTACAGGCTGGGGGAGGAGTGCCTGGAGAGCTGCCTGGCGGAAAAGGACCTGGGGGTGTTGGTTGACAGCCACCTGAACATGAGCCAGCAGTGTGCTCAGGTGGCCAAGAAGGCCAATGGCATCCTGGCTTGTATCAGGAATAGTGTGGCCAGCAGAACCAGGGAGGTGATAGTGCCCCTGTATTCGGCACTGGTGAGGCCGCACCTCGAGTACTGTGCTCAGTTTTGGGCCCCTCACTACAAGAAGGACATCAAGGTGCTGGAGCGTGTCCACAGGAGGGCAACGAAGTTGGTGAAGGATCTAGAGCACAAGCCTTATGAGGAGCAGCTGAGGGAGCTGGGGTTGTTTAGTCTGGAGAAGAGGAGGCTGAGGGGAGACCTTATTGCTCTCTCCAACTACCTGAAAGGAGGTTGTAGTGAGGTGGGGGTTGGTCTCTTCTTCCTAGTAACGAGTGATAGAACGAGAGGAAACGGCCTCAAGCTGCGCCAGGGGAGGTTTAGGTTAGACATTAGGAAAAACTTCTTCACCGAGATGGTGGTCAAGCATTGGACCAGGCTGCCCAGGGAAGTGGTTGAGTCTCCATCCCTGGAGGTATTTAAAGAACAGATAGTTACGGTGCTCAAGGACATGGTATAGATGGACTTAGCAGTGATAGGTTGACGGTTGGACTCGATGATCTTAAGGGTCTTTTCCAAGCTTGACAATTCTATGATTCAATGATTCTATGTTTTGGGGAGGTGGAAACATTCCCTGACCACCAAACTGACTCCCTCTGGATGAAATCTTCTCTGCTTTCATTATGATTTTTGAGGCAGATTTATTAAATTCTTTTTGGCTCAGATTTTGAAAATTCAGCATATTTTTTTCATCAGTTTTCAACCTCAAAATTGGCATTTAGAAAAAATAACTGTCTTCAAATTTCCAGCCAGCTAGTTTTGTGATTAATGGAGGGAATAGGGGAAGAAGAAATATTAATTTCTATCATCTCATCTAAATTGTCAGTAGTTTGACTGTACCTTAATGAATTGCATTGGCAACATAGTATATTTATGATATCGGTCAAAAGTTCTCAGAGTACTGCATGAGGTTTTTTAGTATCAGAATAAAACAGTAATGCTCAGGTGCTATATCAATATATTGGAAACATTTCCTTGCCTCACAGATCTAATCAATAACCTAATTTTAGTCAAGTGAATGTGACAAACAATGAGAACGAGCAGAAGTGATTGATTAAAAAATACAGTACTGGCAAATAGGAACAATAAATCAAAGTCTCATCAAAAGCATGAAAGATGATCAGCCTGTATTTTCAATCACTGAAAAAGAAGTACATGTGAGGAATAATGATAGTACCATGACAGAACATTGGGTATAATTCACTTTCAGAAAATCCCTGAGGCTTCCAATGGAAAAAAAGGAAACAATTAATACCTGGATTTAGTTACTAGTGCTGTCTCCACATTCATCTGCTTATCATTGCAAAATCATTTTGTGAGCTTTCTGAGACACAACATTGCTCCAAATTAGAAACATCACAGGGCCAAGGACTTTTCCATCCCTATAAGTACACAGGTTTTCAGATGCAGAACTTTGTCCTTTTCTCATTCTACAATAACTCCACTGAAGTCCATGGATGCCAATGATAAACCAACTTGATACTCTGTAGTGTTTCAGGCTGAATGGCCTACATGCTCATTATTCCATAGCCTCATGTAACATAATCCAATATCCATAGATAGTGAGCAATTCTGCTTAAAAAAAACCCAAAGTACACTGTTCATAGCAGCTACTAAATGGTTTCACCTACTGGACAAATTATTTGTAAATCTAGGGAAGTTGCTTAATTATCCACTTGTGCCACTTTGGTGTCATGTCCATAATGTATACAATAGTACTTAATTTCTTGTTATGTCACCAGAGACTCTATTTCATGTATGAGATTATTCTACTTTCATAACCACAGTGCCATTTACAATTTTGTGTCTCTCTTTATCAGAACTGCACTGGTACTTTGAAATTAAAAACCTGATAAATGAATCCAATTCCTGCTTTACCCAGTTATTTTTATTTCTCTGTAGAAGGTCTGTTGCAATATAGGTAGTTGGATTTTTAAATAAAATAAGTAATCCCCAAAGCATTTATATGCAGAGATATTTTAGTCCACTTATGACATAGTACATAAAGTTGTAATATATCTGATTTGGGTCCTATTTCTTCACCTTCCATGTATATCTGCATCTAGCCCAGCACTAAACCTCTTTCCCTATTAAGACCATTTTACAATGACATGCTGCAAAGATGTCCTGCCTATTAAGATCTTATTGCAGCAATACAAGCTGTATTTTTGCTCACAGCCATTTCCACTTCTTATCACTTCAGCATTAAGGTGCTTTGCCTCTCCAAATGCTTTCCTTGCAGAGAAAAGTCCCCAGGGCATTCAGCCTCAGCTTCCTTACTGTAGCTAAGTGACAATGGAAAATTTTCAATCTGAGAACTGAAGGGGAAAAATTTAACAGAAAATTCCTTGTGATTTCCTTTTCGGGAAGAGGTCAAACGGCACAATGATTAAAAAAAAAAAAAAAAAAAGAAAAAAGAAAAAAAGTGAAGAATATTTCAAAACATCAGGTAATTTTTATCAATCAATATTACTGTAATATGCAGGCCACTTTTATTGTCAGCCACATTACTTGACACAATAAGAGGCAGGTTTCGAAATGTATTGCATGCCTGGACAGAAGAATAAGGAAAGGCATTCTCTTGTATTCTTGGGATGTTATGAACTATACTTCTGAATCCACATTGGTAATTGTATGTTCAGCTGCAAGGGAGAAGTTGTCTTACTGTGAAGAATATTGGAAGCCTTTTCGATATTATCTCACAACTAGTCTATTAGCTACACAAAGTAGAATCAAATGAAGAAACACAAGAAATAATGAGTAGCAGTAATAAAATGCAGCCACAAAGAAAATAAAAGGTTTTTTTGACACAATGAGAGTATTGATGAGGAAATAACCACTGTTCATTGATGCTACTTGTAGTTACACCCACGATTAGACCCAAGTTTCTTTTTTTCAGAGAAATTAGATTGAGTGGTAAATTCACATTTCACACCAGGGATCATGGTACAGGCAATATCATGTTTGCACTTGTGATTTCAAGGAGATATAAGCAGAAAATGAACTCAAGGATACTTAGTTCATGGTGTAGATCACCTCATCTTGCTCTTGTCAGGTGTCAACATGATCCTGTGTCCTGATTGAAAGCTTGCTGATGGCAGCAAATGACAAATGCTTCACATTTCATCCCTACTGTATGAAGGTCACTGCAGGGAAAGATACCATGGCCTGGTCAAGTCTTAAGGCCTATTTTCCTCAGTACAATTTCACTAAAAAATTAGATAAAAAGAAGATATACAATGAGTGTTATTAAAAACCTAATTTTTTTATTTCTTTGATTTAATTAATTTTTATGGAGACTCATACATTAAAGCTTTGCATAATACATTTAGCTCAGGTAATAACTCATATTATTGTACTTCATTACATATACTAATATGTGTATTTATGCAAAATGAACAAGCAGCCTTTGTATGACAATCAAATAAGTGTATGTATGAGTAAGGAGTTATTATTATTATTTGTAGAAAAATAGATAATGGCCTGGTGGTAGGGAAGTTCATGGTGTTTAACTTTTTCATTATAATTTCAATGGTTATTTATTAGACTAAGCTGGATGGGTTTCTCATGCTTTTCTGAATTTCTTTCCAATTTCTCTTTCAATAAGAAAATGCATTTAACCCAAAATCTCATCTTTTAACTCCATTATCAGCAGGATGACTGACTGAAATTTCAACCATCTATTGTTTACAAAATATCAAAAGAATAGTGACTAAATAAGATCTTTTAAGAAGGAAAGCATGCTTGTTTTATATATATGGATGTTGTAAAAATTGTGATGTGAATTTCAAGAAATCTGTCAGATTTCATATTTCTACCTGTTTGTCATAGTTAATAGTACAGTTACTATATTTTTTTATTTTTTCTTCTTAGAACCAAATCTGATTGCTATAAATTGAGCCCAAGTAACCTATATCAGAAACATTTCTGTGTTTTTTTGTTATACATTGATAACATTGGCTTAAAAAGAAAAAGGAAATAATAAAAAGAAAAACAGTTTTCTAAAAAGACCTGATTGGCCACTTAAAATATGAAGAAAAAACATGTAGAAAAGCATCAGAAATACAGCTAAGCTAAAATAAATATAATAAATATGATATGCATAATATTTTCAAGGGGATTGAGACAAAACACAGAAGGTAATGTTTGCACCCCAGAATTACTCTGGTGATCCCAACAGCCAAACTGCTTACTAATCAACTGTTGACAGATATATAGTGAACTGACAGGCATATAATGAACTCCTTCATGATCTTATGCTGTATTATCTACTGAAATAAATGGAGTACATGATGTAGTTATGCTGAAAAGTATTTGATAAATTCCTGTGTAACATTAAGATCCAGGATACACATCAATATCATTATTTAATAAGAACGAAATATGCTTTTCAGTTATCCAGAAACATATGTGTAGAACAAATTAAAAAAATCTAAAGAATACCTTATATACTATCATACTGTTGTCAAAGCAGTGAGTATTGATTTGGTTTATATTAATTCAGAAAAAAACCCATCATGTATCACACTCAGAAGGAGTGATTACAATATGCAGCAGTTGAGAAGAAAGCCATATATGGCACACATATTGAAAAGCTGGAAAAATATTTCAAAGCAATTACCTTAAAATACTAATCTTTTCTTGCTCTTCAAATATTGCACCAAGACCAGGATTGTTTGGTATCGAGATCAGAAACTACACAGGAGAACAGGAGGTAAAATTATTTGGTTGTTTAATTCTAAGTGAAATTATGCTATCAAAGTAATAAGATCAAGTAGTCATTTGAAAGATATTAATTCTATTGTACAGTTCTAGAAATTTGACCATATATTGGCAATAAAGCCACATTAATCAACTCACCAGAGATTAAGACTTTGTCAAATAAGCTTTTATGGACTTGCTTTAAAAATCTAAACTTAATTACTGTTTGATTCAAATTTTAGGCTTTGGCCTGTACAGACTAGATTAAACAGACTAAGACTAGGCTGGATTTCCTGTCTTCTGTGTTTCTTCAAATGCAAAAGCACATAACAGATACAAAAAATGCATACACAGCTCTGTTAAAATAAGAAAAATATTACGGAAATACAAGATGACTAGAAAAACGTGAACACAGCTTAGATGACAACTGCATCACCACGTGCTTCAGAAGATAGATACAATGGGATGATAATTAACTCCAGTTTTCTAGCTCAGAACCATAAACCAAAATAACCTCTTCCAATCTAATCATGCTTACTTAATATAGGGTGGAATACAGAAATGGAGGAATGGATGAGGGGGAGGTGGAGGGGAGCTGCAGACATTGAGAAGAACATTTTGCTTGAACCTCATGAAGAATCTCTACAAAAGTTGCATGTCTTGGGTAAATTAAACAAGAGAAGCTAAAGAATACAAGAAATGCAATGAACTTGGGGTGCTTGTTGCAATACCAAATCGTCTACAGTTTACAGAGTTTGAATACTGAGGTTGATGAAAGGTATTTTGACCAAACAGAAATAAACATAGATATCTGCTGAATATGAGTAAATTAAAAATTTTTAGTGAAAATGTTCTACTCTGTTTTCTGCAGGGATCCACCAAGATGCATGGAACAGATAATACACTTTCTGTTCAGAATTTCAACCGGCTCCAGCAAATATGTTTAAATGAGTTTGAACTAAAGCTATCAAGTTTCAAGTTAAATCTCAACACAGTGTTACCAAGGCTATTTTCTTATCTTGCTAGAAATATCCATGTCATCTGTGATCAGAGAGCAACTAGAAAAGACAGCAATATTATAAAGTATAAAAAAAATGAAATTTCAATACTAGTATATATTTCAATACTAGTAGCACCTAGTAGTGAAGACGCTACCTGTTAGTGTCTTCATATGGAATGCTGTTAGATCCTCCTATCGCCTTATTTCTAAAAAGTCAACACACTGCATGAGGATAGAAGACAATACAGATCCAAAAAAGGGTTAAAATCAATTTATTAAAATGATTAATGGTATAAAAAGTTAAACTGTGCATATCTTCTTTCTTCTATATACATAGCTTCTTTCTTCTATTGCAACGAAAACAATGGAGACATCAGTGAAATTAAAAAATAATAAATTAACAGTTTAGAAATGAACAGGTAGATTCAGGGACAGAATATACTCCTGAGGTCAAAGAACCACAGCTTTTAAAAAATAATTCAAAATCTTTGTGGCCAGTAAGAGAGTCCACAGCTAAATGCGATGATGACTTACCTTGAAATAAATGTTTGCACATTTTCTTAACAGGAATTAGTCCTTGACAAAGTTTAAGTGGAAACTTCTGATATGGAAGACATCTGAGTTCTTTTTGTGGTCTTCTGAAGCAGCTGGTACTTGTCATTATGGAAGTCTGAACACCTGACAAATTTTTGGCAGTTCTGATCAAGTCTGGCAATTTCTATTACTTTGTATTACTGCCAAAGATGTTTTCCAGAACCCACAGCTCAGTTAACACAAGAGGGCACTATAGGAATGCCTGCTAAAGAGTACGCAAACATTCATCTGAAGCATGTTGGCTATCTTTTCCTTTTTCCTTTTCTTCTTCCATAAAAGTGGAATAAACAGTAAAAATGCTAAAAGAATTACCAAGATATCACAGCTTGTTAATGAAATCTAATATTTCTCTGGTGAAGATGCTCAAGAATTTATACAATATAGTCAAAGCACTATGTTATCAAATTATTAATAGTTACCATCCTTTACAGGGCCAGTTCTCTGTTCTGAAACATTTCTTCCACCTCGTCTTGACCATACCATCTTTTTCATGACCAAGTGTTCTTTTTATATGTTTACTAAAACGATCAATAGCCCAGCCGAAGCGCATCTGCACCAATGCGCGCAGCATAGGTAACAAACAGGAGGAGCTGAAACCCACTGTGCAGCAAGAAATCTACGATCTAACCACTATTGCTGAAACATGGTGGTACGAATCACTAGACTGGAGTGCTGCGACTGACGGCAATAAACCATTTAGAAGGGACACACAGGAAGGAGGGGTAGAGGGTGGGGTCACCCTCTATGTAAAAGAATGGATTAACTGCACAGAGCTGTCTTTAAAAGCAGTGATGAACAAGTTGAGAGCTTCTGGGTAAAAATTAGGGGCCAAGCCAACAAAGAAAAACTCACGGTTGGTGTTTACTACAGGCAGCCCAACCAAGGGGAGCCTGTTGATGAAGCGTTCTTACTTCAACTACAGGAAGCATCATGCTTGCAGGCTCTGATCCTGCTGGGGGACTTCAATCATCCTGATATCTGCTGGAAAAGCACCACAGCAAGCTGTAAGCAGTCCAGGAGACTCTTGGAGTGCATCGAGGATAATTTCTTAATCCAGGTGATAGACAGCCTGACCATGGGAGAAGTCTTCCTAGACTTGTTGCTTACCGACATGGATGAACTAACTAGAGATGTAAAGATTGGTGGCAGCCTGGGCTGCAGTGATCATGCCTTGATGGAATTCACAGTCCTGAGGGATATGGGACAGCTGAGGAGTAGTCAGGATGCTGAATTTTAGGAGAACAAACTTTCAGTTATTTAAGACATTAGTGGATGGGATCCCCCCAGGAAACGGCCCTCAGGAACAAAGGAGCTGAACAGAGCTGACAGCTGTTTAAGGATATTTTTCTTAGAGTGCAAGACCTCTCCATTCCTACATGTAAGAAATGAGACAAGGATGGCAGAAGACCAGCATGGCTCAGTAACGACCTTCTGATCAAACTAAAGTGTAAGAAGGAAATGAACAGGCAGTGGAACCAGGAACATGTGTCCTGGGAAGAATGTAGGGATGCTGTTCAGATGTGTAGGGATGGAAACAGGAAAGCTAAGGCACAGTTGGAGCTGAATTTGGCAAGGGGTGCAAAAAATAAGAAGGACTTTTACAGGTACATTGGCCAGAAAAGGAAGATTAAAGAAAATGTACCTGGCCTGGCAGGAGAACTGGTGACAACAAACATGGAGAAGGCTGAGGTACTCAATAAATTTTTTGCCTCACTTTTCAATGCTAATCTCTCTTCCCACATCTCTCAAGCCCCTGAACCTCAAGGCAGGGACTGGGGAACAAAGTCCCTCCCATCACAGGAGAAGATCAGGTTCAAGACCACCTGAGGAATCTGAACATACACAAGTCCATGGGACACAACAAGATGCACCCCAGGGTCCTGAAGGAATTGATTGATGTAGTTGCCACTTTGCCACTCTATCATATTTGAGAAATCATGGCAGCCAAATAAAGTCCACAGCGACGGGAAAAAGGGATACATCACAGCCATTTTTAAAAACTATAAAAAGGAGGACCCTGGGAACTACTGACCAGCCGGCGTCATCTCTGTTCCTGGTAAGATCATGGAGCAGATCCTCTTGGAAGGTATGTTGAGACTATGGAAGACAGGAAGGTGATTAGAGACAGCCAACATGGCTTCACCAAGGGTAAATCATGCCTGATTAACCTAATGGTCGTCTACAACGGAGTGACTGCATCAGTGGACAAGGGATAAAGCTATGCGTGTCACCTACCTCGACTTCTGTAAGGCCTTTGATACAGTCCTCCACAACATTCTTATCTCTAAATTGGAGAACTATGGGTTTAATGGGGGGCTGTTAGAGGTATAAGGAGTTGGCTGGATGACCAGGTGCAAAGAGTTACACTCAATGGCTCAATGTCCAAGTGGAAATCAGTAATGAGTAGTATCCCTCAAGGGTCTGTACTGGGACCGGTACTATTTAATATCATCATCAATAACATAGTGGGATTGAGTGTATCCTCAGCAAGTTTGCAGGTGACACCAAGCTGAGTGGTTTAGTTGAGTCGCTTGAGGAAAGGGATGCCATCCAGAGGAGCCTTGACAGGCTTGAGGAGTGGGCCCATGTGAACCTCATGAAGTTCAACAAGGCCAAGTGCAAGGTTCTGCACCTGGGTCAGGGCAATTCCCAATATCAGGACAGACTGAAGGGTGAATGAATTGAGAGGATCCCTGTGGAGAAGGACTTGGAGATATTAGTGGATGAAAAATTGGACGTGAAGCGGCATTGTGTGCTTGCAGCCCAGAAGGCCAACCGTATCCTGGGCTGCCATAAAAAAAGTTTGGTCAGCAGGTGGAGGGAAGTGATTCTCCCCCTCTACTCTGTACTTGTGAGACCTCACCTGGAGTACTGCATCCTGCTTGGGGTCCCCAGAAAGACATGGACCTGTCAGAGCAGGTCCAAAGAAGGCCACAAAAATGGTCAGAGGGATGGAACACCTCTCCTATGAAGAAAAGCTGAGAGAGTTGGGGTTGCTCAGCCTGGAGAAGAGAAGGATCCAGGGAGACCTTATTGTGGCCTTTCAACATATAAAGGGAGCTTATAAGAAAGATGGAGAGAAACTTCTTACCAAGGCATGTAGTGACAGGATAAAGGGCAATGGTTTTAAACTGAAAGAGAGTAGTTATAGACTGGACATGAGGAAGAAATATTTTTTGTGATGAGGGTGGTGAGACGCTGGAACAGATTGCCCAGAGAAGTTGTGGATGCTCTATCGTTGGAAATGTTCAAGGTCTGATTGGGTGGGGCTTTGAGCAACCTGAGCTAGTTGAAGATGTCCCTGCCCATGGTAGGGGGGTTGGACTATATGAACTTTAAAGGTCCCTTCCAACTCCAACCATTCTATGATTCTATGAATAACAGTATCTCCGAAGCTTTATATTTTGGTTATTAACATGCACTTAGAGATCATGAATGGGAGCTGGAGTTCAAGTCTTGGCAGTAATGTGTTCCTGGCACAAACATAAGAAAAATGTTTCTATTTTATCACATTGCTAGAAAACAATTATTTTTTTCTACTTCTAACTGCAGCTGAATCACAATTTTTATCAGATGTCTCTGATCCAGGAGAGGAGAAAATTCACTATTGCCTTTTAAAAGAAAACAGAGAACTACAGAACTGACACCACAAATGATGATAATTAGAAGATTTGTTGGAAGGTGAGCCCACATACATTTTTTTCATTTCCTGTAAAGAGTTTTCTCTCAGCACCAACTTTTCTCAGTAAAGAAGTGGAGACAACAATAATAATCTTATTATCCACAAGACTAACTTATGAAAGCCTCAAGATTTTCAGAAAATAATTCCTAACAGTCTTATCTCTTTTTCAAGTTCTGCTTATGGGGATTCCTGTTGCTGAAGACCTCACTTTTCCAGGGAAAAGACTGTGCTTTTGAAGGTACACTTTTTGAAGGTATACATAGGTAATGTATTTGTGTGGATAATTATATTCAGTGCGCACCTATATTTTAAAGGTCTCTTCTCTTTTCTTCCTAAAACAGACTACAGAAGGTATAGGATCTGCCTTAGTGAATGAGCAAGGTTATGCTTTGGTTCTAAAGCTTGGTTGGTTGATTGATTTTTAGTAACAGTATACAGGCATCATCTTCTTTCCAGTCACATACGCTCAATCTTTCTCAAAATAAACAATAAATTGCATCTTGAAAATAAACTATATACCTACATATATATGTTTTTGTGTAAGTACTCAGACACAAGAACCCCTGATAAAGCAGATAGCCAAAATTTAGAAGACTTTTTTTTTTCCCAAATGTAGATTAAACCTCATGACTAATAATCTTCTCCTTAAATGAAATATTTCAAAACTGTGTAATTCTTAACTTTCCATAAGGTCTTAACATTTTGGGTTTTTGCTTCATTTCATTGCTTCAATACCTTTGCTATAATAATATCATTAGTGTTATAAACACAATAAAACCAAAATGTAAAATTATGGTGTCATAAATATATATATTTTTTTAATTTTATCACATATTTTAATTCCACTAAATTGACATTTTTAAAGAGGAAATATATTGCATCAGAAATATGTTGACTAGTTTTGCTTACTAACATAACCCTACTAAAACACTTGGAAATTTCCTGAACCCTGTGAAATATAAGGGTTTTTTTCTGTGTTTATTTTGCCTTTATGTCACCTTGCCTTTGGCATGCCCTAACTGAATAGAGACTATCTGCAGGAGTAAAGAAAGTTTTTATCTTCTGTGGATGAGCTGATGGCTTCTGGCTACATTATGTTGCACAAGAAATATAGTCTATACCCTTGTGTTCTAGATATCACAAGAATTCAGATATCTTACCAATATGAGATAGCTAAAAAAGACAGAATTGCCCTTTTGTAAGCATAAACTAAAATTTAATCTGCCTTCAGACTTACAAGTTCTTTTTTGTATATTTTCAGTTTGTAACTTCAGGGCTTCTTCATAGCTAAGGGAAACCAAGACTTTGTAACTGTTTAATACTCTTGTCTTAAAAACTAGATGTAAAACAGGTCTGTGCATCTCTTTGATACCATACAAAATTGCAAGGAACTATGGTTCACATTAGGCATATCAATTCATTATCTTAAGATGACTGACATTTTTCAAAATGAGATAATTGAAGATAGGTTTTAAAATGCAGCACAGTTCTGGTAAGCTTCTTAAGAATAGTATAAAGTAAAGCTAGTTTTAAGAAACTGCTGGAAATTCTTATCATAAAAATAATCTTTTGAAGGCAAGGAAACAGCAAGCCTGTGATTTCAAAATAGAATAAAAATCAAATTTCCCAGTAGTACATATTCATGAACTATCTTTTTGTTTTTCAGTCAGCTGCAGCAGATGCGTAATATACATCGTCTATGCACATATTATTTTGCCAGATCAGTGGTTAAAAAATGGCTTGTATTGTACTAAAATTCATCACATTTCAAATGTGCATTTGTCTTCCAACTATGAAGAGCCATATTATAAATCCTTTGATCAAATTGTGGCTTCAGCAAGTTTTGTTTCCTACACGGGTCCTTTGATTGCAAAAGGTCTTCCTCTGTCAAACTGTTTGCTGTGTCAGGATTTTGGAATGCATGTTCCTCTCAAACCACATGCAATTTTGCAAGTGGCCGTATCCAATAATTAAAAAGTTTGTATTACTACTGGAGAAATCTTGATCAGTTGTAATGGATAAAACTCTAGAATGCAAATGTGCTGAGTCATTTACCAAAGTGGAATTGACATGAAAACTGGGCAGTACCCTTTCAATTCCTCACAAATGTTCAGACAAAAATATTTGATATCCTGGGAGTTTGAATTGATTTCCTCCTTTTCAGTCCATTTAAGAAGGACTTCCCACCTAAGCATTAACTGAATGGCAGACTGATGGTTGCTATAGTATCTTTCTACCTGCCTGAATTCTGGTATTGAACTACTGTGTCAGCCACTGAGGTCTTTTCGCTTATGGTTCAACTCTCAACAGTCTCCTAACAGCACTCTGACGTGGAAATTCTTTCTTTCTTGGTAAGAACTTTACTTTCACAAACATGATATCTCTTCCGAGGTTAGAGCTTGAAAAAAAACAGTGTAAAGTGTGATAGATTCCTGTAAAATATACTTGGTAATCTTGTACACTGAAAGCCAGCTATTTTTTGCCACTATCACAGAAAGAAATACTCTGTAGTTCCTGAGACATGTAAAATGTGCTGCAGGTGAGACCATTCCAGTTGAAAATTCCTCTTGAGTATTAACAGAAATTCTCTAATGAAGAAAGACAGAGAAAGCAGACTGTTTAGAAGACCATGGAGGAAAATTCTGGTCATTATGTTGAATGTCCTAGTGTGGACTATTTTAATAATAACTTTTTTTTTTTTTACAGTAAATTTTTCAAAAGATAAGACATGCAAAGACGGTTGATACTGTACACAAATCAAGGTAAATAAAATATATCTTCTAAACATGCTGCTGCTTTTCCTTGTAAGTGTTTTGCTAATACTTTTTTTGCTATTTTGATAATGTTTAAAATGCTACTACACCTTCCAGAAATACTACAACAGTCTAGTAACCTCAGAAAATGTTAAAATTGGGAGTTGAATAAGGAAGGCAATGTTGTTGTTACACATTGTTTTTATGAATTTTATTGTAGGGGCAGAAAAAA
This sequence comes from Nipponia nippon, assembly GCF_047370975.1. Lineage (NCBI taxonomy): Eukaryota > Metazoa > Chordata > Aves > Pelecaniformes > Threskiornithidae > Nipponia > Nipponia nippon. The sequence goes on from NW_028262336.1 coordinate 24,861,915, forward strand.
AATATGTAAGGGATATTAACCAGAATTTAATTCCTAACCTCTGGGTTTCCTGCTCTGGCAAAAAAGAAGATAACAAATAAGAACATAACTTTTATAACAAATATGGTGGATAACTTTACAATGAATGTACTGCAATATACACATATATTATTAGAATTGTTTGAAAATAATTTAATGACCTTGAAAACATCATTGAAGTTTGGAATAACCAGGGCATATAATATTACTTACTTGAAGAAACTGTTAGGCTCTCTTGGCAAGGTTCTCTGCAAGCTTGAAGGCAGCATGAAACCTGCCAATACTAGCGCAATAATGCACTAATAAATAGCATGGGAAATCTGTATAAATCAACCAGTTGGCACAGAGTTTACTTTCCTTTCTGCAAGGAAGTTGGACATTTTTCTTCATCTGCTTCAAAAAAATAATGCTCTGCTATATTTTATTGTAACAGATATTTGAGGCTGAACAGGTGTACAACTTTTTACTGAGATTATAATACTTCTCAATATAAAGTGCTACATGCTGTTTTTACAAGTTGACTTAATTCCTTGCCAGTGGACACAAACTTCTGATCCCTGATTCAGAGAGTGAGAAAAAGAATAACAATTAAAGAAATACTTGTATAACACAGATTCATAGAATCATAGAATCATTTAGGTTGGAAAAGACCTTTAAGATCATCAAGTCCAACCGTTAACCCAGCACTGCCAAGTCCACCACTAAACCATGTCCCTAAGCACCACATCTACAAGTGTTTTAAATACCTCCAGGGATGGGGACTCAATCACTTCCCTGGGCAGCCTATTCCAGTGCCTAACTACCCTTTCAGTGAAGAAATTTTTCCTAATATCCAATCTAAACCTCTCCTGGTGCAATTTGAGGCCATTTCTGCTAGTCTTATCACTGCTAGTCTTATCACTTGTTACTTGGGAGAAGAGAAGCAGGACCTTCCCTTCATGAACCCATGCTGGCAGAGCCTGATTGCCTTGTTGTCCTGTACGTGCGGCATGATGGCACTCAGGATGATCTGCTCCATGACCTTCCCCAGCACTGAGGTCAGGTTGACAGGCCTGTAGTTCCCTGGATCCTCCTTTGGACCCTTCTTGTAGATGGGCATTGCATTTGCTAACTTCCAGTCAACTGGGACCTCTACGCTTAGCTGGGACTGCTGATAGATGATGGAAAGTGGCTTGCTGAGCAGTTCTGCCAGCTCCCTCAGTACCCTTGGGTGGATCCCATCTGGCCCCATAGACTTGTGTGTTTCTATGTGGTGTAGCAGGTTGCTAACCATTTCTCCTTCGGTTATGGGGGCTTCATTCTGCTCTCAGTCCCTGTCTTCCAGCTCAGGGGGCTGGGTACCCCGAGAAGAACTGGTCTTAGCATTAAAGACTGATGCAAAGAAAGCATTAAGTACCTCAGCCTTTTCCTCAGCCTTTGTCACTATGTTTCCCCCCATCCAATAAAGGATGGAGATTGTCCTTAGATCTCCTTTTGTTGCTAATGTATTTGTAGAAACATTTTTTATTGTCTTTCACGGCAGTAGCCAGATTAAGTTCTACTTGGGCTTTGGCCCTTCTAATTTTCTCCCTGCATAACCTCATGTCACCCTTGTAGACCTCCTGAGCTGCCTGCCCCTTCTTCCAAAGATGGTCAACTCTCCTTTTATTCCTGAGTTCCAGACAAAGCTCTCTGTTCAGCCAGGCCGGTCTTCTCCCCTGCCAGCTTGTCTTTCGGCACATGGGGATGGCCTGCTCCTGCACCTTTAAGATTGCCTTCTTGAAGAATGTCCAGCCTTCCTGGACTCCTTTGCCCTTCAGGACTGCCTCCCAAGGGACTCTGTCAACCAGACTCCTAAACAGGGCAAAGTCCACCCTCCAGAAGTCCAGAGTAGCAGTTCTGCTGAGCCCCCTCCTTACTTCTCCAACAGTTGAAAACTCTTATCATTTCATGATTGCTATGCCCAAGATGGCCTCCAACCATCACATCTCCCACAAGTCCTTCTCTGTTCACGAACAACAGGTCCAGTGGGGTGCCTTCCCTACTTGGCTCCCTCACTAGCTGCGTGAGGAAGTTATCTTCCACACACTCCAGGAACCTCCTAGACTGTTTCCTCTCCGCTGTATTGTATTTCCAGCAGAGATCTCGTAAGTGGAAGTCCCCCACGAGAACAGGGGCTAGCAATCATGAGACTTCTCACATTTATCCTCCTTCCTCTGTAGTCTCTATTTCCCATATGTTCATTGTGGGCTACACTATCTCCACCAAAATTCTTTCAGCATTGGATGGAGTAGGAGGGGCAGGTGTTTTGCTTACATGTAAGTAACATACAACTGTGTTTTGCTTTTTTTTGCATGAGATGGTGTTTGGCCATTCTGGCCATAACGGTTCCTCTCTGCCACCCTACATGTAATGGTTTCCTGCCACCCTGTGCTTTTGTGTCTCTGCTCTGGTCTAGATTGCCCACAGGCTGTGGTGCCTCAGGTCTGTTCCCTCCCTGCCATGGGTTGTGCCCAGGCTGCAGTTTTTTGGTGGTGTCCCTGCTCAAGCATGGTTCACCCACAGGTCATGGTAGCTCAGGGGTGTCCCTGCTCTGGTGTGGGTCATCCATGGAATGCAGTCCTTCACTGTTGTCCCAGCCTCAGCATAGGTGACCCATAGCCACAGTGTCTCGGAAGTGTCCCTGGTCTAGCACATGTCACCCTTTGTGACCAGCACATGACAGTTCATGGCCTTGTCCCAAACAGGGCACCACTGTAACCCCCTCTTATTTACACCTTGTCACTTCTGGCCTTTACAAACAGGTGCTGAAAGTGGGAAGCCTGTCAGATTTGCACGGATTTGGGTGGCCACCAGACTGAAACCCAAGAAATGAACACTAAGATGGGATTATGATCAGGAAGGTAAGACTGAAGACTGGGACTCAGTCAGGATGCCAGAATAAGAGGAGAAAAGCATCAGAAAAATTCCAGTGTGGCACCAGCAGGGACAACTGCAAGTGGCTGGGTGAAAAGTCTGCCCTGGACAGGATGAAGGAGGCTGAGACTGTGGTGGAGAGTCCATAGGTGTTAAATTAAAAATTGCCATGAAAGAAGGCACTGTATTTCACCAACACATAGTATGTGTTCCAGCAAAACTATTCAGTCATTAATAATTCCATGTGTGCTCTGCTCCTTCTTTGCCAGCCTCAGGAAATCTCTGTATCACTCATATTTTTCTTGCACATGTTATAAAGACCATCTGCTAGTTACCAGCCTGGCACACAAGTGCCCTGAAGTGTCTGTGCAAATGTAAAAGTATGTGCAAAGATGTTTCCCCAGCCTAGCATGTTAATGAGGCACACTATCCTTGGAATATCCTTAGAGCAAACAGGAGGGATCTTCACAGTGTGACTTCCTGTTGTGAGCCGGACACAGGGAATAACATCTACTCAGGCTACTGAGAAAAATTCAGGTGCCACGAGGATATTCCAGGCTGGATATTTCCTACTCTGTTGAGTTTCTACTTCCTTTCATCATTTCTCAGCAGCAGCAACAACAGGAAGAAGAAGAAGAAAAAAAGATGGAAAAAAACCCCAACCCAATTGTCTGAAGATGTTTGTCTATATGTGGTACTCTTTTTTGTTTTCACTTTAGTATATTCCACATTGTTAAAAACAATGGTAAGACTGTTCCTCTGAACCTTCAGGAAAAGTTCTCATTCAGATACAAATTCTACCTGTTCAGTCTCACAGAGCAAAGGTGCATTCTGCTGTAATTAAATCAAACAAAAAAAACCAGCCAAACAAGAACAAACAGATGGTATGCATCATACTACAATCTTTAGGAGTCACTTTGAAGTAGTGTTCTTTGTCATAAGCACTGTCACAATGTAGTATAGTAACAGCTTCTGATTTTTAGTTTTCAAAAGTGTTTTGTATAATGTGTTGAAGTAACACAAGTATTTGTCTGCATTTTTTTGTAGAATATTAATTTATATTGAATATTGATCAGGGAACCACCATTCACATCAAGAACTGAATGCACAGAGCAAGCCGAAAATCTGGATAAAAGTATTGCTGAGTCCAGACCACACAGACATATTCTGAAATTTGTTTTCAAATCTTTTCCAGAGTACAGGATCTCAGCAGACTAAGTTCAGAAAGAATCAGACAGTAGATTTTTTTCATTAAAAAGAAAGTTATTAATGCATTTAACTACTCTCTGATTAATAACACATAAACACAAATGCAATAAAAGTTTTTCAGAGAAATACTACGGCCTTTATGTTAGCAAACAGTAAGTGACAGTGCAGCAGATTCCCTTCTGGGCTTGTATGTCTTGCCATCCCCATTACTTGTTTCTGACAACTAACACCCACTTCTCATGCAAAACTTGCCTTAAACTTTTTCTTCAAGGAAAATTGTAGTTTTTCTAATACCGTATTGTAATTCTATTTGTCATTCTTGTCATATTGCTTAAATGTCACTCTGGAGAAAATAATATAGTAATTGGCAGTGATTTGTTTAGAATGTTTGCTCTCGGTCTAGTCCTTCAGAGCAGCAGTCCTCTAACTTTTGTATTGGGGAATTACACTTCTTGCTTTCTGTAATAGTCTATGCTTTCTCTTTTTTGCCTCTTCACCACAGAGATAGGTACATGCAGATTTGCCTGTGTGCACATTCCTAGATTCATATATGAATGCACAATCACTTTTCTGGTCTGCTGCAAGCTCTCACCTGTCCATTTCCAGTATCCCATTGACTGTAAGAGAACACCACCCCAGTAAAATAGTTCTAGCTCTCAGGAGTCAGCTTGCTTTGTCTAGTTTACTCAGGGTAGTGCATGAATTTTCTGCACTGTCTCAAAGTTAAATAATACTGATCCTGTTCTCTTTCCAAAATCCTCACATTCTAGAGGTCAGTGTGAACCACTCCCTTCCCTTTTGCTTAAGAATGTCTTCTCTAGCAGTAAATTTATTCTGTAGAATATTTTCAAATGTCTTACTCTGAACAGGAACTACCTATTGTCATGGTTGACTTTAATAAAGCTAAACATTCTGATTTAAGGAATGAATTTTAAGTAGCAATGTGTCCTGAGTAGAGCTGTTCACCCTTCAAGAACAGAGACAATAAAATAGGATAAAACCAGGCATAGTTGCATTTTGTTACAAGATAAAAATTGCAGTAGATAATTTACTCACTGAAGATATTTAAAATAATTATCCTGAAATTCTAGACATGACTGAATGAAATCCAGATGATTTAAAAACCAGCAAAATACTGCAATCACTGAATAGAAAAAAGAAAAAGTTCAATTTCTCCATCCAAGGTTTTACAGGCCATTTTTTGTTATTATATGAATTAGATGTGAAGTAAGACTATCACACCCTATAATACAGGGTGTTCCCAATGAAGTTTAGCTTCTATATTTCACTTTCAGATGCAACTAGTAAATACATTATTTTTTATTACAGATTTCAGGAAAAGTTTTGAGGCTGTAAACCTGTAGATATATATACGTTGGTAACAGAATCAATCACATTTCCATCATTTTGCAGTTGTGTACCACTAATGCATTAACAAAGAATTTCAGTGAGGGAAAGTCTTTTGGTGGATTCTTATGTCAGAGTTTCAAAAGCAGACTGAATTGTAGGCTAACTAGCATTTTAAGGATTAAAAACATATTTTGTAGACCATGAAATAATAGACATCTTTAACAGAAAGCAACATAATAAATTCAAGATGATAGCCACATCAAATGAAAGATTCCTCTTATCAATATGAGTGAATATATTTTGCTGTACTTTCAAATGACACATTTCTTGCATTTTCTGTGGTATGGCACCATATATAAGAATTCTATTCCTAATTTTTATTTTTTCCATTTCATGGACCCAGTTCTGAAGTTAAATAGTTGATATTAATAGCTGACTGGAGTTTCTTCTTTTTTTTTCCACATCAAAATACAGTGCTCTTGTCCTTCATTTTTCTAATCTGTTTGTGAAGCTCATTTCTCTTTACACTTTTTCATGAGTGTACATGGAAAGTTTCATGACAACCCTGTAATATTGTATTATATTAGATACTTTGTGCATTGTAAATGTCTGACTCAGGATGAAAATTAAGCAAATAATGTCTATTTCAGTGTGTCTTTTTGCTACTATGCTAAGAACACTTAGTTACACCTTCCTTAATAATACCTCAATACTGTTCTGTTTATAATAATTTCTCTTATATACTAGTATCTCTTTTTAGGGTGTAGTTGTTCCCATGATTTGGAAAAAGGGACTTGATTTCTGTGAGCTACTAACAGCTTTAGATTCCTGCATTGTTTCTTAGGGCCATTTTAGATGTTTTCCTTCATTTTTATACTGCAAGAATTTCTATAGGAATTTCTTTGCTGCATATTATTTCTGTTCTTCACTGAGCCATTGCAATTTGATAACATGCTCTGGCCTTTTCAGTTTCTTGCCTTGTTCTGTCTACTGAATTTCTGCTTTAAGAAACTTATTTGACTCAAATAGGTTAAGAGATCACAATGTCCTGAGTTTTCTTACAAAACTACTCCAGAATTTGGAGCTCCTTGGATTCTGAGGTTTTTATACATTTTCCACTGAAGTCACAAGATATTGAAGCCATGGATGTTGGTGCATAAGCTGTTGCCGCCTTTCTGTAGAACCAAGATGAGCTGGCACTGCTGCAGTAATTGTAATCCTTCAGTGTAGGACTGATTATGGCCGTTACACCGAAAGGACTTCACTAACATCCTGCAACACCTACTTGTAGCAGATATGTAGAAATATCGATGCAGCATTGAATAAACTCAAACATAACCATATCTATGTAAAGCAAAATATTAGTCTGCTATTGAACCATAAGAAAAAGCTAAAGCATTACTATTCCACAGCAGTGTAAAAGCTATTAAATGTAGAGTTTTTGTCTTTAGTATGTCCATAAAGTTCACCAGAAAGCCATGACATCAGTGTGCCCTTGACACTTTGTGTCAAAAAAGTACTGCTTGAATGCCAGAAAATTTGAATTGTTTGGCTCAGGTATTATGGACCCCACTCAGATCATAAAAGGGAGTATAATCTCATTCTTTCAGCTGTACAGGAATATCATAGGAATGAAAGAATCTCATTCTTTCTGCTGCTATCTATGCAGTTATTCCTAGCATTAAAAGTGGAAGTGTGATGCATTTTTTCAGTTTAATAGTAGAGACAAAAACTCTGGGGAGAAGAAAGAGAATGCCAATTTGTTTGAGCTGAAATGAAACAGAACTCTTTTGATGAAACCAAAAATATTATCTTCTCAAAATATGTCCTTCTCTCTCCTTTTCTGGATGAAAACCTTTTGTCAAATTCAACTTGATTTTGCAGATAGCTTTGCTTCCTCTGCATCTGTTTTTAAGTTAATTTCTTAAATGTAAAAGAAAAGAAAGAAGAAAAAAAAAAGCATACAACCCAAGAGATGAGCTACAACTGACAGCAGTATCTTAGGCTTTTTACTGCCTGAAGTCAAAACTCAAGGCATACAGTCTTCAGCATTCTTCTGTGCAGTAGATTATTGTGCACAGCCATCAGTGCATTGCAGCACAGCTGCAAGTCAGTTTTTTGTGAGAACAGCTGAGAGGATGACAAACAGGTTACTCTACTGTCTCAGAGAGGCTGAGTCAAAATTTGGTTGATTTTTGGAAAATGAATTTTCTTTAAATAAGATTGCTGCCATTCCTAGAGCTTCAAGACAAATAATGCATCCTTCCATTCTACTAATCCAAATATTATATTTTGGCTGAAAGAATGTAATTAACATTGGCTTATAATCAGTTGTTGACATTAGTAAGCTTTGAAACCATTTCTTATTCAAATAATTTTTCATGCTGCTAATATAAAGCATTATACTGTGACATCAGCATAAAAATTTTCATATAGAGGGAAGGGGATGTTAGTGCATAAACTTTTGATTCTGTACACCTTTACCACAGCTGATGACCAAAGTTTTTACAAACAGACAACAGTTAACACTATTTTTCTAACTCTTGAAATGACTTAGGCTTCAGTACATTCAAAGAAGATCTTAGTAATTCCTTTGTCTTAGCAATTTCAACATCCAGGTTTGGTTTCCTGATCCAATGATAGATGTACATTTTCTTTAAAATATCACACGGTTCACAAGCGAAAACCAGCTATCTAAGGCATTAGATAATTTGCATATGAGTCGTAATGATTGCACATATATACGCACAAACACTACAAGTAAGTTAATAAGCATGCTTTTATGGCAAAGCTGGTGTAAATCCATGGAGCTCCACTGACATATATGTACTCATTGCAACACTAGTACATACTGTGATGAACATACATTCTTTCTTTCTCTCCACATATGCAGATATGCACATATGCTTAAATATGATTCTTTATTATAAGTTCACAAGCTGAGTACATTTGTAATTGGTGGAGATACCCGTAAAATGCTGGCTGGACTTTTTTCCCCCTTCCCTCCTCCTCTTCATGTTATATTGGAAGACAGAACTGGAAACCCAGAATTTCTGTTTGCTCTCAGGGTGCAGTTACTTAGATTCTAGCTGCATGTTGTAATACCTTCAGGCTCCTGGGCTTAGCTCAGATTGATTTTGGTAAACCATTTCTGTTGGATGATGTTATAGTGCTCATTGTTCACTATGACAATAGTTTGTGTTAATCAATACAGTTAAATACTGCTTTATCCAAACACAGCATGTGTTCCCTCCATTGAATAATCAGGATGTCTATATCATATCATAATTGATGATAAAGAACAGTTTTCTTTAACTGTGGGAGAGAGAAGATGAAGAAATAATACTATTTTTCTCAGTTAGGCACGATCAAAAGGAGATTTTGACCTGTGAAAATTTCATAGGTTAGAAGTGTGCACAGATGTCTGTTCAAAGCCTAGCTGTTCTAAAATGGGCCTTTATTCCTTCTTTTCTAAAATTCTTTAGACAGGTGAAAAGTGATATTTCATGATCATACAAAGTCATCAGAAATATTAAAGAATTGATAAAAAGAATATGGCATTTGATCTGTATAGAAGAATCTCCTGGACAAAAAAAGGCAAATAAGAAATCAAAAAGTAAGGATGAAGAACTCCTTGGGCATCACTAAGAGCTTATGCTAACATGACTGAAATAACTTCATTGAATTCAACCATATGAGACAGTATATAATTAATGGTATATGTTATTAGGAACCAAACCTTTTTTTTATTTGTACCCTTTTTCTTAAACTCTGGAAGTCAAAATACATATTTTAATGGGGTTACATCAGGCTGGCAGCCAGTCACAAGTGGGGTTCCCCAGGGCTCAATTTTAGGGCCAGTGAGTAAAGCCTGTCAGAGTTCAAGGAGTGGCTGGATGACGCTCTTAATTATATGGTGTAGTTTTAGGTAGTTCTGTGAGGAGCAGGGAGTTGGACTCGATGATCCTTATGGGTTCCTTACAGCTCCAGATATTCTATTATTCTATGATTAAAAATAGGATAGATAGTACCTGAATTCACCTACATTTCTGAGGAATTTGATCTGTAGATGCATTTGAAATGCTGGCTAAGCTCCTTTACTTAAAGAATTCTCTCACGAAACACTCACCTTCTGCAACCAAGGAAAGAGTCAAACTGAATAATTGATGGACACAATTTAGATGAGGTATAAGCAAGAGGTTACTATTCAGATACTTACCATCAAACAATCAAAAAATTCAACATCTGCACACTCCAGTTAGTATGCCAAATTTTCATCTGTTTGCATTAAACAGAGCAAGATTATACTTTCTACATAATAGATTATATAATGTAATTGCACTAGCAATTTTTATACTAGAAGTTATTGTGCTATAATAATCAAATATTCATTGTTTATAGAAAAATGTAAATAATACTGTGCTATTTTCCAAATATATTTAATTAATTAATTGAGTCGTATATTAAACATGTCACAGAGTGAAAACAGAAAAGAAAGCAAGGTGAAAATATTTCATTCTTTTCTTAGCCATCAGTATTAATATAAGCTCATTTATTTTGGCTCAATTTTAGACATTTAAGTTAATCTGAGCAAAATTATTATTTAATTTCAGAATTTTGAGTTCCCTTCCCCCTTCCGTGAATCTGTTAATTTAAGACATATATATTCTCCCTCTTTATAATATAATTAGCAAAGGTATTTCTGCTTCGAGTTAAGATTTCTAGCCGTTTTCTCCAGATTAAGAAAATGTTGTTGTGTAAAGTTTCCAAGTTAAATCTGGCTCTTTTTTTCTTTTTAATTTGATTTTATTTGCTTTAATTATGGTTAGTGATAATTCTGCTGTTTATGAGAAATACCCTGGCATAAACAGCTTTTTGCATTTATTAAAGTAGTCTCATTTTGTGGCAAAGTTGCAAACTGCCTGCTTTATAACAGACAATTGAATACGATGGAGGATGAAAGAGGAGGCAAGGCAAGGAGCTATGTTTCTTCCAAACTTTTAATATAGCCCTACTTATGTATGTTTTCACAGATTCTTGCTGTTTAACAGGTAAACTTCTGCCTGTGCCACATTGGTTCCACCCTGTCAGAAATCCTCCATATAATGAAGGTAGGGATGCTTGTGTATCATCCTCAAAGCATAACAGCTCTCTTTCCAGCATCTGAAGAGATTAAGTACAATTCACATGTGATTACGCCTTCTACCTGCCAATGCAACAGCAGTAGGATGAAAGTCCAGAGAACTTCTGCCGCCCATGTTTTCTATACTTTACATAGGCAGTCATAGTTTTGTCACACTTTATCTTTTGACTAGCATTTCCTTGCGTGTTTCCCACCTTCCTTTTGTATATAACATTTTTAAAAGAAATTACAAACTTACTCTTTTTCTTTAGGACATTGGAGGTATTCTGGTTAAATTTAGCTAATGAATAAAGCACTAACTTCTACATCATAGAATCATAGAATAGTTAGGGTTAGGAGAGAGCTTTAAAGGTCATCAGCCCAGGCCCCCTGCAATGTGCAGGGACATCTTCAACTAGGTCAGGTTGCTCAGAGCCCCATCCAACCTGGCCTTGAATGTTTCCAGGGATGGGGCATCTACCACCTCTCTGGGCAACCTGTGTCAGTGTTTCACCACCCTCATTGTAAAAAATTTCTTACTTATGTCCAATCTAAATCTATCCTCTTTTACTTTAAAACCATTACCCCTTGTCCTGTTGCTGCAGGCCCTACTAAAAAGTCTGTCCCCATCTTTCTTATAAGCCCCCTTCAAGTACTGAAAGGCCACAATAAGGTCTCCCTGGAGCCTTCACTTCTCCAGGCTGAACAACCCCAACTCTCTCAGCCTTTCCTCATAAGAGAAGTGTTTCAGCCCTCTGATCATTTTTGTGGCCCTCTTCTGGACTTGCTCCAACAGGTCCATGTCTTTCCTGTGCTGAGGACTCCAGAGCCAGACGCAGTACTCAACATATAGGACAGACCTAACTAATTGATATGCGTTTTCATTCAGTTCTCTGTAAAGCTAAAAATCTCATAAAGTGGCAAGGATAGAAGAGTTTGCCATGTTAATATCCTTTTGCTCATGTGTATGGAAGAGATTTTGTATAAAAGCCTAATCATACACTTGTACTTTCAGTACCAAATTAATATTCTTATTGTAAATTAATACTTTCCTGTAATATTTGTATGTACACGCAACATTCATGCATATATATAGCAATCCTGTTTGTGTTTGTTTAGCATTCTAGTCCACCAATTAATAATTTACTGAAATTGAATTATTCTTTATAGGGATAATCTTTGTGGGAAAAAATAAAATCCCCTTAACCAGTTTAACTTCATTCTGCCTTTGGGGAAGGAACAGCAGATGATGCCAACACCTACACATCAGTGCACAGGTGCATGAAGGTTGTAAGGGTTGAATTCTGTTACTGAGGAAAAGGTATCTTGTTCAAACTGCATTAAGCTGATTATGGAAGGAATATCCTGAATACAAATTGTTGTCCCAGCAAACACAGTCTTTTTATGGAGCAGCTGCATTCCTAGATCTTATGTGATCAAATAGGTTAAATCACAAGTAATCCCTGAAGGTACTGAAGAAGCTCACAAAACCTGTCATCAGCTTTTCATCTCCTGTCTCCTAATGAATCTTACATATTGACATGAATAAAAAGGAAGAAGTGTGAGGTTTTTTTCACAGTTAAAATAAATGATTGGACTCTTCACCTATTGCATAATCTTGATGCAATCACTTAGAGCCAAATCTCTGCTCACCTGTGTTTTTCCTATCTTCAGTACAAAAAAATTTTCTTCAGTTTGAAGGGCTTTAAGTATCTTGTTCTCTGGAAGGATAAAGATATACGCTTGAATCTTCTTCTTAGCCAGTGACTAAATAACTGTACTTGATGTATTTGATCACACCTCTACCCCCAAACACCTCCGCTGATCATATCAGGGTTTTATGATTTCAAATTTCTCAGCTTTGTAAGGCATTTCTACCTTCAGTGCTAAAGAGAATGTTCTTAAATTGCTAAGAGGTTTGATGTGAGAGGGAAAATCCTATCTATCGTTTATATCGAGTAACAACTTTAAATCATTTGAATTTGTTTCCTCAGTATGTGCTTGTTCCTTTTAAAAATTAGATGTTCTGGAAATGTAATTAAGATAGTATTTTTTCCATTCAATAAGAAGTACTACTATAAGAGAGAAACATCAGTTTTCAAGCAATGCAGCAGTCTGGAATCTGCATCTTAATTGAATACAGGCTTTTCTATTGTTCTTGCTTAGTCAGTTTTACAGCTCTAGCTTTGAGGTACATCTTTCACAATAAGACTAAAAGAACAATTTAAAAGACAAGCTGCATATGGCAGAGTTCAGTGGAATCTAAAAAAAAAAGAAAAAAAAAAAAGAGGTACCTTACGTAATAGGAAGAGCACCCAAGGTGACAGAAAAGATTACATAAAACATTGATTCTTGTGGGGTGAAAATACCACATCTGAGAATATACAAAGTATTTTTTTTTCCCCCCAGGATAAGAAGGAATCCAGTTATACTGTAGCTTCACCTGCTATATGCTCAAATATGCACTGAGAACACAAACCTGTCATGGGTTCATACTGCTGCAAATTGGACCGGAAAGCCCAATCTGATGCTTGACATCTGTCTTACAATAGCTCAGTGAAGTCTTATCAAAATACAGTATATCATTGCAAAGCTATAACTACTGCCTTGGGGTTTTCTTCCCTTTCTCTGTCATTTCCATGCTACATCAATATTTTAATTTATTATTTTGTAGCAATACTTCCACTTCTCCTTGAAAAGTTTCACTGTTACCTTTTGCTCATTCCTTGCTTGGACACTGTTGAAGACTGATCAATAGGCTCAGTGGAAATCTGATTGGACCCTGCAGAGTAGTTCTGATGTGTCTCCTATGTGGGAATCTCTATTTCTAAAAGCAAGAATAGACAAAATTAAAATTAATTTTATGATAAGGTGTTAAATGTTCCTCTTTATTTCAGACTCTCTCTCAAGGATCCTAAGAGAGAGAGTCCAGCACAATCTCCCTGAATATAACTATTCAACTGTACAGGAAATAACTATACCAGATTACTGTAGACCTGTTAACAGATACAAAAGGTAAATATATCTTTTATTTTGGCTTTAAGCATTACAGTAACCCACTGAAGTTAAGAATTGTCTATGAATGGATATGAAAGATGAATGAATGGATATAAAAAACAGATATGGATAAAACACATACAAAGTTCATTGCTACATCAAGACACAAAGGAAAAGGAAAGGGAAATTAAAGATTTGGTCAGGAATTGGCTGCTGAGATGCTTTTATAATGCATTTCCAATGTTTGCCTAACTTTCTGTTCATTCTTTGGATTGTTTATTTTCATAAAATAATAAAAACATTCAAAAATAATAACTGTGTAAAATCTTAGATCTTCTATTTCCAAAACTTCCTTTGCTGTTTTCTCCAGTTCCAATGAATTGTTTTACCCCAAGTTTTGACTTTACAAATTTTTGCCCAGAGGGTTTGAATTAGAATTTGCCTAATTCCAACCAACATTCTAGCTACATGTTTATTACTCCAAGCCAGTCTCTGCTCAAGCAGTGACAAACCACCTGTGGGAATATATCAGGCAATCATGAATCCCAGCCAGCTGTAACTACAGCAGGCAAATTGCTGGTTCATTGGAATAGTCTACCTTTATTTATTTATCCCTAATTATAATACAAGGATTTTAGAAAATGAAATTACAGCTGCTATCTGCAAGGCCAACCTCTCCCAGCAGAATATGTTCAAACTGTATAGAAAAAGTTTATTTAAAATAATACTTCATCTCTCAAAATTAACCTTCATCTGTGTAGACTGGCAATAAAATGTTACTTAGAATTGTAATCCAAGAAGTATAAAAGGGCAAAAAATCCCTGGAGAAGGAAATGTTCAGACTTCTACCTTTAAAATAAATGTTCCAGACAGGAGAGAGATTTTTGAATGTAAGCTTAATGTACATTATACTAAATGAATTCTTGCCATATAGAATCTCATGGATGAAAGGTTTATTTGAATAGTTTTATTCAATTTGAAATAGGCTATTGTGACATTTTAACATTGTAAAAATGGGCTTTTACAGTGTTTAATACGTGTAAAATGAGTTGGCTTTTCAACATCTGTTCTGAAATATTTACAAAATTCCCCTATTAAATTTAACATTGTGTTCTGAAGTATTCTACACAGTGTAATCAAAAATCCTGGTATATTTTGTTTCATTCAAATCTTAGATCTCTATAGAGAGCTTTCAGATGAAAACCCCTTATAGGTCTTTCTGTTGAAGATAGAAAAAATTGTATTGAGTTTTATATAAAACAAATTGTACTGCAAATCTCCAGTTGGATATAAATAATGGCTACTTCATCTGCTGTGACAGATATTTAAGTTATAAGAAGAATATAAAAGAAAAAAATAAAAGAACTAGTAATACTTTATAGAACAATTTGAAAACTCTATGAATCAAAATTTTCTATGCAATTATTCTTTCCCAATACTCATACATTTTTTTGTTCTTGGTTCTTTTGGTTTTTGTTTGTTCTTTTTTTAATAAAAAGGCTAACTGAGAGAAGCTCATTCCTGCAATCAAAACAATATTTTTTTTCTTATGGTTATTGTGCATGACTGCATAATAAATTATACTCTCAGTTCTGTCATATTTTATTATGATTTTAAGTCAGAACCACTAATCAGTCTCCACCTCATTTTTTCAACCTCTGAAACTGGGATGATAATGAGATCAAGATCTGACTTTTTTGTCTCCTTGTTTGATAAAATAATTTTCTATTGGAAAAGCGGATTAACTGAAACTGCAGTACCTCATGACAACATTACTGTTTAGGCAAGAAAATGTTCTTGATTACAAGGAAAAAAATACTATCATAGACCAAGAAAGAACTCAACAACAGAAGAGTTAGCAAGTTTATGTGTAGAGCCCTATTTGAGCTGTTAGAGGCTTGAGTTGCCTAAAATGGAGTAGTTAACACATCTGTTGCCCTTTGTATACATAGTTAGCTACTGAAAGAAATTGAGAAACAAGAAAAATCTACAGTCAGTCTAAGAGTTAGAGTGAGAACAGTTAGACAAGACCGAAATTCCTTGTACAGGCCTTAAAGTTACTTGTGGAATTAGAAAATAGGTTTGAAGAGCAGAATTCTATGATTTTTCTTAATTCTTACTGTTTTTCCTATAAGAGTTCTGCAAGTTCCTTTCTGGTCATTACCAAAAATCACATCATTAAACAGGGTTTGTTTAGCTGATACTGTTTTAACTCTACTTCAGTACAAATTAAATCAAGACCATGAACTACTTACTGGATTTCTTTTTTTTTGTTTGAGTTTTATTTTAATTTACAACACTGTTGTTAGGCAAAAATTGGAAAAGGAGGAATAAATTATTACTTTAAGACAGTAAAGCATATTTAATTTTTTAATGATTGTACCTATATGTTCTGTAAATCTGTAGCAGCTCCACTGTTGTGAACATTGGCTTCATATCCAATTAGTTCTTACCAGTGTTAATGACTAGATGCCAAAGAAATTCTATTTCTGCACTGTTGCAATGATTACAGACTGTGCTTTAACAATGAACAAACAAACAAAAGAAATTTTAATCTCTACAGATCAGATGCTGTTATTTAATGATCCTATTTTAAACAGTACGCCCTCTGACGTAGTCAGTGATTTGTTTTATTGGTTTGATTAGCTGTTTCTGCAATGAATTCATTCTGTTCACTGATGACAAAAATAAAGCAGCATTGACATGCAGTTTGAACAAAATTTCTGATGCAAATTCAATTTAACTTATTTTTCAGTTTAAAGATAGTATTGCTGCAAATTGTTCATTTGTTCCCTTGGGCATTACATCAACACATATGTAGTTTTCTGTAAATAGAACTGGAAAATGTAAAAGATAAAGTCCACAGAAATTCTCCTCATCTAGAAAAGGTTGTAGATAATTTTTCAGAACAAAAAATGTTAGAGTTATTATTTGAAGAATATATAAACTGAACTTTTGTGAAAAAATAGACTTTTCAGCAACAATATAAAAGGAATGCTAGAAGTACTACGTTAGTAGGCATGATCAACAAAGACTCAGTGTATATTTTAGAAGTCTATAATATCATGACATTCTTACAGCAGATAAATTGGGATGTATTTCTCAGTGGGTGTGGCTACATTAGTCTTTTTGATTGAAATAGGAGGGTGCTTGTTTGATTGTGTCCCCTTAAAGCTTTGTTTTCAGTCACAGCACATGCAAACTGCATTTCTGTCAGGTGAAAGTAAACTGAAAGATGTGCTGCAGGAGCCCATCTATGTGCTCCAGTTTCTAATGGACATTCATTCTGTGGACTCAGACTAGAGATGGCCTGAAATAAAACCTCAGGATGCATAAGTAATTTGAATGACATGCTCAGCACCCACTATGTTGCTCCAGAGTCCCAGTACTTGCTTATGAGAAATAGTCATTGACCCTTTCTATGGAGTAGGAGCCAGGTTTAACAAATATAGGTGAATCCCCTGGGCACGTATAGATAAGCTTTGAAATTCATTACCATAGGATGCTATGGATACTAAAGTTTACATGGAGTCCAAATGAAGGCTGGATAAATTAATGAAAGAGCAATCCATTGACTGCTCTAAATACAACCCACATTCAGTTTATGAAATCTTGAGCTCCCTCAGAGCCAGAGCACTTGTCGTTGCACTAATACACACTTCCCTTGACAACTGCTGTTGTCACTAGCCTTGGTGGACTTTCAACAGTCATTCTAATCTGTAATAGGTATTTTTCCTTGACAAATGAAGTCCTTAACTTTAAAAAAAAAAATTAAGTAGTACTGACAGCTGGAGGCATGCTGTCAGAACCCTGAGTGCAGCAGCAGATTTTAATGATTCTGGCCAGCCTCACCTGGGATATCCACCCACACCCTCTGATCATGGCCCAGGAACCCCATCTCAGCTCAGACTCGCGTATCCAGACCTGCTCTGAGCTGTGTTGTAGGTACCCTGTGTTCAGCACTGCTCCTTGCTTGCCCTGCCCTCTTTGCTCTCTTTTCTGGATTGCCCTTGTGCCTGATGTGAGGCCTTGTATTTTGCTGATGGTCAACAGACAGTTGCCAGAGCCTGTTGCTGTTATGGGACCTGCTCTGTCCACCCTGCTCAGGTGCTGTGGGACTGTGCCTGGGTCAGGTGGCACTGCCTTGTCTGTGCTAGGCTTGTCCTGAGCTCCCAGCTTGTCTTCGCTCATGGAGCAGCCCTGCTGTTCCTGCTCTCCGGGACACATACCCCTTCTTTTCTGCTATTCAAACAGTGTGAGCAGTTTGTTTTGCTTTATTTTTAAGATCTTTAGATATCTAACAGGATCTTCACAGAAAGGGAAACACTGGAAATAAGTACAACTCATGATTTTTCAGGTACAACCAGCAAAAAATGAAAATTGAGAAAAATAATTTCTCTTTTATTTCCATTCTTTCTTCTCTTGCCCTTTTCTAAATTAAGTATTGGTTTCTGGGAAGACTGCCATTGCAGTGAACAACCAGAATGAAATGGAAATTCTTTTGCTTTTGATGCTGATGCTGAAGCTTAAGTAATATGTAAAATCTAGTTTGTTGTCTGCAATAGAGAGGGCATGGACTTTTCCTACTCTGGGAAACTATGGTACATGTTATGTCAAAAAAATGAGTTCATTTTAAGTTCTGGGCCAAGGGGAAAAAAAAAAAAAGGAGGTGAAAATGGACTATAGCGCCATTGGATTTAAGCCTGTATGGAGCAAAGACTTTGTATACAAAGACCTGTGGAAATTAATGGTCTACATATTGATGGTACTGACAGCAAGGGTCCAGCTGGCGATTATTTGCAGAATCAAGTAGTATAAGGTAGTCTGAGCTCAAGTGAAGTATTAAGTCCTAATTTAAGACGACAGTGTATATATTTTCCCAGGAGAGGGTAAATGTGTAAAAGGAGCCTATTAACTGTGATACTAGAGCAGAAGCACCAGCATGTGCAAAGAAAGGTGACAAATATTATCACCTCTGTATTGATCTCTTTGTACATATATACTAATTCAGCTGACATCCCAGTACAGTCTTTCCAAAGTATTTCAGTCTCAATCAGCCTGCCTGTCATATAGAGTAATGGCTGATCTTTGGGAAAAGATACTGAGGAACACAGTAAAATATTCAATGGCTTGTGAAGAACTGGCTCTGCATTACAAACATCAAACTGGAACTAAACAAAACTCAGTTATTATAAGCAAATTTTGAGCATGTTCTTCTATGTGCAAGGAGCCCCACAGAACACCATATCTAAAATAAAGATAAAATCTATCTTAGCATTTGCACTGATGGCTGAATTATAATCATAAACACAAGTTAAAATGACAGAAGTGATTAATAGTTCTGCAGATAAATTATATGAACTCTTTTCTTGTTATATTAAAAAAAGTCTGTTGAAAGTGGGTTTTTTTGGTCATTTGATAGCTTGGATTTGACTGAAGACTGGTGTTTTACACATATTCTTTTTTTATATACATTTATTTTACAGCTGAAATCTCTGTGTTTTATTTGGTTCCACTGGGAACTAACTACTTAATTATTATTTTTAGGTACCTCATTTAGAGACATTTACTGTAGTCTTCTTCTAAATGCTTTGAAAATGTACTGTAGCTTTTTAAAGGGTTATTCCTTCATATGGACTTAATTCACTTTGTTGCTTCTAAGTCCCTGTCACTGGGTGTTTCATTTCTACCCTCCTGTTAGCTCTGACATTGTGCAATCTTCTGTTTGTTTGTTTTCAATGTGTTATGATTGGAAATGTACTGAATAACAGGTGCATAATCCTCCATGGGAGATCTTACGCAAAGTAGGAATGTGAAGAACATCTAAAAAGATGAAAAGTTGATTTGAAAATTTTCAAGAGTGTGTATCCAGTAACTAATGGTATTGATTTTGGGGTTTATGTTGTATTTGTGCATATTTTAATCATAGCTGCCTCAGATTTTGCTTCTTCAATAGTTTAGGTTCTCTTAAAAAGAGAAAAAAAGAAAGTACTTAACGTTTTGTAATTACAGGAAGTAACCCAAAATCAATTTTTCAGGAGCTAATTGAACCACAATATAAAACTTAGAAAACCAGAACAAATTTTTGTGGGTTTTAGATAATTTTTAACTAAACAAACAATAGTAACATAAAGTAATATATCTTCATGTCTGCAAATTTTAGGTTGATTGTGATTATAGAATTTGTGTTGAGGACCATTTCTTTATGGGAAAATTCTTTTGCACAAATTCATTTCAATATGTTCTATAAAAAGAATGTTTATAGATATATTTGGCATTTATATGATCAATAAATGTACGCAGAGTTCTCATGGTAAAATTTCACTGTGAGAAACCTATGGATGCACACTATAGCAGTGATTCTACTTATATACCTTTGTCTTTACTGGGACAAAATATCTAACTATTTCAAGGTATCTTTATGAAATAACAGTTGAGTTCACAGTCCACATATCAACACAAGCTGTAGCAAAACTCTTATTTAAAATGACTCCTGGTGTTCTGTTTGTTCATTTACATATTCAAGACTTCTTCCAAACTAATCTCCTTGACCTGAAAAATCATCTTTTCCAATTTTATTATTATTTTATTGACAGTAATTGTTTCCTTTTCCCCTGTGTATTAAATAGTATACTCTTGTCTGGTTTCTTCTTTTTTTTCATATTTATATTTACTTTTTCTTACCATATTCTGAAAATCATCATAAATTTGATATTAAACTGATTTTTCCTTGAAGTAACAGTTTCTCATTGTTCATATTTTTTTTTCTAAACTTCACTTCAAACTAGACTGTTTCATATAATCTCTTTTTCAGTCCTGCTCTTTCAGTTGTTCTTTTCAGAAGATAAGGGTTTCAGTCTTAAATCTAATTCCATCCATACAGGGGATTATCCTGAAGGTTTTTTTATTATCCATAATGGCAAGTGCTTGTACACTAAAATAATTTTAATTCCCTATTTTTTTTTTAATTTTTTCAGAAATAATTGTATTGGACATGTTTCAACGGTTATAGATTAAATGGAAAGTAAACAGAAGAATTAATAATGTGTAATCAATTCAATTAAGAATCACACTATCATATTATGAAAGGTCCTTGCTAATAAATTATGGATACACAAAAAAAATTCTAAACAAAACACGGAACAAAAACCAATTATGTGTACTTTGCAATCAGTCTCAGGCTGTCATAGCACAAGCATGGTACCACTCCATTCCTTTATGAAAACAACTACAGAAACAGTTATCCTATTTGGGTAGGGGAGGAGGGTGTTTGTTTCCTTCTACCCAGAGCTCATCAAGTCTTAAATGTTGACACGTAGCCAGAAATCTATTTTTTCTATACCTACACGCAAGATGAAATGAGCCTCGGGCATACTGTATTGTCTCAACACAAAAAAAAAGGGGGTGGGTGAGAGAGAGAACCCAACCCCCTTGTTCCACTGGTATAAAAAATGTAAGGTTTAATAAGTGGTAAGCATTTACTTTATTTAGTAAATGTTTCCTGCTTAACATAGTCTTGCTTCTTTAAGAAGTTGTGCAGCTATAGAATTTTATCAAAATCTTCTATACCGCAGTACATTGACGTAAAGAGTGTGAATATAGCCTAGAGTATTCAGGTATTAGGTTATGCCAAAGTATCAATAAAAAGACAAAGAAAACTTTTCCTTTATCCCTTTGTGTCTGTACATGTACAAGAGTGCATATGTGTAATTAAGATACATTTTTTTAATTATTATTTTTCAGCTTTCAATTTAAGTGACCTTTGACATCTATAGTTTGAGGCTTTAATTTTATATCAATAGCTTTCAGGGTGTCCTTAGTATTGCTAACTACGTTCATAGTGGTGTTGTGCTTGTAATCAGGTTTGCTGTTGTGGTTGAAGTTGTAACTGCACTGAACCATAAACCCATCTTGCTCTTATGTCTGATGAGGCCTGAGAGCATAACGAAAAGGGTCCAGTTAGATTAGATTAGATATGCTCAACAGAAGACCTAAAGGTTGAATGATAACCACTAGGGCAATGTACCCAGCCTCTTGTAGCTTTCTTCCTTTCCCAAGGCTTTTGAGAAATAAATGGCAGGTCCAACAAATTGTTCTGATGTTTACAGTATTCTTGCATCCACTGCCTTCCTTCAGGGCCTGGTAACCCCCCCTGGTTACCCCATGGTAATAACCTTAGTAACATCACTGAACATCCCATATGCAATAACTCTTCTGCTTCCTTCAGGTGTCTGAGATAATGCTCATAGTTAATATAATTGACATTTGCATGTGAAGTAAATCTAGTGCTTCAAGAATGTGGGAAAACATACTTAAACAAAGGACATGAGACTCGGGACCCAAATTCTTTTTATGTCATTGGCAGAAAGTTGAAAAGATTGGTGTTCTTGATTTAGTGCATGAATAAAAGGATCCTTTGAATAAGCTGCTGTATCTTACTCTCCTCTCCATCAGAAGAGCTGTCTTCTGAATGCCATATTTCAAGATGTTGACTATTCCTTTAGTTTAAGGAAAAATATGCAATACTTATTGTTGACACTATTTTAAAAACTGTAATATTTCATACTTTTATACTTAGCTAGTACCATTAAATTTTCCATTAAAAAAGGACACTGCTGTTTTAATACAACTACTATATGATAATACCCACTGTTCTATAAAGCTCTTAAAATGTACTCAATGGAAAAATTCTCTGGAACCATGTCGTGAATCCTGATTTAGGATCCTGCCAACTACACCAATTTGTTGTGAATGGGTGATTTAGTACGCTTAAGGAATCACCGACAGGTATTAGCAAAAGTGGTTTTAATATGATGTTGTAAAAGTGCAACTTAACAAAGTTCGATGGCAAGGTTCACTCTATTAATTACTGCATGGAAGAATCATACAAAGGAAAATTGACTTACATTCGAGTTAGAATGATTCACAGAGAGACCAGAGATGCAAAGAGTAAGGAAGACCCTCCCTTTCAGTCATGAGGTTCAGAGTAGACCCCCTTTCTTTCTAAACTCCTGATGGAGCTTACGTGTGGCTAGGTCCAATCAGTCTCAGACTTGGACAACGGTTTATGTCTAATGGAAGAAATACAAAGAGTAAGGAAGACCCTCTTGTTGAGTCACAAAGTTCAGAGTGGACCTCCTTGCTTTCTAAACTCCTGATAGAGCTTAGGTGTGGCTAGGTCCAGTCGTAGTCTCAGATTTGGTCAATGGTTTATGTCTAAGGGATTGTATATGTAAAGTTTATATAATGTTTCACTAGCATCAATTCAGCATGCAATCAAAGTTACCAACACAAAATCAAATTTACCATCCTACAAGGTTATGTGCGATATCGGTCACTTACCACAGATCTGTCGTTGGTAAAAGGTCTCTCTGCCTTGAGGAGCAACCTTGGGAGGTGTCCCAGCCAAGGGGAGATCATTGCCATGTAGCCACGCTGCCTAGCAGGGAGACCTCAAAGGCAGTCACTTAGGCTGTCATGTTTATAGGATAAAGTGGTTGGCTTGTAGTCAAACTACATGCAATGGAAAAAGTATGCAGGAGACTCCTTGTACCCACAACTTTCTTTGTTCCTTGATAAATGAGTCTTGGAAAAGCCACCTGCTATTCATGCGTCAGTTGCATGATCAGTGTTACAAGCTCTCACGTATCAATGCTCACTGTGTCACTCTGCTCCTTTATGGGTTTTCAGAGAAGAGATTGAAACTAGAAAAGTTCACAGCCCGGCTATGGCTCAGGCCTTTACCTCTTCCGGAGCCTACACCAAACCACCGCTGGTCTGGTCAAGGGGTCGAGTGTATTTGTCACAATCCAAAGTTAATAGTTCCCCAGTTAAATCTGTAGGAAAAAAAAAAAATACAATGCATCGAGGTACCTAAATCCCATAGGTCTTTATGAAACGGTAGATACTTTAACCTTGTAAACATTTTTCTGACTCTAGGGAGGTACCTCTACTTTTCTTCACGTGTATAAAATGTTATCTTACATCTGTCACTAATTGACTTAGGGTATGTTTAACACCATTTTAATACTCAAGAAAAAAGTATGAAATGGAGAATTTAGTGTACCGTGACATTTGCAAAAAAATCCCACCAAACACTAAAAGACTATAAAAACACTGTCTGAATTACAGAAGACATACCATATCTTCCATTACAATCAGTTACAGATCAATAACATTCCCACAAATCAAATGCATGTTTCCTTATAAATGAATTATTAAAATGTTTCCTGTTGCTTACAGTGTTCTAGAAGAAAAAACATACATACGTATAGTATTAAATAAAAACCTGGTCTTTCATGTGGGGCATTTATCAAAGCTCTAAATTCTTATTGAAGCAGTGAGACATGGAACAAATATCCTGAGTCTGAGAGAACACCCGTTGGAACTATTGAGCTAGTAAAAGTTCCCTGAAAAGCATCAGCAGGAGAAATAAAGGGTTTCAAAAGTGACTGAATTGAAACGATTAAAGTATGTATTCTGTTCAGAAAACTGTAATAATAGGAAGAAATAGTTTGCTTTCCAAAAGAAAGATCACCTATTAAGAAATCCAATATACTTCCCAAAAAATTTCTCTACTTTAGTGTAAGATATGATTTACATACAAGCTTCGAAAACCTGTTGTAGTAAATAAATTATTGCAGAAAGATTATAATGAAAAGAAAGATTGTGTGTTTTGTTGGGGTTTTTTCCTTAAAAAAACACAAACAACAAGTCATGAGGGTGGAAGAATGAAATTTTTATTAGATACTGTTACAGTAGCATTTTCTGCAATATCAGAAGCTGCCTTTAATCATTCGATATTTTGGAGGCCATATATCTTTCTTAGTTCAACCATTTAAAAATTATTTTAATTCAGACTTGTATAGCTTGTTTTCATACTAATATATATAATTATATTGTTATTTTCCATCAAACTAACAAGGAGTTTCAGTCTTATGGCTATATATTAACTCCTAATACTTTACTCTGATTTTTTTGCATTTTGTTAGATCTCTCAGCTGCTGTGTAAGTGAACTTGAGAATACACAGATGTCTGACTATGGTTGAAAATGCCTCAGTTTACCTCAAACTTTACCCCTGTAATGATCAAACCAACATTCCTCTTCACAGAATTACTTTGGGACAAAATATGAACAGGACTTGCTGCTATGTTCTGGTTCCCTAAGTTTAAAATAATCCACTGAAGGATTCTCTCTTGCACAGAGTCTTTGACTTTGCATCATTCTCAGCAAAGACATGGTTCTGTGGCAATAGGTCGCATGGGTTCCATACTTCCATATTTCCATAAGAAAGCAGTGAAAAGCATACTGCCACAATGCCTCTCTTTATCCTTAAGAACATTTTTTTTTTTCCTCCCTGTGCAAAATATCTTATAGGAGTCAGATCTGCTACCCTGCCAAGCACACAAAGGAAAATGTTTATGAGGACTGTTCCAAAGACCTCTGAAACCAGTGAGAAGTGGAATTCCGTATACTGGCTTTATATCACCTGCTATGGGTGCTATAGGTCCAAAGTTTTTGAACTCTTCTGTAGACAGTCACACCCATATGCTGTATAAGTCTCTTATAGGCCACCCAACCAAGATGAGGAAACAGATGAAGCATTCTACAAGCGGTTGGCTGAAGTCTCACAATCTCTAGCCCTTGTTCTCATGGGAGACTTCAATTTACAAGATCTCTGCTGGAAATACAACACAGCAGAGAGAAAGCAGTCTAGGAGGTTCCTGGAGTGTGTGGAAGATAACTTCCTGACACAGCTAGTAAGCGAGCCAACCAGGGCAGATGCCCCTCTGGACCTGCTGTTTATGAACGGAGAAGGCCTGGTGGGTGATGTGGTGGTCAGGAGCCATCTTGGGCTCAGCGACCATGAAATGATAAGAGTTTTTGATTCTTGGAGAAGTAAGGAGGGGGGGTCAACAAAACCACTACCCTGGACTTTAGAAAGGCAGACTTTGGCCTGTTTAGGAGTCTGGTTAACAGGGTCCCTTGGGAGGCAGTCCCAAAGGGCAAAGGAGTCCAGGAAGGCTGGATGTTTTTCAAGAAGGAAGCCTTAAAGGTGCAGGAGCAGGCTGTCCCCATGTGCCGAAAAATGAACAGGTGGGGAAGAAGACTGGCGTGTCTGAACAGAGAGCTTTGGCTGGAACTCAGGAAAAAAAAAGAGAGTCTACCACCTTTGGAAGAAGGGGCAGGCAACTCAGGAGGACTACAAGGATGTTGTGAGGTTATGCGGGGAGAAAATCAGAATGGCGAAGGTGCAGTTAGAACTTAAGCTGGCCACCGCAGTTAAAGATAACAAAAAATGTTTTTACAAATATATCAGCAACAAAAGGAGGGCCAAGGAGAATCTCCATCTTCTGTTGGATGAGGAGGGAAATATTGCCACGAAGGATGAGGAGAAGGCTGAGATACTTAATGCCTTCTTTGCCTCAGTCTTTAATGGTGAGACTGGTCATCCTCGGGGTTTTCAGGCCCCTGAGCTGGGAGATGGAGATAGGATGCAGAATGAAGCCACAGCTGTCGAAGAGGTGGCAGTCACCGACCTGCTCCTCCACCTGAATGCGCACAAGTCTACGGGGCCAGCTGAAATCCACCCGAGGATACTGAGGGAACTGGCAAAGGAGCTTGCCAAGGCACTTTCCATCATTTACCAGCAGTCCTGGTCAACCAGGGAGGTCCCAGATGACTAGAAGTTAGCAAATGTGACACCCATCTACAAGAAGGGCCGGAAGGAGGATCTGCAGAACTACAGGCCTGTCAGCCTGACCTTGGTGCCGGGGAAGGTCATGGAGCAGATCATCTTGAGTGCCATTACGCGGCACGTGTGGCACAACCAGGGGATCAGGCTCAGCCAGCATGCGTTTATGAAAGGGAGATCCTGCTTCACTAACCTGGTCTCCTTCTATGACAAGATGGCCCGCTTAGTGGATGAGGGGAAGGCTGTGGATGTTGTCTACTTGGACTTTAGTAAGGACTTTGACACAGTCTCCCACAGCATTCTCCTGGAGAAGCTGGCTGCTCACGGCTTGGATATGTGCACTCTGTGCTGGATTAAAAATTGGCTGGACGGCCGATCCCAGAGAGTGGTGATGAATGGAGTCAAATCCAGTTGGCGACCGGTCACAAGTGGTGTTCCCCAGGGCTCAGTATTGGGGCCAGTTCTGTTCAATATCTTTATCAATGATCTGGATGAGGGGATTGAGTGCACCTTCAGTAAGTTTGCAGATGACACCAAGTTGGGTGGAAGTGTCGATCTGCTGGAGGGTAGGAAGGCCCTACAGAGGGACCTGGACAGGATGAATCCTTGGGCCGGGGCCAACTGTATGAGATTAAACAAGACTAAGTTCTGGGTCCTGCACTTGGGTCACAACAACCCCATGCAACGCTACAGGCTTGGGCAAGAGTGGCTGGAGTGCTGCCTGGCAGAAAAGGTCCTGGGGGTGTTGGTTGACAGCCACCTGAACATGAGCATGCTCAGGTGGCCAAGAGGGCCAATGGCATCCTGGCTTGTATCAGAAACAGTGTGGCCAGGAGGACCAGGGACGTGATAGTGCCCCTGTATTCGGCACTGGTGAGGCCGCACCTCGAGTACTGTGCTCAGTTTTGGGCCCCTCGCTACAAGGACATCGAGGTGCTGGAGCGTGTCCAGAGGAGGGCAACGAAGCTGGTGAAGGGTCTGGAGCACAAGTCTTATGAGGAGCGGCTGAGGGAACTTGGGTTGTTTAGTTTGGAGAAAAGGAGGCTGAGGAGAGACCTTATTGCTCTCTCCAACTACCTGAAAGGAGATTGTAGCGAGGTGGGGGTTGGTCTCTTCTCCCTAGTAACAAGCAATAGGTCGAGAGGAAATGGCCTCAAGCTGCGCCAGGGTAAGTTTAGGTTGGATATTAGGAAAAACTTCTTCACTGAAAGGTTAGTCAGGCATTGGAACAGGCTGCCCAGGGAAGTGGTTGAGTCTCTGTCCCTGGAGGAATTTAAAAGAAGGGTAGACGTGGTGCTTGAGGACATGGTTTAGTGGTGGACTTGGCAGTGCTAGGTTAACGGTTGGACTCGATGATCTTAAGGGTCTTTTCCTACCTTAACTATTCTATGATTCTATGATTCTATAAATACTTCATTAGTGATGCATGTTTAAATTTTATTGATTCATTGTTGTTTTGCTAGTGTTGTTGTTATTATTCAGATACATTTAATATGGTTCCCAGACCAACTGCATAAGGATTTTTTTAAATTTTAACTTTTACAATTTTAATTAAAAATATGTTGTGTTCTGGTTTCGGGTGGGATAGAGTTAATTTTCTTCTTGGTAGCCGGTGTGGGGCTGTGTTTTGGGTGTAGGATGAAAACAATGTCGGTATGGGGCTGTGTTTTGGGTGTAGGATGAGAACAATGTCGATAACACACTGATGCTTTGGTTCTTGCTAAGCAGTGCTAAGCAGTGCTAAGTAGTTGCTAAGTGGTGCTCACACTGGTCAAGGACTTTTCAGCTTCCCATGCTCTGCCAGGTGCACAGGAAGCTGGGAGGGGGCACAGCCAGAGCAGCTGACCCAGACTGGCCAAAGGGGTATTCCATACCACATGACATCATGCTCAGTATATAAGCTGGGGGAAGAAGAAGGAAGGGAGGGATGTTTGGAGTGATGGTGTGTGTATTCCCAAGTAACTGTTACGTGTGATGGAGCCCTGCTTTCCTGGGGATGGCCAAACACTTGCCTGCTGATGGAAAGTAGCGAATAAATTCCTTGTTTTGCTTTGTTTGCGTGCACAGCTTTGCTTTACCTATTTAACTGTTATATTTTATTTTCCTTCAATCATTAAACTGTTCTATCTCAACCCATGGGGCTTCTTCCTTTTACCCTTCCGATTCTCTCCCCCATCCCACCAAGGGGGGATTGAGTGAGCAGCTGCATGGTGCTTAGTTGCTAGCTCGGGTTAAACCACGAGAATTGTTATGCTTTCTTTAAAGATGAGCACTGAGCATAACTGAAATTTGCACATTTTTCTCCCTGGCAGCTGTCAGAATACAATTCCAGACTTTTTTCACGTTGTACGGAAGTCTTGATGTGCATCATCTTTGCCCTCAAATGTTAAGTATTAAATAGTGTATTTAAATGTACAAAAACCATGAGGAATATTTGCTTTAAATCTAAGATAACATCAAGGAACTCTGAAGATAGGGAACTGAGTTGTGTTAAGTGATAGGCTATATGGTGTATTTAAGAATATTCACTGTTTCACTTTAGCTGCAATCTTTATATAAAAAGATTCATAAACAATAGAATGTTATATACATTCACTAAATTTTGATGTGAGATAGTGAAAGAGAAGTCTGGTAACATATGAATCATCATCAAGAAAGGATACATTTTATTTAGGTATGTCTGCATCCTTGGATATTACACAAATATTCCAAAATGTTCTAATACAGCTGTCTCACAATAGCTGCAAGAGCCCTGGACTGCAAAATTAATTTGTCTGGTTGTCTTCAGCTTACCAAAATTATATAGATAACATTTATTCCTTTAATGGAAATTGCATGCTTCTTTGTAAAGTACATGATATTTTGTGCCATAACTTTTCCTCATATATTTGAATATGGTGTACGTGCTGTACTCCATGAATGCAAAAATCTCTTCCAAGCAAATCCCATGTATTTCCCCTACTACTTATCACACTGCTTGTAACGTTCTTAGGAAGAAGCAAGACTGGGAACATGGGCAATCAGAAGATAAGATTTATTATATTTTTTCACTTATTATGTAGACTTTTGATCTTAAAGTCAGTTAGAGCATCTGTTTGTCCTACCTTACTCATAAGGTAGTCAGGATGATTGTGTAGCCGGAAAAAGTACTTCAATATGTATTCCCAAAGACAAATTTTTCAATGAGCCTTCAAAAGACATTGCCTGCCCTTCCCCTTTCATAAAGGATACTTTCAACTGAGGAGTTAGCTTAGGTGTTGGGAAGCTCCCTTTGCAAAGCTGTTAGTACTTGCCGTAATGGAAAATCAGGCCTTTGCAAGGGAGAAGGCTTCAAAAGTTCATGTGAGCTGGTGTGTTTGGACCAATGTTGTAAAAAAGGTGGAATTGGCATTAGAGAGGAGGGCATTAAAGTTTAAATTACCAACATTGGGTGGCACGTCATTTCTTTCCAGCTTCCATACCATCAACTCTTCATCCTCATGTTCCTTATGTAACTCTACCTTTATTCTCATTTTTCCTCATTGTCCTGTCACGTGACAGTGCCTGAAGAACAGCACTTGCTGCAACTCAGCTGCCAAGCTCATTACTCATTTTATGAATCTGTCAGAACAAGCCAAAAAATTATTTTGCCTATTCTGCCAATTTGCTGAATACCCAGATATCAATTTTTTACCACAAAATAACTGTTGCCCATTCCATTGGATAGATATGACTTAGAGGAGATCAGAAAAGAGAAAAGCATGCTTTAATCAATTTATAGGAAATTGTAGAGTTAAATACAGAGAGGCAAAATTGTTTACCTGAGTTTGGATAATGGAGAACAAGTTTTTTTTAGGTGTTTGCCACTTTAACGTTTCATTAATTCATATGAATTATTTTTATACATGTATAAATGCACACTTATTCAGTTATTTGTGTCATTCCTAATTAATCATAGAATTGGTCTTTTCTTCTTCCTGTTTAACCCCCAATTACCCATCTAACCAGTATATATCACAGTCTATCCTTGATAAAATAAATTTGAGGTAGTAATTTACAATTTTTTTCAGATGATTATTAAGCAAGAAAAGCATTTTTTAAATCAGCAGGAACCCTTGCAACATACTTACAGCACCCTCACACAAATGAAGCTATCAAGTTAGACAACAACAAGAGATCTTAAAAATCAAAGATTATAGTATATCTGACATACTGGTCTGGCTGTTTCTTTAATCATATATATCCTTAAAATCACTGAGATCTTTTTGAGTTTTAAGGCAGACTATGTTATTCATAATGAATGAGAGGGAAATAATGATGACATTTACAGGAATCTGACATTCATCCCTAAAAATTATCATTAACATGAGTAAGAAGTAAAATAAGTTACCCTCCCCTCCAAGTAACTTACAATTCTTCCTTTGATTTTGTATAATTTTCAAGTGAGTGTATTGCTACTGAAAACTAAAGAAATTGTCTGGATAAGGCTCTCTTGTCCTCAAGAAAGGTACAGAGTATAAGTTACAGTGAATCTCTCTGTTTAGACCAATCCCAAAAGTGTTGCAAGTAGCTTTCCCTGCTCTTTTAAACAAAAACTCCATAGCAAAATCTATGGAATTTAAGTTATAAGTATGAAATTCAAGTTTGTCCTATAGTTATAATTTTGGTGTAGTTGGGTACACCAGATGTGTCTGTGCCTGTGTTCATGCCCATTGCACTTAAGTCATCAGTTCCCTGAGAAGTCAAGGCAGTCCCCAGCTAGTCTCTCATGGATGAGAGAATGGGCTGATTTGAGACAATAGATGAACTTCTGGTAGGGTGATTCACAGGGCTGGCACCTGACCAGTTCTGACAGGAGTTCTCCAAGAAAGAATCTTGGGCAGTCCAGGAGATTCCCCCAGTTCACTTCTGCTGTGCCTAGACCACCTTGTAGGCACTACCTGTACCTGTTGATTGATTAATTGATGGTTGATTAACATTCTGGGCAGAGAATCTGGCCATGCAAGGGACTCACTGAGGTAAGCACTGCTGTAGATGAAGAAACTGATCAAACTGAACATAGGTAATTTTAAATAGTCTGTGGAAACTGTTCCCACAACTGCAGAAATTGTCATGGAGGATAGTCTTTTGCACATAGTTAAGATAGCTAAAAGGTTTTATGTACATGGCTTAAAATAATCAATAGCAATGGTCATGCATGTGCTAGAGTGATCATGTGGGATCATACAGAAGCTGGACTATAAAAATATAGCAGAACCGTTTGGGTAATCTCACTTGATGTGGCCATTTGTATGCAGTTGCAAAGACTCTTTCAACAGAGACTAGTGTCAGCATCTGGACAGGAGCTGACCATCATGTTTGGGAGATTCAGTTCCCCATGTGAGTATTACTTTTTGCAAAAGATTCTACAATTTTTTTTTTTTTTTGATGCTCTAACCACAAACATCTATGCAACACACCCTATGTTAAAACCACTGACATACAGACAATAATAATTCTTGTTCCTGTGAAATCCTGATGGCTGTTCAGAGCCATGCTACTTTCTTGCCTCTGCTGTTCAGAGCCCCAGTTTGTACTGGTGATGTATTAAAACTATAAAAGATCTTTTGTCTTGTTAAAAGTCAGAGCACACTACATAGAACACAGAGATTTAATTCAAGTCACCTTGGAGATAGCATCTTTTCCTATGTTTTCTTACAAAAATTTCCCTGGGATGTATTTGCTAACTCCTTACATCTTAAGACTGGGTTACAGAAGACTCAAAACACAATTAGATTTTCTTTTGCTGCTGTTCTGAAAGGTGTCTTATTGGAAACTTGAATCTACAGATCCCCCTTTTTCAATTTTTTTTTTTTTAACATCTCTTCATCACCTAATTGGTTAGTCATTCATTTATGAGGCTTAGATAGCATTGTGTGCTTGGATGTTATAGGCAACACAGAATCACAGTCTATCCTGGGAGATGCATAAGATGTTTGTGAAGTTACCCAACAGTGACTTCCACATAAAATGATCCCCTTTATCTGCATGACATGATTCTTTTTTTTTTTTTTTGGTGGCATATTTTTACAGATTCATCAAAATATTTTTTAAAACTTTCAGAGTTTCACAGTAACAAAGCAAATATTGTCATCTTTGTATTTAATAATACATAATAAATATGGTTTATAGTACTACAACTAGACTAGTTGCAACTGGTACTTAGTTTTTAAATAGCTTTTTGGTTTATTCCTTAGCAAGCAATTTTGTCAGAGAATAAAAAGACAGTGGCATAGAAACTCAGCCAAGCAACAATGTATGTAGCTGTTTCCATGTGTTGATATCTAGTTATTTGAAATAATTGCATGAAAAAAACTGTTACTATATTTTGCTCAATTTTTGTTGTAAAGGGTAGTAATAGTTTAGAAGCCAAGTACAGTGAGTAGAGCTTATACTTTGTTTTAGTTATAGTATTCACAGTCATCTTAGTTTCTGCCATGTCTCATTTCTTAAACCAACCTGAGTTTGGGGAAAAAAAAAAAAAAAAGAAAAAAGAAGAAATAAATAGAAATAAATGGTGAAAAAGTTTTGGATAATCCTGAACAGCACTGAATTTTCCTTCAAATTTATATTCTAATATGTAAAGTTTTAGGAATATTAGTAAGTTTGGTATCTTATGTGACACAATTGATGCACAGTATTTAAGTTGATAATGTAATTCATTACTAGCATGTGCGTTTTATTAAAAATTATGTGACCTTTGACTTGGCAGGATTATAAAAAAGTACTTTTGTGATCTCAGATTTTGGTAGCTCTCCAGGAAGAGTGAGACAAATACACCAACATAACCAATTGCTTGCTAGCTTGGGTTTTGTTTGCTGTTGTTTTAAATTATTGTCTATTTTCCTTCTGAAGTCCTTTGCAAAAAGAAAAAAAAGAAATTAATTCTTACTTCTACGACACTTACTCTTACCTGTATACTTATCCTATTTTTTAACTAAAAGCTAAATCAGGGAAAATATGCATCACTCCTGACTCAATTAGACTTCAGTGAGAAATAATAGAAGACAATCTTCTCAAGCAGAAACTGTCAGTATTGGGAACTAAAAAGCAGAGTATATGCGAAAGGCTGACATTCTCTTTCACAAAAGTAGAAATTCAAATTTATACCTGTCTGTATTTGTATGACATTGTAGCTCAGACAGCTAATATAGGTGCTGGCATTTGCAACATCTTTTCCCATGAAAATTGTGAATTTTACAGAAAACGACGACAACTTTTTCCCCCTGTATGGGGAAAACTGACATAGTCACACCACTCCGCGTATGTGTGTTCAACATTCTGTTACTTCTCTTGTAAACCATTGTTTTGTTCAGAATTTTGTATAACTACAGTAGTAATATAAACATGTTCAAAATAGTTTTGATTTCCATAGTACTTGGCTAAAAATAGTTCTTGAAATCTCCTGATGCAGAGAACAACTGGTCAAATGGATCTGGGCTCAGGCTAAAAGACATTTGACAGTTGTCAGCATTCCAGTTCCCAAAACAGTGAAAGAAAACATTCTTCAATATTTGGTATCTCAAGCACAGCTAGTTGTGTCAGCATTTCTGGTAAGAACACGGTTCTGTAGAAGAAGGTTTCTTTTTTCTTTTTTTGTTTTTCCAAAAGCAGGAAATAATTCCTCACAAAGTCTTACTGACTCAGGAGAAAATAGTTTTATAGAACTAAAGATAAAGATCAGTCTTGTTTTATTTAACCTACATGAAATATTTTCTTTTTTATGTGCAATTTGAGAATATTTTTCCCGATCCAATGTTGGGGGAGGTTTCGATACGAGCCCAAGGACAAGATTAAGACGCTGAAATCATTCAGATGTCGTACAACCTTTTATTTAGGGAGGTAACAGGAGGGAGGGATGAGGGAGGGCAAAGGGAAGAGAGGAAAAGAATAGGAGAGGGACAGAAAGACAGAGAGAGAGAAGAAGTTTATCACCACCACTTTGGGTCGGAGGATCTTCTGCTGGGTCTTCGGTGGCCTCAGGCTTCGTCAGGGACCGAGAGAACAACCTGAAGGCGGCCCAACTGAACGCACTGCCCCGTGCGCCGCCGAAGCCCCTGCCGAGGGTCACGTGTGCTCCTTATATAGGGGCTCTCGCGCATGCACAGATCGCAAATGTGTACGTGCGGTTTGTCACGGGCGTGCTGCCCCTGCCTCTGCTCTTTTCGCGCCTTCAGTCCCTGCCTCTGCTCTTTTCGCGCCTTTTGTCCCTGCGCAGGCGCACGAGGTGGTTTTTCTCAAAACTGTGGAGATGGTTGTTCTCGAAGCGTGACGCTGGATGGCGCTACAGCGGCAATGTCGAGACAAAACCACATTTTTCTATCGGTCCTTTACATATTCTACATCTAAAATATTAAAAAGTAGTTCAGGCTTTTAGATGTAAAAGCAGATGCCACATGTAATTATGGACACTTTTCAGAAGAAAATTTTCCTGAGCATGAATACATAGGTAATTCAAAGATTTTTTTTATTTTTAATGAGAGGCAGCCAAAGAAAACTTTTGTTTACTTTTACAATTTATAAATTGATGATAGACTTCAGTGGAATTTCAGATGAAGGTTGTCAGAAATGAACTAAGGATAAAATCTTCTGCTGGAAAAAAAAAAGAGGTTGGACTCCTCTGAGGAAATAGCATCTCATATTGTGCCGTATCCATTGCCGCTTCTGATGCCAAGAGAGTTTAGGTCAGACTTTTGCTCTCCCAGGTAAAGACAATTAGATTTTTTTCTAATTTGTTGCTATTTCATGCTGTGAACTCCTAGTGAGCTCAGCTGCTCGCATGCTAGGCAGGTAGTTGCTTCTGCTGCTCTGTGCATTTTGAAATTAGCCTTCTGTCTTCAAGGTACGTTAGGGGCTTTCTCAGCTCATACCTCCTAATGTGCCATACAGCAGTAAGCCAAATTCAAAGACAAAGAGCAGCACTGGATTCCCTTGCTAGCACCAACCGCCATAGTAAAATGCCACCAATTTTTGCTACTGCCTTTACTGCCCTTCAACACCACCTCTTGAACAGATCTGAAGATGTAAATTCTGCATGTTTTCCAGGTAGATTTGTGTATCAGTGGGATATTCATATGCGCCTAAAGGCTTTAGCAAAGATATATTTTAAATCCTGGTTTCTTCTGAGTATTTCTATATAGGTCAGTTGAATCTTTTGTGTTTTATAAAACCATGAATTCTAATACAATTTATAGCATCAGATAAGGTACTACACAGTTACAGTAAAACACACAAACGGTTTATAAACAAGCACCATTTTACATAGGGCATGATGATAATGTTATTCTACTTTAAATACCCACGAAACTAAAACACAATGAAAGAGCACCTCATGTAGCTTTGACAGCAGAATGAATTCAGCTTGGTAACACAACTAATTTAAACCATGTAACAATTGATTGTGTGTCTTTTTGGATTTGTTTTTACTTTTCATGAAGCACATTTTGATCATTTTGCTTTGAAAACTGCATCCTTGAACAATTTTTAAATTAATTTTTCAGTGCTTAGTTTTTCTGCTAATAATCTCACTAAGGATGCTCCTTTAACTAGTTTTCTGGAAGATCTTAACAATACATACAAGACAAAGAAACTTTTTGGCCATACTAACATTTTTATATGAAAAACCCACATTCATGTGGAATGAGATTTAATCTGAATAATTGGCATTTGACAGGGCTGGTGATGTTTTTGAATAAGAACAAAGTTTCATAATAATAAATAGTTTTGGTGCATATTCAGATTCTTGGATATTCTGCATTTGTTAATTGTCCCTTAGGGGGACAATTCTTCTGGAAAGCCAAATATTACCATCTGTATTTGTGAGATAGTCCACTTGGACTTCTTCAGCCCATTTTGTTAGTATATGAATTACACCTGTAGTGGTGCATTTGTAATTGTATGTTCTGTTATCAGCAAAATACAAGTCCACCTGCCTAGTATATGCTGAGCTCAAAGCCTTTTTTAGACGTACATGATAAGTGAGGCATAGAAGCATCTTGTAGCAA
This sequence comes from Nipponia nippon, assembly GCF_047370975.1. NCBI lineage: Eukaryota > Metazoa > Chordata > Aves > Pelecaniformes > Threskiornithidae > Nipponia > Nipponia nippon. The sequence continues at coordinate 24,898,224 of NW_028262336.1, forward strand.
ACCACCGTTCAATTGCAAAGTAATCAGCCAACAGTGCTCAGCTCTAACATATAAATTACTGCTATTTTGCAGAACAAAAAAAATAAGATTTAAAGGATGTGCTTGCACACAGATACACAATGTATACATGCAGGGTTTGCAGGTTCTGCATCAATCCTCTACTATGTCAGCTGTCTGCTATACAACTGACTTCCCCACAGAAAATTGAAAAACTTGACTTTTTTTTTTGTTTATTTTTTATTAATAACACATACATGGTCTACATTTAATACTGCAGTAGCATATCAAATAAAGAAATACTGCAATAATTTCTTGCAGAAGGTCTTAAATAAGCTAATAAGTGAACAATGAGGAAAAGGGTCAGTGGGTTAGTAGAAATTTGTCATGGATGGAAATATAAGCAATGTATCTTTTATATAACACAGCTTGCTATTAAGGATACAAAAAAAACTTATGTTGTGTTTTATAGTGTAGTACCATTCCATTTTGTCCATTTTTCAGGCTAGGCTTTTAGTACATACCTATGAAATTTGACACAATACAAATACAAGTAATTATGATATCGGAATTATTATTTTACGCCCTCTGAAAATTCAAAGATAACAGCTAGCTATAATAGACTATTAGTTATGTACCATCTTATTTTACCACAACTACTTGTTACTGTTAGTTACTATTGTTATTGTAGAATTTACAGGTATCAATCAAAACAGGTTTTGCTGACTAGATGTTGATGAAATAAAAATAAATCATATGGGAAGAAATATATATTTTATTTTTAAAGATGACATAGTTGAGTATTGGAAAAGCTTGTAGAGGACCTGCAAACCAGATCTCTGAGCATCAGTTTATATGTTATAAATTTGCAATTGAAGGAATTGGAAGGAAGGAGATTTTATAGGTTTTACCCATTGTGTCCCGAGTGCTGTGGGCTCATTAGCTATTCATAGGTGATTGTATCAATAATGTTATTAGTAATTTTATTTCCCTGAATCATTCGATGTATTTTCTGGGGAATCATTGTATACAATAGGTAAATAATTCTCATTCCCAATTCTCTCTTTCAGATTTTATCCCTGAGGAAATAGGATCGACTTTTATTTGTTTGGAGGACATAGTGAAGTAAACACCTTGCCTATCACAGTATGGTAAAGCCCCTTAAACATTATAGAAGAATTTCTGATAAGGGATATGCTTGCATCCATTTGAATCCTCTTCTCAAACAGAAGTTGGAAAACAGAGGAGGGAGATGAAGGAAAGTGAAGGAAGTTAAAGCTCTTCTACCAGCTTTCACAACTATTTCCTAATAGTTCCTACCAAGAAGAAAATTAACTCTGTCCCAGCTGAAACCAGGACAGTATTATGTCCTGTTAATATAATATTTTATTTTATAATAACAGCTCTGCTATTATGTCCTTTTAGAAAGGGCTGAGCTTTATTCAACAGGGATGGTTTTGCTGAACTGCAAAGGGTCTGAAACCCTAAAAACTGGTGCTGATGAAGACCTATGTAAGTTTCCATTCAGTGAGAACGCCTGTTAGAGATTCAAATGGGGTGCCATACAACATGACTGAGCTACCAAGCACTCAACCAGAAGTAATACTAGGCACTTTTCTTCCTAAGTGGACTGAATATTGACCAGGAGCTGCTGTCTGTTTCATTCTTTACATTTAATATTGGATTGCCTTGGTGACAGATGCTGCTCTGTGAAGACCGTCATGTTCATAATCTAATTACCCAGGAAACCAGTAGGTTTCCTTTTCCCCACTGTCCTGGTTTCAGCTGGGATAGAGTTAATTTTCTTCTTGGTAGCCGGTATGGGGCTGTGTTTTGGGTTTAGGATAAGAACAATGTCAATAACACACTGATGCTTTGGTTCTTGCTAAGCAGTGCTAAGTAGTTGCTAAGTCGCGCTCACACCGGTCAAGGACTTTTCAGATTCCCATGTTCTGCCAGGTGCACAAGAAGCTGGGAGGGGGCACAGCCGGAGGGGGGGGGGGGCTGACCCAGACTGGCGAAAGGGTTATTCCGTACCATATGATGTCATGCTCAGTATATAAGCTGGGGGAAGAAGAAGGAAGGAGGGGGACATTGGGTGTGATGGCGTTTGTCTTCCCAAGTAACCGTTACGCGTGATGGAGCCCTGCTTTCCTGGGGATGGCTGAACACCTGCCTGCCGATGGGAAGTAGTGAATGAATTCCTTGTTTTGCTTTGTTTGCATGCACGGCTTTTGCTTTGCCTATTAAACTGTTCTATTTTATTTTACTTCAATTATTAAACTGTCTTTATCTCAACCCACGAGTTTTCTCCCTTTTACCCTTCCGATTCTCTCCCCCATCCCACCAAGGGGGGAGTGAGTGAGCGGCTCCGTGGTGTTTAGTTGCTAGCTGGGGTTAAACCGCGACACCCACCAAAAGATCTCTCTTCTCTCTTCTTCCCAAGGAACTCTGCCAAATTAATCTATGTACAGATATTTCAACTTAGCAACACATTCCTCCAAGTTTTTAGATCATGTTGTAAAGACAGCATACTGGAGGTTTTTGGTAGTGTTTTCTCCCTCTAATATATACTTCTAATGTAAATGTAGGAAAGCTGTACTGTTTTGTATGCTCCTAGCCCTTAATGTGATCATTTATAAAACCTAAATAATAAATATTTTCTACCCCAGCTTGGGTACCATAGAAAACTACTCATAATTGTGTAAGACATGCTCATCTCTTGTACAGATAGGGAAGAAAAATAGCTGTAGTTTATTTAAAGCTGAGTCTGCTAAGTGTAAATGTTAAAGTATGTGTGTGTATGTATGTGTATATATATAAATACATATTCAGTCAAGATTTTGTTAGTGTAATACTGTAACTGTCTAATGAAATAAGGGGAGTTTTATATCCAGTTATAATAATACCAACACTTAAATGGCAATTTGAACACTTAACGGCAGGAACATATGCCAGGGGAGGTTTAGGCTGGACATTAGGAAAAGGTTCTTCACCCAAAGGGCAGTGGAGCACTGGAACAAGTTCCCCCGGGAGGTAGTCATGGCGCCAAGCCTGACAACATTCAAGAAGCATTTGGACAATGCCATCAGACCTATGGTGTGATTTTTGGGGTTGTTCTATGTAGGGACAGGAGTCGGACTTGATGATCGTTGTGGGTCCCTTCCAACTCAGGATATTGTTCAGTTCTATTATATTCTATCCTATTCTATTCTAAATTCCGGATCTATACAGACAGATGTCAATGATAATATAATTTAATTTTTTATACAAGAAAACTCATGAATATCTGTCCTCTTTTTTTCTAGTGCTACACTCACTCTTCTGAAGCCCCTCTGGGTCCGATGGTGGACAGTTTCAGCCCTCCCCAAGCGAAGAGGCTGGTGGGGATGTTGCAGTGAGCCACCAATATCCCCAGATCTCTCTGGGAGGAGCATGATGCTGGTTTTGGAGTCCCTTCCTCCTCAGTCCTGGGGTTCCTTTGGCTTTCTTTTCTTATATTTGTCTTATTCCTGCCTGCTCCCTTCCCCCTGTTACCAGGGAACGGGTGAAAGATAGACTGCGGACCGCGGGGGATGTTTGCCCATCAAGGATTGCCTGAGGCTGTCAGTCACTTCCCCCCAGCAGCACTCATAAAGGTGAAGCTTAGACAGTTTGGGAAATAGGCACTTGGCCATGGGGTGCCTAATACACTGCATTATCATTCTTACATGTCTTCTTTAAAGCTTATCAGTTAGTTGTCATGATTTAAAAAAAATGTTGCTTTTTCAGAATTGGAAAATATCTTTTTTTTTTCAAGGAAAACAACATTCACAGGAAATCTCTGTGTGGTCTGATATTAGCTCTCATGTCACTGAGTAGAGAAACAGAGGGGGAGGGAGAGAGGGAGAGAGAGAACTCAAAAAATAAGCATACGAAAATTTGATCTTTCAGACCAATTGTTTTACAGAGTCTTGTAAAGGCTTTCACTCTTGATACCATTGTTGAATAAAAATACATTTCTATTATGTCAAAACAGAGCTGTCATGACTGCTCAGGTACCTATACAAGATACATAAATCATTTCAATTGCATACACTTCTTTACCCTATAGCTCTTGTTACACTAGGGTTTTTTGTATCAGGTTTTCCTATCATGAACCTCAATAAAAACTGTAGTTTCCACCAAAAGGGGCTAAATGAACTCAGTTACTTTGGCTTCTTAGAAGAAACTCTGTCCTGTGCTATATCCTGCACCTATTTAACATAAGCCATAAGGTTGGAGAGACTAGTTGGGTTTTCAAGTACTGTCTGTACAACAGAAAACCTGGGTGCTTTCAATAAGCCTGCAGTTTATACATTAGCTTCAAATATGAAACTCTATCAAATGCTCTCAGAAAAATCTATGTACAATACATACTATATAATACATTGTTTAGTGACTGCAGTAAAAATACCCTCAAAGCATTCCAATATTTTAATGAGGTATAGTGGTCTCACCTGAAATCAAAATGACTATTATTTCACAAACCAGACTTCTCATTTCCAGAATATGCTCTTCTTCTTTAAAATTATTCCAAATATGTCTTGTGCAACAAGTGACACATCCTTGTGATTGTGTGTAATCATTGATTGTCTGTTGCTCAAAATCGACATTTGGTTCCTAACCCATTGTGGCATCCATCCAGATGACTCCTTCCCCAAAATAAATCCTTCTGCTTTTAAAAGCATTTCCCATAGAAACCAAGACCTGCCTACATAAAAAAGGGGACACTTGAATTTTTTAGAGGCATATGTTTTTTCTTCACAGCTTTGACACTGACCAATGCACACGGCCTCAGGCTTTCTCTTTTCTCTGATTTGCTCAAGGTAGAGGAGCACCAATGAAGAGCTACAAAAGGCAGAATTTTTTTAATGCATTCTGCAGGAGCTGGATGTTTAGAAATTACCTTATAGCAATATATGATTAAAAAGATGAAATTTCAACTGAAATGTTAGAAACTGGTTGATAATCACTAATATTCCAGGTTAGAGTGTCACCCTCCAAATTTCTAATAAAAAAAAAATTAATTGTAATTTGATATTGAGAACCAAAATAGAACAGTAAGTACAGTCTTAGCTACGAAATGCCTAGTAAACTCTGCTTTTGGCACCCTAACTGACTTGTTAGTTTTATTAAGATTTTAAATATATAAATATATATATGTGTAAAACTTTGAGCTCCATCAAGGATTTTTAGAAGAAATGTAAATATAAACCTTGACATGTAGTTCTGGTATGTAGTGTTAACTGCCAGTGCCCAGGTAGCTTGTAACCTTAAATAGTGATTATCACTCTTTTTTTCTAAACATTGTTGCCTAAGTACTATATAAATGTGCAAGTCTTGAAAGACAGTTTGTAAAGAGATTTAAATATAATTAGTGGAACAGTTAGTATGTTGGAAAAAGTAAAATGGTTAATCTAATTAATTACAATTTCTACCCACAAACTGTATCCTTAAGAGTACCGCACCAATGCCACTGTGATAAAACTAATGTTGCGGACAACAGAAACAAATACTGTACTGAGTGTTGAGTTAATTAAAAATAAAACAAGCAAACAAAACAAGAACTCTTACACAAGCAAATCTGTAAGCTTTTGTGTTCACAGGCTAGAAAAATGAATGATGTCAAAGAAGGTAGTTTTCACTTCTGTAACTGTGACAGCAAGTGAACATGTAATTTTAACAAAAAAGTGCATTAAAGAACCAGGGGATTTTTTATTTAAAAATATTTATCATGTTAAGTATCACCATACCTAATGATAACTTGGTTTATTCTGACTTTCTGCATACACATTTTGGAGCAAGATTCTTCAGCTCAAGTTGCTGTCATTGTTTGTTTTTTACATCAGTTGTCAGTGGTTTCCCCTTTGGCCCACTTTGAGTGATTCTTTGTTATCTTGCTGATAGCCGATTTCCCCTTGCCTTTTTTTTTTTTCTCTCCTTTTAGATCCTTTTGTTTTAATTATGGTTCCAAAGTTTGGTAGCATTTCAAACTCTGTATGTGAAAATGTTGCCTTCAGTAATTTAAGATATTCTTTGTTTCTCCTGTAAACAATGAGTAGTACTAGCTACTGTATACCATTCTATCTGGTCTTTCTCACAGACAAGACATTGCTAAGAAAGGACTATGTGGCCCTAGGTTATTTTCATTACCGAGTACAAGGTAACTTGTTAAACTGTATACTAAGGATATTTCTCCTTCCCACACCTACTCTTTAATTCTTCCAAAAGTCCATGCAGAATCTAGTTTTATTGAACTGTCAGTTTTTTACAAGCCTCTAATCTTTTAACAATCACTTTCAAAGCTACCTTCTGGCTTACTAATTCTTCATTTTTGTCTCTTGGCATTTGATTCCTGAATTATGTAGATATCATTATTTTCATCTGAATAAATATCTGAACAGGACAGCTTAATATTATTGCTATTTCCTTATCGTTTTTCTTTAAAACCTGGTACATTTCCAAGGAGGGATGCTCTTTCTCTTCCCTTTGACATTTCTCTATTCTGTTTGCACTTACATGCTTTTTTCTTTTGTACTTCATATTTTTTGATGATTTTCATTTTCACTTTAATCTCAAGAGGACAGCCATGTGTTGAGGCACATGTAGCTATAGTACTTGTTAAAGCTTTAATGTAGCCTTTCTCAAACTGAGGTTCACAAAAACAAGTAAAAGGGGAAATAAAATTAGGTGGTGGAAGTCAGCAGCCATTCAGTGCTATCATCTGAGTCAGCAACCACTTTAGAATGGGAAACTAAGAGCAGAACTTTTGGCAGCAAATGGTTACATGAGCAGACTACCATTACTTGTTGGCAGCAGTGCAGTTTCACCAGTAAAGTAGAGTGACCATA